>NC_135487.1:0-335266 GCF_052094955.1 Ictidomys tridecemlineatus
ATCGGTGTGTCCTGCTCTCTTATTCAACGATGGAGCAGCTGGTGGCCTCAAACTCAGATGACACTGTTTGCCTGGAGATCTCATCCGACTCCAGGCCTGGATTCAGGATTCGGCCCCATTTTGGATGTCAGCCACCAGCTCCAGGGTCTTACCTGTGCTTCTGACCACCGGCAAAAATTCAGGGTTCCCACAACCCCCTCCTTGGTTCAGGTAATCTGTGCCAGTGGATCACAGAATGCAGGGAATCACATTCGCCGGTTTATCACAAAGTGTACTCTAAGCAACGCAGATGAAGAGACACCGGGGAAGAGGGTGGAGAAGGGCCCTAGATCTTCCAGGCTCTGCCTGGGCACTGTCCTCAGGAACCTCCAAGTGTTCATCTGGAAGGTTGGTTGGTTACCAGGGATTGAACCCAGGGGCACTTAACCACTGAGCCACATCCCCAGACCCTTTGTTTTCAGGGAGAGGGGACCTAAGTTACTAGGGCCTTGCTAACTTGCTGAAGCTGGCTTGAGCCTGCCGTCCTTCTGCCTCAGCCTCTGAGTCACTGGGATCACAGGGGTGGGCCACCATGCCGGGCTGTTCCTTGGGTTTTAGTGTAGGCTTCTCCTGTCAGCATGATGGATCAGAGCATTGGTCAGTGGGGGTCCACTGCACTTTCATCTGCTCCTCAGGGTCCCTCCTGAGGTCACCCAGAGGGCTACCAGCCAGCACTTGATGTACAAAGACACATCACTCTTCAAAAAATGTTTTGCTGTTGTTGATGGACCTTTACTTTATTCATTTTTAAAAATATTTATTTATTTATTTTTAGTTTTCGGCAGACACAGCATCTTTGTTTCTTTTTTTTTTTTTTATAAAGTAGAGATTTTTTTTTTTAAGAGAGAGTGAGAGAGGAGAGAGAGAGAGAATTTTTAATATTTATTTTTCAGTTCTCGGTGGACACAACATCTTTGTTGGTATGTGGTGCTGAGGATCAAACCCGGGCCGCACGCATGCCAGGCGAGCGCGCTACCGCTGGAGCCACATCGCCAGCCCTACTTTATTCATTTGTTTATATGCGGTGCGGAGACTCAGACCCCGACTTTCACACATGCTTGGCAAGTGCTCTACCACTGAGCCCCAGCCCCAGCCCAAGACACATTATTTTGAAGTTACAAGGTATTTTTCAACTTGTGTGCAAGGAGACAGAGATCAAATATGTACTTCCCGGCATCATACAGGCCTAGCTGACAGCCAACACCAGCCCTGTACATGCACCTCCACAGGACACCAGATGGTCCCAGCTGTAGCTGTGAGCCAGGACCCACACCTGGCAGAGCAGAGGCCCTGCATGCCCATTCCAGTATCAACCCACAGAGAAAGGCAGTATTTGGGGGTCATTGATTATGTAGCATTATGACTGGGACATTGGGGACGGACTGAATCCTGGACCCAGGGTCAGCCATCTTTCCCTCCTCCCTACTTCCTGTTCCAGCAGAGAGCAGATAAGAGGCAAAGAATCTGTAGTGGTCAGATCACATTATGAACCAGCCAAATAGACCGTTCCTGGCTATTTGGAGCTGTCAGAGTGTAGGCACTTATTCTAGGCCAAGGTTCTGACAGAGGCAGGTTCACAGTGTCCACTTGGATGTCAACTTGAGTTGTTCAGCTTGGAGGGGGCCGTGTGTGGGCATCACAGGCTGGAGGAACCACACTATGCTAACCCTGGAGCACAGATATATGGAAGATCCTTGCTGTGGTGATTTTCCTGGGCAAGGCTCCTGACAAGTGACCAGGTGACATGGGCAGGGGGATGTCATGTCCAGTCTTGGGGTACCCCTCCTTTTATGGGCCTCAGGTGAGGGCATATGTCGTTTGGTGCTCTGGGGTGTTCGATAAGCTCATGGGCCTGGTTTTTCCGATGTTTGGTACACCCTGGCGCCCCTGTGCTTCTGATGAATTTGATAAGTTCACAGGGGTCGTTCTCACAAGCATGTGAATTCATTCATTTATTATTCTGAGCCTTAGGGCTGTGCCAGGCAGATGGTGGCTGTTTACTTGTAGAAACAAGGTGTGGAGTCATGCGCCTCAGTCCTTGTACTCAAAACAGAGCAGCCTATGGCAGCCACGGCTTGGTGACACGGAGGACTCAGGGTGGGCACAGCCTGGGGACTGCTGTTGTTACGCCGTGGGGGGCTCGGAGCCGGGCAGAGCCTTCTCTCCATGGTGCAGCTTCCCCACTCTCGCTGGGCTGTGGCGCCTGGAGCGGGCAGGCTCCCCCCCATTGCCACTTCCTGACCAGACCTGTGTGGAAGGGCCCAGTGCTGACCCTGCGCCGTGCTGCTCTTTCCTAGCTACTCCTCCTGGCTCCCGCCGCTCTCCCAGCCCTGCTGTCACAGTCCTCGGGGACTCCACAGTCTTCACAATGACCTTCCCTCCCTCCTGGCTCCGTGTCCTCCTCGCTGGCCTTATGCTGGCCAAGGTCCACTCCAGCCTTAGGGTTGGGGTCCCCAACTACCTCCAGCCTGGCAGCCGCCTCCCTCTCCTTTAGCCCCGAGAGGTGAGGTCCCAGCAGAGGCCCCAGTGCAGTGTCCTCACGCTGGGCACCCTCTCCTCTCTGGTCAAGGGCGCTTGTCTGCAGCCCTGTGGCGGCGGCTGCGCTGCCCATCTGCTCCACCTGCCTGAAGGCGAAGTGTCACAGGGTTTAACAGCCACCTGCCAGCTTCCTCTCACCTGGGGGCTCTGAGGGGGCCCAGGCTGCCCGAGGCCTCGCTCCTGAAGCTGCTGTTGGCTGAGGGTCAACTGGACTGAGAGGGCACTGTGCCGGACGCTCAGGGCTGCATCACTGATGCTGGGCTTCTACCAGCTGCCTGGAATCCTGCCCAGCCTACCCTGCCTTCTCAGGGAGGCTCAGCCAACATACCAGGAGGGTAAAGTGGAGGCCGGGGTTCCAAACCCAATAGCTTGTCACTTCCAGCACATTCCACCAGTCAGATTCGAGGGTGGCACCCTCAAAGTGCTGAGCCGTGTCCTTCTCTCATGCTGTGCTGCAGCTGCATGTGGCAAGAGAGGTGCTGTGTATCACCCTGGCCTTGGTCACCCCCACAGCTGTGCCTCAGGTGGCCCCGATTTGCCCAGGCGTGACGCTAGTCCTGGTCAACCCTGCTCCTGGTCCACTCTTCAAAGCCCCTGTCTCTTCAAAGTCCTTGGGCTGAGGCCCTCCTTATGCGACTTATGCCTCTGCCAAACCCACCTTTGCTGTCTGTGTGAGAGGTGGACACGTTCTCAGTGCCTTTCTGCCCAGTGACACACCTGTCCTCAACTCTGGGTGGTGACGGTACCCATCAACACTCAGGCAGCCCTTTGATGTCAAATATGATTTTCAAGGTCACGGCAAGACTTTCAAGGAGTGTGAGCACATGTCCATGGTCTGTCTTGCTCAGAGACCAGGAAACCAGCAGGTGGGAGCCCCGGAGGATCCTCTTTACAGGCCCAAGCGGGCGGCTGCAGCAGTGGGCCTGCTCAGGCCTTTCAGGGCAGCAGGACCCGCCTTTCCCTGGGACAGAACCTCACAACACCTCACGGTGTGGGGGAAGAGGCGACTCCATGGCACACAGCATCGGTGAACCTCCTCCAAGGCGTTGGGGACAGGCAAGGAGGCCTTGCCCTGACCTCCAGGTCTGGAACGAAGCTACTCAACCTGTGGACTGTGAGCTTCACTAGCAGTTTCCTGGGCAGGTGCCGCCGGGGCCTCTCTCTCCTAGAGAGAGCTCTGACCCCGGGGGGGGTGGTGGCTGGTCTGTCCTGGTAGCCCCCCCACCTTAGCACTCCCCTGTCGGTTGGGTATCTGAGAACCAGAGGCCAGACATGTCATTCTGTGGCAGGAACGTGAGGGGGCCTGGTTTGGCCTTAGCCCAATTCTCGACTGCCTGTGGCAGTCCCCACAGTCCTGGGTCTGTACCTGGGTCTGGATTTGGAAGACAGCTGACCTCGTGTCATGTCCTAGACTGCGGGCTCCTTCTCCTCCTCCTTCACGGGCCTGGTGGGTTTGAACTGTCCCATGCCTGCTCCTGCCAACGGCTTTTCACAGATTGGAACAACAGCCCTGGGCACAGACCTGTCTCCTCCTCCAGGTTTCTCTACAGATATCACCACCCTGTCCTGAGAGCCCTGTCCCCAGCCCAGGTCTGTTTTACTAAGAACCAGAATCCAGGTGGTTCTGAAGGGTCCACTGGGCGGCTGCATGGTGTTAAGAGAGGTCTCTTTCTTGCCCTGTACTACATCCTGCTCTCCCAAGAGGCCCATTGCTAGGGCTGCCTCTGGGAGGGGCTGTGCCAGCCCAGGGGGCCGTGAGGAAGGAGGCTCTGGTCTGGCTGCGACCGCTCAGTCCTCCTGGTCCTGGTGAAGGGTCTGGCGAGCTCCTGGCTGCTGTTGAATCAGCCCGGCCTGGGAGCCCCACCCAGGTCTTGGCTGACACTTCCCTGGTCATTGTCCACTGTGCTCCAGTCCTGCAGCCATAGCCTACCTGTAGCCCCTGCATCAGGAGGCCTGTGGGGAAGGCCCAGCCCATCTGCCCAGAGACATGGGGTGACCTTTGAGCTGTGACCAAAGGCCACCAAGGGACACAGGGTCAGGTGTCTGGAGTCAGCCAGATGTCATCCAGAATGGTGGCCTCGGGTGGTGACCAGCCCACCAGGGAGACAGGGAGAGGGGTCTGGATCTGACGCCGGCAGACTCGCATTGGATGGGAGAATCTGGTCCCTTGTGCTTCTAGACTCTCAGTGAGGCCAGGTCCCGGCACTGTCAGAGGAAGGCTCTGTCCCCCCTGGAGTCCAGGGACACAGTCTGTGCATCAGGACCCAGCCCAGCCCTGGTGAGGCTCACCCGCCAGAGGCACATCGACATCTCAGATAGGAATGTTCTTTAATGGGCATGAAACCAGCTAGGATGAGGTAGAGGAAGAAGCAAAAGCAGACTCCTGGTGCCTGCTGTGCAGACAGTATTCGCCACATTGTCAGGGCTCTCCATGGCCGTGAGAGGAAGGCCATGTCAGACCAGATGAGCCTGGAGGATCTAAATGCTGATTTATGGTCGATAAAATATTGAGGTTGATGCTTTCAGGCAGACAGTCGGGATGGTGCTTGCTCTCACACGGAGTAAAAATCAGAATGATCTTGAGAACATAAGATCCAGCACATGTATAGGTTAACAAAGATAGATATATTCGATGTATCAGGGATTCCACTCCTTCACACAGTGCCCTCGCATGGCTAGGGGCAGGCACAGCAGTGAGCAGGCTGTAGAGGGAGGAGAGGCTCAAGCCACAGAGAGGTGAACTGCAGGCTGCTGAAGGCCATAGGCCCAGGCAGAAGTACAGGAGAAGGGAAGTAACGGGGGTAAACCCCTTCCCTATGGACCCCCTGTGGTCCTCAGCTTCGCAACACTGTGACAAAATACCTGACCCAGTCAACTTAAAAGAAAGACAGGTTACTTTGGCTCGGGGTTCAGAGGTTTCAGTCCGTGGTCCTTTGGCTCTGCAGCCTTTGAGGAAGCACATCGTGGCAGGCATGGTGGAGAGCTGCTCACCTCATGGTAGTGCAGAAGCAGAGAGAGGAGGGGCCCGGGTACCAGGGCCCTTCCAAAGCAGCCCTGTCTCCCACTTCCTCCCACCAGGGCCCCACTCCTAAAGATTCTACCACCTCCCAGTAGTGACATGGGCTGGGGACTGAGCTGTCAATGTATGGCCATTCCAGATCCAAACCCTAGCAGCCTTGTTCTGGACTTTTGATATCTTTAGTCTCACAGCAGGTGGCTGTTTGTGTCTGGCTTGTTTCATTCAGGACTGTGGTGTGGTGTGACAGAAGCTGGTTCCTTGTCCTGGCCAAGTAATACTCCATGTGTGTGCACCCACCACATTTTCCTTGCCCATTTATCTGTTGATGGACATTTGAGTTGTTTCTACCTGCTACCAATTGTAAAAAATGCTGGTGTTCAATTCTTCTGGATATGTACTCAGGAATGGAATTGCTGGGTTATATGATAACTGTCTGACATTTTGAAGGACAACCGGCCTGTTCTCCACTGCGGCTTTCACACTCCGAGCAGCAGTGCCAGGGCTCCGGGTTCTCCAGGTGCTTGTCAATGCTCATCGCTGCTTCTATTATTGGTGTCCTCCTGGTGCAAGATAGTAACAGGCTCACTGTACCATTGAGCCATATTCCTACATCCCCTCTTTATTTTAATACAGGTCTTGCTAAATTTCCATGCTGGCCTCCAACTTGCAATCCTCCTGCTTTAGCCTCCTGAGTAGCTAGGATTACAGGTGGGTGCCAGCACACCACCATGTCTGGCTCAGACTGGTTGTGGTTTGCATTTCCCTAAAAATTAATGAGTGAGTATGTGTGCACACGTGTTTGTGTATGTGTGTTGCTGGGATGGAGCCCAGGGCCTTATGTAGACTAGGTGAGCATTCTGCCACTGAGCTACACACCAGCCCTTTTTGCTGGCTTGGAGATTGAGTTGAGCTGTTTGTCCTGCTCGTGTGTGGTAAGAGTTGTTTTTGTTTGTTTGTTTGTTGTACCAGGAATTGAACCCAGTGGCACTTAACCACTGAGCCATATCCCCCTAATAAGACTCAATTTAGGGCTGGGGCTGTAGCTCAGGGGCAAAGCATTTGCCTAGCATGTGTGAGGCACTGGGTTCTATCCTCAGCACCACATTAAAAAAATAAATTAAATAAAGGCATGCTGTTCATCTACAACTATAAAAATTTTTTAAAAGACTCAGTTTATTTATATATAACATGGAGTTATTACTCTTTGCATAGTCATTGAATAAAGTTAAATTATGTGTAAGTAGGTCCCAATATCAAGGCTGCCTCATGGTAGGAACACTTTTTGTTGGTGGGGGGGGTACCAGGGATTGAACTCAGAGGTGCTTAACCACTGAGCCACATCTTCAGCTCTATTTTTTTAAATATAGAGAAAGAGAGAGAATTTTTTAATATTCATTTTTTAGTTTTCGGTGCACACAACATCTCTATTTTACTTTTTTTGTGGTGCTGAGGATCGAACCCAGCGCCCCACGTATGCCAGGCGAGCGCACTACCACTTGAGCCACATCCCCAGCCTTTCAGCTCTATTTTGTATTTTATAAGAGAGTTGCTTAGGGCCTTGCTTTTAGGTGAGGCTATTGTTGAACTCGCAATCCTCCTGCCTCAGCCTCCCAAGCCACTGGGATTACAGGCCTGTGCCACTATGCCCACCCAGCCCTTTTTAATATTTCATTTAGAGACAGGGTCTTGTTGAGTTGCTTGGTGTCTTGCTAAATTGCTGAGATTGGTTTTGAACTCGTGATCCTCCTGCCTCAGCCTCCTAAGCCACTGGGATTATAGCTGTGTACCACTACACCCAGCTGTAAGAACTCTTTATATATCCTGGATAGTGGACTGTTAGGTAAATGATTTGAAACATTTCATCCCAGACTGTGGATTGTCTTTTAACTTTCTTTCTTTTTTTGTCTTCTAACTTTTTTGATAGTGTCCACGAATTAATTTTTGTACAAAATAAGATACATTTCTTTCACTAAGAAATAATCTGAACAAATATTGTCCTAAAATGGTCATCTCTGGGTCATTTAGATTTTCCCTATCTTATGATTTTTTTCCAGATTAATCATGGTGAAAATTTCCAAGCTAACTAATTTGTAAACTGGTAAATGGAAAGTGAAAGTTATCAGTCATTAGTTCATGTTACTATGACTCTTGTGCATCTTGTAGGCAGTCTGAGTGCTGGGCATTTAGGAGCTTTTGAACGCACACCCTGGTGGAGCCTTGGGAGGCAGGGACAGGGTCCTGGCCCTCAGGTCCCCTTGAGAGCCAGGCCCTCCAGAGTACCTCCCTGTCCTTCTGTCTTGTTTCTTCACTCACGCTGGGGCACGCACTGGGAAAAGGAAACCGAAACTGAAGGCGACCAGCCACTGGTGTGGGCTGTGGGAGGCTCCGCCCTCTGACGTGTGTAGCTGAGACTCATAAATGGCCTGTGGAGCAGCTGGAGGGGAGAGGAAGCCCACTCCTGAGCACTGGAGGTGGACCGAGCACTGGAGACTCCGGCCATGGTGAGGCAGATGGCACAGTGGGGCAGCTGGGCTACTCCAGCCCACTTTCCTCCCTCCCCTGGCTGGGGTCTCCCAGCAGCAGAGCACCCACTGCCAAGCCCTGAGCTTGGCCGGGTTCCCAAGTGTGAGGAGAGGGGATGGGCCCACAGGGGGACACAGAGGGTGATGGGAGGAACTAGAGGCTGTGGGAGACTGGCCTTCCTGTGCCCAGTGGGTGGAGGAGGCAGCCAACAGAGAACAGCACCCAGGACCTGTGGCCAGTGTGGGAGCCCAGCCTCTGTGATGCCCGCAGGGCTGGAACCTGAAGGTGAAGATGCTGGGGGGCCAGGAGCTCCCGGTGCCCCTGAGTGACTCCGCGATGCTGTCGGAACTGAAGCAGCAGATTTTCCAGAAGATCGGCGTGCCTGCCTTCCAGCAGCACCTGGCCCTGCCCAGTGGCCCCGTGCTGCAGGACAGGGTCCCTCTCACCAGCCAGGGCTTGGCCTCTGGCAGCACAGTCCTGCTGATGGTGCAGAACTGTGACAGCCCCCTGAGCATCCTGGTGAGGAACGACAAGGGCCGCACCAGACCCTACAGCATCAGGCTGACGCAGAAGGTGGCCGAGCTCAAGCAGCAGGTTGCCCAGCAGGAGCACATCCAGGAAGATCTGTTCTGGCTGAGCTTCGAGGGGAGGCCCATGGAAGAGCCGCAGCTGCTGGGGGAGTATGGACTCGCCCCCCAGAGCACTGTGTTTCTGAACCTGCGCCTGCGCGGGGGCGGGGCCTAGAAGACCGCGGAGCCCCAACAGGGATCAAGTGCTAGGAATAAAGATGATGTAAAGGATAAACTGCCTTCTGTCTGTCTGCCTGATCTCCCCCTCTCTCTGCTGATGAATTAGGAGGGAGGAGGTTTGAGAGAGAACCAGGCCTGGGCGACAGGCCTGGGCTAGAAGTCAAGGGACCAGGTGTCACAGAGCCGAGTGGTCTCCACTGTGACTCTTCTCCCAGAAATTGAAGGGAGACCTACTTCCACGCCTCCTGGGGTCAAGGGGTCATATCTAAAGAATGTTAAAGAGACACATTGGCTGGGGCTGCCTGCCAGGCTGAGCCACAGACTCACCATGGCTCCACTTTCACCTTTGGGTGGGCAGAATTAGGGAGGAACAGGTGAGGCCAGGTCAGGTTCCACAGGCCACAGTGTGTGGCTCCCTGGGATCAGCCCCTCCCAAAGCCCGGGAAGCAGTGAGGGTGGGTCCTTAGACCTGTGGGTGGGAGGGCCAGGGAGCCTCTGGCACAACACTGGGGGCTGCAACCTGCCCACCTGCTTTGTCCTGCCTGCAGTGAGGTGGGGATGGATGAAGGGGGCATGTGTATCCTCCAGAGAAATGCCTACTGAAGAGGCCAAGCGCAGCAAGCCGGGAATTGGTGGTTTACCCTGTCCACCAGGAGAGCATGTCCCAGACCTTCCCGGATGGGCCAGTTCACTCCCTTCTTCTGGAAATGCTTCTTTCAGTCCTGTACCAACTTACCCAGTGAGTTCCACAGGAGTCAGGCCGGGCACCTAGGATCCGGGTACGGTGGGAAGAATGTGCACCTCTCTGGTCCCTGGACCACTACCTTGGGGGCACTTGGACCTTAACTTTCAAATGCCTCAGGATGATTTGGCTGGAGGCCCAGAAGACCACTTTTGGGTGCATGGGATGCAGATCTAAGACCGCCCAGGTCCCCCTTTTGCCATGCTGCAACAAAGCAAGTGTAAGTACAGATCCTTGGAGTCACTTTCTCCCGGAATCCCCCACCAGGGCCAAAGTGGGCTGGGGTCCTCCTCTGGGGGAGTGTCGTCTACCACCCACCACTCAATGCCTCTGGCTCAGAAACCTGTACCTCGCACACTGCAGATCCAGTTCTGAGCCTCACCTATCCAGGATAAGCTGGAGAGAGCGGCCTGGAGCGGCGAGGGGGCGTGTCTGGCGCCCAGACGGGACCACCTGCCGATGGACAGCAGGGGGCGCCCTGCTCCCTGGCCGCGAGGCCCGGGCGGGAGGTGGGCGGGTCTGCGCGCCGCTTCCGTCAGTCACCGCCCGCACCGGTCAGCCGTTGGGGGGCACGGCCTGCTGGGGACGCCCCCGCGCCCTAGTGAGCAAGAGTCTGGACCCCGAAAGCTCGGTTGCGGACCCCAGCTGGAGGGACCACTCCCCCGCCGGGGGAGGGGCAGGCCAGAGGGCCGAGGGGCCGCGGGTCCGGACTCCAGCAGCCTCTCTTTCGGCCCAGTCGTCTCCGCGAACCCCTTGGAAGTCCAGTCACGTCGCCTCTAGATTATGCATTAACCCGACTTCAGCCGCATTTCCTGGGGGGGACGACCGCGCAGGCGGGGGAGGGGCGTCCGCAGGGGTGAAGCACAGCAGAAAGCCCTGGGCCCGCCCTGCCCCGCCCCCGGCCTGCCGAAGTCCCCGGACGGTCTCACCGCCACCCGGCGCGACGTAGCGCCCCCACCCCCGGCCTCCGCCCGGCGCCGCAGTCCCGGTGCTTTGTTCGCGGCCGGCGCGGGTCGCAGGGCGCCGGGCGGGCGGGGCGGACCCCCGTGGGGGAGGGGCAGCGCTGCCCGGCCCCGCCCCCGCCCCGCCCCCGCGCCGCCCGCGCTCCAGCCGCCTCCCGGGGCTGCGTCCTGTCCTGTCCAGTCCGGTCCCCGGCGCGGCCCGGCCCGCGCGCTCTCCCGGCCGCCTTCCGCCGTCCTCGGCTGCGCCATGGCCAGCCTACGGCCGTCCGGCCCGGCTCCGATGCGGCCACTGCTGCTGCTCTTGGTGGTGGCCGCGCACACCCTGCCCATCGCCGGCGGGACGTGCCCGGAGCGCGCGCTGGAGCGGCGCGAGGAGGAGGCGAACGTGGTGCTCACCGGCACGGTGGAGGAGATCCTCAACGTGGACCCGGTGCAGCACACGTACTCTTGCAAGGTGGGCCCCGCCGGGACCCCGGCCCCGGGAGGCCCGGGCCGGGGCCTCTTCCCCGCGATGCCGCCCCAAGGCCCTCCCCTCGCTTGCCGGCCGCGCTGCTGGGACCCCTATCCCAGGCCGTGGGAATGATCCCGGACGCTCCGCAGCCCCCGCTCGCGCTCCCTTGGCGACCGCCAAGCCTCCGGGTGGGGCGCCTGGTCCCGGAAAACTCTGGAGCGACAGGGAAAGTTCCTGCGGTGTTGCTGCGGTACCGCCCGTGGTGCCCAGGCCGGGCAACCGGGTGTTGGCTTCCCCTCCGCCCAAAGCCCTTTCCCTTATCGAAAACAAGTGCACCTCCCCCCAGGAAGGATGGGGGCTGCCGCGCCCCCTCCCCACCAGCCAAAGAAAAGGGGTAGGGTCGGGGAGATGACGCTCTTTGCCTGGGGTGTGGACGGGAGCTCTACCTGTGATCAGTGCTGTTTCCCCCTTCTCAGAGGCGGAGATACCAGTGCTAAAGGGGGTGCCGGGAGAAAGAGGTGCACAGCCTAATTTCCTAACGTCGGGAGACTGCTGAGGGGTGCTGCGGCCACGGTTGTGGGGGGCTGGGGCAGGGAGTGGGCGGGGCCGCTGCTGAACCTCGCGTGCCTGGGCCCAGTGGGGGAAGGGGAGCAGGGGCAGGTGCTCCATCCCGCTCCCGGGAATACTGGAGCGCCCCTGGCCCGAGGGAGGGGAGTCTTGTTCCACTTCTCCTTCAGCTGGATCTGGGAGCTCCTGGAGTAGGTCTGGTGGGTTTCCTCCACGGTCTTCCAGGGAAGGCCCTGGGGACCCAAGGTTGGTCCTCCCTCCGGCCCCCAGACTACCTCACTCCACCAGAAAGGGATCATTCTTGTTCCAGGGAGATGGCGAGGGTTGCGGCTTGTTTCAGAGTGGTCTGTGCGGGCTACAGCTGGGGTCCCCCCCACCGAGCCCCTCCCCTCACCGCTGGGCACTTTGCCAAGCCCCTGCAGGATTTTCCCGACTTCCTCCCCTGCTCCTGGGTGTGGCTGGGGTGGGGGGAGGCGATGAAAGCCAACAGGCCCTCTCCTGCCTGGGTTCTCTCCTGCTGGAGCCCACTGGACGTGTGGAGGTTAGATGAGGCTGGACCAGCTGATGGAGGGTCCCTGCAGACTCTGCAGTCCTGAGCTGGCAGGTGGAAAGGCGTCCCATTGTCTCTTCACTCCCACTCCAAGAGCCCTGGCCCCCAACAGCGCTTGAAGAAGGGGCCTCTTCCCAGAACTCCATTTGCAGGGAGTGAAAGGATCTGTGGACCTGTGATGTGGGCTGCCTTGGGCGGGGGCTGTGGCTGTCCCTCCTGCCAGAGTGTCAGAGTAGATGCCCTCAGGGTCCCAGGAGGAGAGGTGTAGGGTGGGGCTGCCTAAAGCTGCCCGAACTTGACTTTGTGGCTCTCGGCTACCTTGGCTGCCCTGACGCTGGAGCTGGAGGAGGGGGGCCTTCATTTCCTGGAAGGAAGGTGTCAGCCCACCCACAGGGGTCTCAAGATCCTGGCTGGCCACTTGCCCCCAAACCCCCCTCCATCCCTGTGTCTCAGTCCTGGCTTTGCCCAGAGTGTGAGCAAGTGGTGGTAGGCAGGGGGCAGAAAAGGAAGGGTGGAGGAGGCAGGCACTCCAGACCAGGTGGGCCCCTCCCCAAATCCAGCTTGAGCTGAGGTGGACATATTGGAGTTGGGTGCTGATCTTGGTTAGACCTGGAATAGGAGCTAATTCCTGGGGTGGGCCTGTGTTCATGAGACATCACATGAAGAGGTCCCAAGTCCTCAGGTGACACAGGGGGGCAGCACCACCCCAGCACTGTGTATATTTACCTGCAGCCTCTGCCCAGGCCTGGTGTCTACTGTAGGCATTCGACCTGAGCAGCTGAGGTCGGAGCCCGAAGGGCCCGGGCCATTGTCTGGTATCCTTCCCCCGGGAGGAAGAGGACCATTAACACCTGCCCCCGTGTCTACCCAGGTTCGAGTCTGGCGCTACTTGAAGGGCAAAGATGTGGTGTCCCAGGAGAGCCTTCTGGATGGTGGCAACAAGGTCGTCATTGGTGGCTTCGGAGACCCCCTCATCTGTGACAACCAGGTGTCTACCGGGGACACCAGGATCTTCTTTGTGAACCCAGCACCCCCCTACCTGTGGCCAGCCCATAAGAATGAACTGATGCTCAACTCTAGCCTCATGCGGATCACCCTTCGCAACCTGGAGGAGGTGGAGTTTTGTGTAGAAGGTGCGTGGGGGGTCCGAGCAGGGATCCAATGGGGTGGGCAGAGGGCTGCCAGGTATGTGTGAAAGGTGGGCTTGGAGGTGAGTGGCAGAGCGTTGGGCCCAGGGAGAGTGAAGAGGGGTTTACTTGCAGCTGGAACACATACTGTCTGGCTGTCTGGCTGTGTTCCCACCTCATTCCTACTTTGCTGCTCCCTGGCCGCATTTCTAGTCATCCGGCCATCAGAGCCCAAGGAACAGAAGCAAGCCCTGCAAAGGGACTGGCTTCCTCTGCTTCCTCACCCCTTCCCCCTTGGAGGGCTCTTTCCCAGGGGAGGAGCTGGGACCAGGTAAATGATGGACACCAGCTGCCATGCTCT
Organism: Ictidomys tridecemlineatus; assembly: GCF_052094955.1. Lineage (NCBI taxonomy): Eukaryota > Metazoa > Chordata > Mammalia > Rodentia > Sciuridae > Ictidomys > Ictidomys tridecemlineatus. Next base: position 13,629 of record NC_135487.1, read on the forward strand.
GGCAGAAGCCCCGTGTCTGCCTAGACTGGTGCACACATTCGAGCAAAGCCCTGGTGGCCAGGCTTAGGGGTTGGAGGTTGGGGGCCGATCCTGTGTGTCCAGAGGCCCACGGTTTCTGGGAAGAGCTGCTGTGTGGGATGAGTGCTTCTAGGGACTAGACAGGTTAGTGCCTCTGGGAAGTGACCTGTCACATGATAGGCCAGGGAATGTGGTGGGAGAATGTAAGAGTTTGTCGCCTCCACTTCCTGTCTGTTCCCTTATGGCTATCTGGAATGGGATGTGGGGTGGGGGACGGAGAGAAACTTCCTCCTCAGGGCAGTGGCAGGGGTCATGACTTCCACTTATTTGAGGTGCTCTGTTGGCCAGTGGGGAAGTCCTAACTATTGTCTGCCTTTCTGCTTTGATGCAGCTCCTGAGGGGGATCTCTAGGACCCTTCCCCACGCCCCCGTGTTGTCTTGCTGGGGGCACTGTGAAGGAGGAGGTACCTAGCCCAGAATGGGCAGCCTTGTGGTCTGTCCCCCAGCTGTGGTCAGCTGCTCCTGGGCTACCTCCAGGTCCCCTGGATTGGGCCCTGCTCAGCAAAGGCTGAGCCGTGGGAGTCTAGCCAGGCCATCCCACTGGGCAAAGACCAGTCCTGGTCCTGCCCTGGAAGCTGTGGGCTGGGCATGGCATGGAGGCATGGGGGGATGAGTAGGACGGAGGAAGGCCTGGAAAAGGAGGGTCTGGGTGCTGTCCCTGCTCATCCCTGAAAGATTGAGAAGGAAAATCATTAACTCTCTGAGGGGTGGGTCCCTCCTGAGGGTCTGTGACTCAGTAACTGAGGCCTGATAAGGAGTCAGAGGTCACACAGATTCAGCTTCTGAAGCCTCCTTTGCCCATGCCAGACCTGGGCTTTGGTGTTAGGAATGACCAGGCCCAGCAGAGGGACAGCGGGGGAGGAGAGTCCCCAAGGAGACCCCCCAGGTAGTGTGGCTTGACCTGTTGTGAGCCATGTGGCTCAGGGATCAGTTAGGACCTGAAAGCCAGGTGGGGGCTTCCAGACAGGCCAAGGGGACACAGGGGAGCCCCAGGAAGAGGGGACAGAAGAGGAATCTGGGTCCCGGTGAGGTTTTGGGGAGCCCAGAGAACTTGAGCAGGGTTGAGTGACAGGAATCTCGACTTTGGAAGCAGACCAGGGGTCCGTGGCTGTAGGACAGGGACCGTGCGTCAGTGACGCAGGGTGAAACAGGCCCCCCTGAGGCCTGAGGGACCAGGCTGGAGGGACATCTCTGGCCCAGTCCTCCCAAGCTGGGTCCCTCTTCTGTTCTGAAGATGACCACATCAGCCCCCTCCCCAGTCCTAGTGATGGTGGGCAGACAAGGCTAGGACCTAGTGGACCCTTCCCCACTGCCCCACCCCAGCAGGGCACAGGGGATCTAGTCTTCAGGGCCCTCTGGGTGGGAATCCAGTCTGGGAACACGCCCTCCCCACCGCTGCCTAGACACTGCCCGGAGGGGTCCTGCTGCCAGGGCAGAGACCTTTCCCCCTTCTAGCGGCTTCTTTCCTCAGTTTCTCCCCTGGGCCAGCTGGAACTTCCTGGCCCTGTCCAGTCGGCCCCTCCCCCAGCCAGGCCCCCTAGGAAGTCTCCTCCTCCCTCCTTTGCCTGGGGAGCCACATTCCTGGCATAACTGAGACAGGTATGTGCCCCTCCCCCTGTACCACCTTTGGGGGCCCCTCCTGCTCCTTCCAGAAGGCAACCCCACCCCCTGCTTTGCTGGGGAGAGTGGCCTGGCTTAGCCTCTCTCCCTGGCCAGCAGCTGCCATTTGGGAGCCTGCTCAGGGCAGCCCTCTGCCACCTTGTCCCACACTCCCATCACCTCCCTCTCCACCTCAGGGAGGCCATCCTGGTGCTTCGCCAAGCCTCAAAGCCCCCAAGAGGGACACAGGCCTGACTGGGGGCCGGCAGGGCAGCCTGAGGCCCTTCCCTCCCCACTCCAAGCCAGTAGCAGAGAAAGGAAGTGTTGTCTGCCCCTGCCGGGGCCTGGCACAGGGACAGGGCAGGGGGCCAGGGTTGGAGTGAGCCTGGCACCTGCCCAGCTGGGCTCTGCCCAGCCCTGAAGCTGGGGGTCCTGGCAGCCAGGCTCCCAGGTCTGGCCTAGCCAGCAGTGTTCTGGTCAAGCCCTTCCAGCCAGGCCAACTGTCCAGGGCCCTCAGGAGGACAGTCCCAGGGCAGTGGGTGGGGGCATCCTGACCCCCAGGCCAGGTTCCTTTCCCCGATCTCTTGATCTCCTAGGCTGTGGGGAGGCTTCTGGGCTGCTCTCTGCTGTGTACTCCATTTCTGTACCCACCCCCCAGCTTTCCCACCTTCCTCTGCAAATGGGAGGTCGCTTCTCCCTGTCCCTGCTTCCCTCTTCTGGACTCCAGGTTCTCAGCCTACCCCTTGGCCACACCTAGTGCCCTCCTGGCCCCTCCCCCAGGCAGGTCCAGGCTGGAGGCTGCTGGCACGGAGACTGCCTGCCACAGGCAACCTGCCTGTGTGGCTGGGGGAGGGGCCGTCTCCTTCCCACGGGGGCTGGTGCTGCTGGAGCACCTGAGTGGGTCTGTCTTTGGCTTCCCTGGGTTTCTGGGGCAGTTCTGGGATGGGTGGGGAATGCCCTGGATTCTGTGGGGTGATCTACCTTACACAGGCAAAGGAGGGCAGGACTGAAAACAGCTCTTGGCTTTTTCCAGACCCACCCCATTCCCCCAATCCCCACTCAGAGAAGAGCCCCCCCTCCGTCCCCCCACCCCCCACTGGAAGTGGAAAAGTCTGCTTTGAAGCAGCCTCCCTCCCTCTCCTGGGCTGCCCAGTGGGTGCTAGAGGGAGTCTGTTGGGGCCTGCCTCCACCTTCACAGCACCCCTGTGGGTGGGGGCTGCATTCCAGGTTAGAGGCCACCTACTCCGGACACCCACGCAGGTCAGAGGCCAACTTCCCAGCCCCAGAGGCTGAGGTGGAGAGACTGGAGGTCAAAATGGGGCTGTTCCCACACTGAAGGGCAAGGGGGCAGCCCAAGGTTGCTCCTGCCTCTTCCCCCCTGGCCTTCTGCTCCTTTCAGAAGGGCTGATCCCCCAAACCTAGAAGATCAAAGCCGACCCCATCACGACAGGGGGTGGGAAACTGCTGTGGCTGCTGCAGGGGGTGGGGGCAGCTTCCACTGTCTCCACTGTGGGACCCAGGCCAGCTGCTCACATCAGAGCTGGGTGGGCTGGATGGGGTGGGAGCTGCCCTCCTGCCTCTGTCAGCTCTTCCCTGTGGGGCTCCCCAGCTTTGAGGCCTTGCTGCGCTGGGGGTGGCTGCAGTCACCAGGGTAGCCTTGTCTAGCAGACTTGGTCCTCCCAGGGAGAGTTACTCTGGGCAGAGGCCTCTGCCCCCTGTATGTTCTGCTGCTGGGCCCCAGGCTGGGGAAGGTCTCCTTGAAGCCTCCAGTGGAGAGGGACCCTCCCCAGTGAAGGGCCCCCTCCCTCCAGCTCGGGTCCTGAGAACTTCCTCTGAGGAAGGCCCCCTGCAGGGGCTGCTCACAGCTGGACCTGGGACAGGGGAGCTGGCCTCTCCCAGGCTTCCCTGCACACACCCCCACCGTGGAGTGGAAGGGGGGGGAGCAGAGCTGCTCACCCGCAGGCTGTTTCCAGCTGTGCTTGTGTGTGCCTGGGGCCAAGCTGTGTGCAGTCATTCTGTACTTTCCATTGGCCTGGCTGGCGGTGCTGGTTCCTGACACAGTGGAGAGAGGTGGAACCCATCTCCAGAGGCCCAGGGTCGGACTCCCTCCCAGATCTGCACCTGAGAAGCTAGTGTCCCTGGGCTCAGCCTGGGAGGAGGACGCTCAAGTCTTGGCAGTGGGCGCCCTCTGCCTGTGTCTGAGAGGCCTCTGCCTTCATGCACGTGTATCACCTCTGCTTGCTGCTTATTGTCCAGTCTGTCCCCTTGCCCTGTCCGGCTGGGCCTTGTGCCTGCCAGGAGCCCAGCACCTTCTCCTGTGGGCTCTGCCCGTGGGAGTAGCTGAGGTGGTGAGATGAAGGGCCTGCTTGGTGGGGCTGCAGTGAGGAAAGTCCCTCAGGGCCTGCCTGCCCCTGGGGCTGATGCAGACACTTCCCCTCCCCACACACAGCCAGACAGGGTGCAGGGCAGTTAGGCCTGAGGTTGGCCTGAACCCTCCCTACCCTTCCCTGGGTCACACATGCTGGGCCCTTGGAGAAGCAGCCTGGCCTGTGGGGCATCATGCTCACAGATGTGAGGTCCCAGTGCATTCTGGGGCGAGTGAGCACTGATACTCAGGGAAAGCAGCGAACAGCAGCTGTACCCTGTGCCTTGGATGAGGGTGGGAGAAAGGTGCCATAGCATGGGGAGGACAGAGGACAGAAAGCCAGCCATGCTTCCAGGACCCCCTGGCTGTTAGTACAAGCTGACCCTCCTTGTCACCTGACTGACCTCCTCTGCTGATCCTTCATGAGGAAGCTCCTCCCTCTAGGGTCTGCCTCTGCCCTCTCCTTCCTGCACCTTTGGTCCATTGTACCTCTCCCTTCCCTGTACATCCCAGTGCCCAGCTGGCCAGCCCCTCCAGGAAGCTCCCTAAGACTCAGCCCTGGGCCATGGAGTGGTACCAGCCCTATTATGCCCACCTCCCCTGTGTCTGGTGCCTCTGGCCCAGCTCAGGACAGCTGGACTCTTGGAGGCATTGACCCACATCTGGGTTCCACCTGTCTCCACACAGTCTCTTTCCTCCTGAAGATGGACAGGGCCTGGCTGAGTTGGGCTTGGAGCTGCCTGGGAGAGGAAGGGCATATTTTATGGTACTTGCTCACCTGGCACCCCCTGGTGGTTGTGGCAGAGGCCCAGGGTCGGACTCCCTCCCAGATCTGCCCAGTGCCTGTTGCCCCTCCCACTGTCCCTGTTCCCCAGGCTTCACCACACTGGCCTCCTGCTCTCCTGCAGCCTCTTGAGCTAGTTCCCATCCTGGGCCTTGGCAGTTGCCTCTGTCTGGGGCTCTTCCTCTGAATCTGTGGAAAAGCCCTCTTTCTGTCCCTGGGCTGTATGTAGATGTCACCCCAGAGGCCACACTACTGTCTGGGCTGTTAGAAACTGCTACAACATAGCCTCCCTGAGGCTGTGCCTGGGACACTGAGCCCTGTCAGGGACGCAGACTGGCTGGTTGGGGCTCCTTTGTGATAGGGTGGGGCCAGCAGAGAAGTCAGGGGTGGGGTCAAGAACTGCAGGCTCCTGGAGTGTCGCTATTCTGTGTGCTAGCCCTCTGTGCCTCTGTCCCTTAATTTTCACTTACTCACCACCCTGAATAGCAGGCTGTTCAGGGTGGTGAGTATCTGGGGACAGGTAAAGGGCACAGGCTTGACCCAGACACCTCCTGGCCTCACCTGAAGTTGGCAAGATGAACCACAGAAGGCCAACCCTTGGTGGCTGGCCTAGGCCCAGCAGGGACATCCTGCTGTGAAGCTCCCAATGTCTTCTGAGAGGGACAAGGAAGATGTGGAACAGCTTGAAACTGCATGAGGAGGCTGCAAGTGGTGTGGTGGGGAGCCAGGCCGACAGATAGAGGCTCCCCTCTGAGCAGGGCACCTCTGGGCAAAGAAGCAGAAGGCCTTGCCTTGACGGAGGTGCGTCTGCAGATGGCAAGGGGGAGGCCCCTGTAATGGAGATAGTGTGTGCCTCTGTGCGGCATGCTACCGTCTGACAGCCCCGCAGTTAGGTCCCTTGGGCTCCCAGCCATCCCACCCCACCCCATCCCATCCTTTCCAAGGGAGCCCCACCCCCTCCAGAGCGGAGGGGGGGATCATCTGCATGAGAATGGGCCAGCCGTGGCCTCTGGGCTGGACTTTCTACCCTTTCCAGGCCCAGAGAAGTACCTGGAAGTTCCCAGCCAGATCTTCAGTGTGCACACAGCCTGTATGGGGCGGGTGTTAGTGTGTGCAGGCAGGTGGGGGCGTGTGACCCCAATGCTGCAGACTTGGAGGGTGGGAGTTCCTGCACGCCCCAGAGGAATGCTAGTGTGTGGGATTGCTGTTGCTGCGGGGGGCTGTTTCCTGGCTCAGTATCCTGTTCATTCCCAGGGCATGGGCCTGCGTGGGCTGCTCCAGGCTGAATGATTTTGTCTGAAGATCCCAAAATAGCTTTAGTAGCCTGAGCTCCCCTCCCCCTCGGGCCTGGAGCCTCAATGGCTCTTTGTCTCTCAAGACATCCCGCCCCTGCTGGGGGTGAAGACACTGACTGGGGCTGAGTGGGGCTGGGCTGCCAACCTTGTTCCCTTTCCTATTGGCTGATACCAAAGGACCCTAAGCCCCATTCCCAGTGTTGGCTTGGGCCATCTCGGGCTCCCATGTGAGCATCCAGGCCAGCCTGTTGGCACTCCTTCAGTATCAGAGCCCAGGGTCTCTGGGGGAGCCAGACTTTGCCAGGGGCTCCCACTACCACTCAGACACCCCTGCCCCCAGCCCCGCTACCCTATTCCTAGCTTCTTCCTGCAGAGCATACCTAGAACATTCTTAGTGTTTCCTGAGGCTTGGCCTCCAGCACTTTCTGGGATGCTCTCTGCCACCCAGCAGTGAGAGGCAAATGGGAAAGCCTGCATGAGCCACTCTGGGTGCCCCACACCAAGTCGGCTTTCTGGCTCTAGGAGTCAGACCCTGCCCTGGGCAGGAAGTTGCCAGCACCTCCTGGACACTTTTTAGCGTGTCATGGACAGTATCAGGGGTCCAGAGGTGTTTGGGGCAGGAGCTCCCCAGAGGAGAAGTGAAGGTGGCCAGGGACTGGGACTTCTTGCAAAGTTTCATTAGAACAATGGGTTTCAGGGCCACAAGAGATGGGAAGGTCCCTAACACAGGTGATGGGCAGGGGTGACTCCCAAGTGGGATGTGGCAGTGGAAGGAGTAGGAGCAGAGGGACAGGGTGGAGTGCGAGTGCCAGGAGGCAGTCGGTAGGTTGGGGGCTCCAGCAGGCTACCTGTGGGATGGAGGCCATGTGGGGGTGGGGCCATTTCTGGGCCTGGGAAGGACTCATTCAAGGACTGGGCAGAAAAAGCCCCACAGACAGACCAGGGATTACCGGGGAGGTGGGTGTGGTCAGTGCTTTTTTCCCAAGGTGGACTGACATGAGCTCAAGTGACCACGAGGTGGCACTGGTAACTGTGGCAGCAGAAGTTTGGCTGGAAGGGAGACCTACCAGGGCATATAGAGCTGACAGCAGAGCATGTGGGTATGCCTGGGTGGTGCTATGGGAAGTGAGCACCAGGTTCTGGCAGGGTGCACAACCTGGCCTAGAGGAGGAGAACCCTAGTGCTGAAAGGACATGGCACACGTGGATGCTTGTGTGGTGGGGTGTGAGTAGGACCAGTGAAGGGTGGGGGCATGGGTGCTCAGAGATCTGTCCAGGATAGTGAAGGTGTTGGCCATGGAGGTGGTCACCTTGGCCTCAGAAGGACAGATGTGGCTAGTCAGGATGGCGTGGGGATCCAAGCTATGGGACCTCTCCAACCCATGGTGCCCCCAAGTTTGGAGGGAGCAGAAGTCGGGGCCGTGTGTAGATGCCCTATGGATCTGGGATTCCAGACTGGCTGCCCTCCTCTCCGGCTCGGAGTTCCAAGGGAGGCCGCTGGGGGGCGCTCTAGGCCCGTGGGACCACAACTGCTTTTTGCATACGGCTTATTTGCTTGGGCCTCATTTGCATTTTTTTCTCTTTGCACTGAAGGGAGTTAAGGTTGCACTGATGATTTGAGGTGTTTGCTGCCAATTCCTAGGGGAGAAGTGGGCAAAGCAAATTCTGGACACGTCACTTTACACCAACCCTCCTTCCACCTTGCACCCTACCTGGGGACCCTTGCCCACACACAACAGGGTGGAGACATCAGAACAGACATATTTGCAGGCACACACAGACGAATCCCGAACCCTAGAACCGGGTCGTAGGTGCAGGGCCAAGCCCCCTATAGGTATGTTAAACCTTACTGCCCCGCCCCGCCGGGCACCAGCCCAGCCTCTGCCTGCGACTCAGCCCCAGCTCCTGTCGCCCTTGCCCCAGTGAGGTTCTGGTTCTTATCTTTCTCGCTCCCCATCCCCGGGCCAGCACTAGCCTCCTCTCCAGCCACCTCGCCAGCACCTGGCCCGCCTCAGTTCTTTTTCAGCCCCTCCTTTGGCCCCTCCCCTGGCCTCAGCCCCTACCTCCTGCCCCTGGCCAACCCCTCCCCAAGCCCCGTCCCCTTTTTAGCACCATCTTGCCCCTGTCGACGCCTTAACCCCCACATCAGCGCTGCCCCTCCATCTCTTTTGTGACTCGCGTCGGCCCTCATCCGCCCATCCTCTGCTCTGAGCTGCGACTCCCCGCGGACGCCGGGGTCCCCCGAGGCATCTTCCTTTGTCTCTGCTCCCCGCCCTCCCTCCGCGGCGCCCCTGGCCCCTCACTCACCGCCCCAGCCTCGCGAGGGTGAGGGCAGCCGCTGTTGCTGGAGGCGGGCGAGCGCCTCCGCGGCCGGCTCTTTATTCTTTCCGACGCCGTCGCTCCTCCCGCTGCTGCCATCGCGCTCCCGCCTCTGCCAGGCGCGAGCAGCAGGCCCCGCGCCCGCGGTCCCGCCGGCCTCGGTCTCCGGCTCCCGCTCCCGCTCGGCGGACAGCGCCGGCTGGCGGGCGGAAGGGTTGCGGCGGCAGGGGTGGCCCCGGCCTTCTTCCATCCTCCTTCGCCGGCTTCTGAGCCCACATTGGGGATTTCTGCTCCTGGATTATTCTGCGCGCATCCCGTTATGAGCCTGGAGGGCCGGGGAGGGCCAGGCGTGCCCCAGGCTGTGAATGGGGCTGAACTTTGAGAGCGCAGCAGCTGTCCACTGCCCCAGGGGACCTAGAATGGGGGCAGTCGCCCCGAAGAGGCCTAAGGGCGCTCCGTGAGGACCCCCACTCCCCAAGAGAGAGGCCAAGCCCCAGGCCATGCCTCCGTTGCCGCTGGAGCGGCCCCCCCGGCAGCAGCCTGGCGCCTCGCTGGTGGTGCGGTACTTCATGATCCCCTGCAACGTCTGTCTGATCCTGCTGGCCACCTCTACGCTGGGCTTCGCGGTGCTGCTCTTCCTCAACAACTGTACGTGGCGGCTGGGCGGGGCCCAAGTGGCCCAGCTTCTGCTGGCCAAGTCCTGCTTCCCTGCTGGCAAGGGTACAGGGCAGGCAGGGTCACAGCCAGGCCAAGGGCCACAACTAGCTTGAATGGGCCACACATTCTTCTGGGGATGGAATGGATTGCTCTGGACCTGTCCTTGGGCTCCTGGCCAGCTGACCCCCATCTTGATGGGGCAGAAACAACTTCCTGTGGGAGTAAGAAAGGGGTAGTTGCACTAGGAATGGGGGGTTGGACTTATTTGGTAAATCAGGTGACTTTACTGGGGACCCACTTGGCAGGTTATGGGTGTCAAGCCCTGACCATGCAGCTAGAAGGGCAGAGGAAAGTAAGGGTCCCTGCCCTCTTCTCCAGAGTCTGAGCCAGTCTATGGGGGAAGGGCAGAGTGGGCGTGGTGGTCTCTGGAAGGCCTTGCTCCCAGGGCCCTAACTTGGAGATTTGTTTTATTCCAGACAAACCTGGGACCCACTTCACACCAGCACCTCCCATGCCTCCTGACGGTGAGTGGGGCAGCCTGGGTGGAAGGCACAGCTCGGGGTAGCAAGTGGGCAGGGCACTCCTAGGGTGGGTTCATTCTAGGGTGTGTATACCAAGGGTGCCAGGTGTCTGGAGCGGGGAGGCTGGGCCAGGAGCCCGGGTTCCTCCTGGGGCATCTGCTGAGTGTAATCACGGGGTCTCAGCTCCTGGCAGCGCTCAGGCAGGCTCTGGTTTCCCTGGGCCTCAAGATTGGGAGGAACCCTAAGAAGTGAGATGCTGGCAGGTGGTGTGGGCAGGGTGGGGGTGGGCAGTGGAGTAGGCTGGTAGTGGGGGGGATTCCTCTCCTTTGTCCTCCCTTCTCCCTTTTCAGGAAGGGCTGGGGCCAGGCAGGGGTTGAGAAAGTCAGAAGTGCAGAGGGGAAACTGGGCTGGGGGTGGGGAGTGTCTCAGCATGACAGGAGGAGTCAGAAAGGCTGGCCTCTGTCTCTGGGAGGATGCCAGTGATGGAGGGGTGGGCTGACCTTCTGGACATCCCTATGGGTTGGGATGCCCTCCCACAGGCTGCGGAGCACGGGCCTCTGTAATTAGGTTAATGTCGGAGGGAAAGAGAAGGCTCTAGTGCTGCAGAGGACCGGCACCAAGGGGTTGCCATGGTCTGTTCACCCTTCCTGCATCCTCAGCAGGCGGGTGGGAGCTCCCAGGTCTGCTCTCCGTCCTGCCCCGTCACTGGGTTGTCTGACAGGCAGGACATGGGTGGGGAGGACCACCTGAGAGAGCCCTGGGTGGCCTGGGGGGGAGCATGGCCCTGGGCCTTCTTCTCAGGATGCAACCCCAGGGCTGCCTACTGAATCGTGGGACCCCCAGAAGCAGGAGCTGGATTCCTGGGAACAGGATGAAGGGGCTCTGCTGTCCTTCAGTGGCCATCTGGGCAGGGGTCACGTGTGACCAACTGTTCTTTATTCCTGGAAGCTGCAGGGTTATTGACTGCTTTCTTTTTTTTTTTTTCCCTTGTAATGCTGGGGATCAAACCCAAGGCCCTACCACTGAGTCCCAGCCCTTGCCCCACCCTCTTTTTACTTTTTATTTTGAGACAGGGTCTCACTAAATTTCTGAGACTGGCTTTGAACTTGCAATCCTCCTGCCTCAGTCTCCCAAGTAGCTGGTATCACAGGCATATTTTCAGATGTACCAGGGTCCCTGGGCTGGGCAGCATTTAGGGTGGGGCAGTAGGAATGGGTGATGGTGGCTGTGGGGAACACATCCTGGCCCTGGGCTCTGCTGTGCAACCCAGGTCTCTGACCACAATGCCCCTCACGCTGCTCCCACCAGACCTGAAGAGGTCCGAGCCCCACCTGGGCTGTGCGAGGGGAGTCTGTGGCCTCTGGGGTACCTCTTTCTGGGGGATTGCAGTCCTTCTCCTGAGACACAGAAGCCTTGGGGTCAGAGCAGTGCAGCACCCCTTCATGGTATGTGACCCTTGGTATTGGCACGTATTGTGGGGACCGGTGGCTGATGGGGTAAGTGGATGTGGGTACATCCCATTTTTCTCAGACCACTGTCCCCCTTCTGGCCTGGGGCAGGAGGCTGTGACCCAGACAGGTCCCACATCTTCCAGGAAGGGGCCCATGTCCTCCTGTGGGGTGACTAAGGAGGAAGCCAATCTGCACTGGGCTGGGGCTGAGCACTGAGTGTCTACAGCCTCTCTCCTGAGTCCCTCGATTTAACCCACCCTCCCCACAGCTGCCCACTTGAGTCCCTGTGCACACCCTAGCCATCAGGACACACGTGTGGCCACAAGCAGGGCTCTGGGCGTTGGTTCCATCCCCCAACCCATCCTAGACCAGGAGGAGATTTAAATATATCAGCGGCATCTGTGGCTATAAAAAGCCCTTCCACCTCCGCACCGCAGCGAGAGATTGCTCCGGTGGGACGCTCAGTGGCCAGGGAGAGGCTTCCACTGGGGACTGAGCAGGGTGACCCACTAGGGAACCATGTCACCTGAATTTATGAGGGGTCACGGGCAGCAGGTGTGTCTCGAGTCCAGCCCTTCCATTCCTTAGTAGTGACTTTCAGGAGACCTCTGCCCTCAGTTTCCTCTTCTGCTGAGTGGGCTTGAGGAGGGGCATATGTGTGTGAAGGAGTATGCCTAGGAGGGCCTGGCTGCTGTGGCAGACCCTGCCTGCACCTGTGCGCAGGTGTGCCTGTGTGTGTGCTTGCTGGTGGGCCTGTGGGGGGGGGGGTCATCTAGGAGGGCCTGGCTGCTGTGGCAGACCCTGCCTGCACCTGTGCGCAGGTGTGCCTGTGTGTGTGCTTGCTGGTGGGCCTGTGGGGGGGGGGTCGTCTCTGTGTTTATGACTCAAGAAAGTTCAATCAAGAAACTTATCTTCAGCCCTCCCCATCTCCTGGTCTCAGGGGCCAGGGAGACACGCCAAGGGGCAGTCATGCTATAGGTACCAACAGGGGACCAGGGAGCAGCCCCTCTCCCAGCCTAAGCATGGGACAAAGTGGGGCCCATCCTGAAAATGGGGTTCCTGAATTAACTTGAGAAGTTACTTTGCTCTGACCAGCTGGAGGTCACACATGTGATCCAGCTGCTATGGGGAGTTTGGTAGGGTCACAAGTTCAAGGCTAGCCTGGGCAGCTCACCAAGACTATCTCAAAAATAAGAAATGTGAACATGCCTGAGTATCTCTGGGTTCCATCCCCGGTACCTGAAACCAAGGAAAAAGAGAAGTTACTTTGTCCTGGCAGGGGACAGAAGTAGGGACCTGCATGGTGTGCTCTTAACTGTGGTTTTATAGTGGAAACATGGGTGGACTGTGGAGTGAGAACCAGGTGGTGGTGGGGAGGAGTGTGCTGCTCCCCAAGAACAGCTCTTCCCCGCTGTGGGGTCAGGACCTTGGGAGAGAGCTGGTGGATCCGGTGACAGAGAGAGGGAAAGCCCAGGGCACAGACAGCAGAAGCTAAGGAGCCCAGGGGCCGGGAGGTGACTGGAGACCTGGATCAGCAAGTCCAGCGGAAGCCCAAGAGCACCACTGGGCATCAGCACGGGCCTATGGGACTTGGCTTGGGAGTCAAAGGAGCCTGGGCCAGAAAGGGCTGCGTTCAGAGGGATGTGCCACTGGGAGAGAGAAGGGGAAATGGAGGGAGCTTACAGCCTGGCAGGAAGAGGGGACACTGCAGACATAGATCCAGCCAGATCCAGCCAGGATAGAGAGGAGGCCAGTGGTGGTGACATCCGTGATTGTAGGTGTAGCTCATCCTCCACTTGGTGCTTGGGCCCAGTGCCTCTTGAGCTTTGCAGTCATTTGGAAGCAGGTCCTATTGTCCCGTTCACAGAAAGGGACACTGAGGCATAGTGAGGTGGGGGAAGGGGAACACGGGTGGGGGCAGGGAAGGCAGGCTGCAGCCTCTGTTCTTTCAGCTTGCCAGGGTTGGGTCAGGCAGGTGGAAGCCTGGGGTGGGCTTTTGGAATGGCAGCGGCTGGCTCTAGCTCCTGGGCTCTGCTCCTCTCCTAGGAGATGGGGAGGGGTCTTCTGCTACATTTCCACAACCTGCGGGAGTTGATGGGAGCCCTGACACCATGACTTATTAATGATAATTGAGCCAGATTAAACATTTATTAGATCCAGGCAGCTGCAACCCCTAATGGACCCGCCTCCCCCATGGGTACACTGACCTCAGGAGCCCACGTATCCCCAGTCCCAGTGCTGGGCTCAGGGTGGCTCCTTGGGGCTATCCCTAACGACTCTGGGTTTCCATGTCCCCGTTTGTACACTGTGACAGAGGGCCAGCCTTTCCCTGTGCCCACACGGTGGGACACAGTGGAGGGCTAATGATGATGGGGCGTGGGCTGCACCCTGCTGTCTGCAGAACCAAGGGCTGAAATGGCAGACTCAGATGACAGGCCCAGCTGTGCCAACAGCTGCGCGAGGCTGTGCAGAGCAGCTGCCCTGGGAGGGGCTGTGGGGCAAGGCTAGGAGCTGGGAAGAGGCCGGGGTCAGGCATGGGGAACACCCAGGCAGCTCCCAGATGAGGCCCCAGAAACTTACGGCCTGAGTTGGGATGAGCCTGGCCGGCGTGGGGGTAACAAGATGGCTGATGTGGGAGGGGGCTTTGGGCAGAGTGGGGCCTCGACTGCTTGCTTCGGACTTGGCCTGGGGTCCTCTCCTGTTGTGTGTTGGGGAACCTGCTGAGGTGGGATGGGAGTGGGTGGCTTGTCCTGTTATGGGGACAGGAGGCCCCTCTCCCCTGGTAGAGGGTAGAGAGAGTGTTCTCCAATGAGGACAGGCCCCTGGGTTGGCAGGGAGCCACCCAGGGGCCAGGCCCTGTGAACATGCACAACAGAGTGTCCGTGACACTCGTGGCCACGCGTGGGCTTGAACATGCTTGCACACCCGGGTGTGGATGTGCCTGTGAGGGCTGCAGCAGTGCCCAGCCCTGGGACCTGGCATCAACAACCCCTTCCTGTGCCCGACCTCAGTCTGCAGGGGAATGCTGTGTGGCTTTGGCGCGGTCTGTGAGCCCAGTGCAGAGGATCCAGGCCGGGCCTCCTGCGTGTGCAAGAAGAGCGCCTGTCCTGCCGTCGTGGCGCCAGTGTGCGGCTCAGATGCCTCCACCTACAGCAACGAGTGCGAGCTGCAGCGTGCACAGTGCCGCCTGCAGCGGCGAATCCGCCTGCTCCGCCGCGGACCCTGTGGTAAGGGAGTGTGCCCGGCGTGGGGGGGTGGGCCAGGTGTTGGAGGTGGACAGACAGCCAGGGTGACCCCACCCTGCCATCCACAGGTTCCCGGGACCCCTGCTCCAATGTGACCTGCAGCTTCGGCAGCACCTGTGCCCCCTCCGCCGATGGGCAGACCGCCTCCTGCCTGTGTCCCACGACCTGCCGCGGGGCCCCGGAGGGCACCGTGTGTGGCAGTGATGGTATGGACTACCCCGGTGAGTGCCAGCTGCTGCGCCGGGCATGCGCACGCCAGGAGAACATCTTTAGGAAGTTCGACGGCCCCTGTGGTGAGTGTCCGCCCCATGTGGTGCTCCTCTCCTTGGGCGCGCAGGCAATCACCCTGACTCCTGCCTGTCCGCCCCCAGACCCCTGCCAGGGAGCCCATGCTGACCCGAGCCGCGTCTGCCGTGTGAACCCGCGCACTCGCCGTCCAGAGATGCTCCTGCGCCCAGAGAGCTGCCCTCCCCGGCATTTGCCTGTGTGTGGGGATGATGGGGTCACCTATGCAAATGACTGCGTCATGGGCCGCTCAGGGGCTGTCCGCGGTCTGCTCCTCCAGAAAGTGCGCTCTGGCCAGTGCCAGCCTCGAGGTGGGCGGCTTCCCCTGCACACAGTGTGTCCCCTGCCTCCGTGTCCGTCGGGCCCCTGCTGTGGAGGTGCTGGTGTGGTTCTGGCCTCTCTGATCTCCTTGCCCACCCCCAGACCAGTGCTCCGGGACCTGCCAGTTCAGTGCCGTTTGCCTGTCCCGCCGTGGCCGACCCCGCTGCTCCTGCGACCGTGTCACCTGTGATGGGGCCTACAGACCGGTGTGTGCCCAGGACGGGCACACGTATGACAACGACTGTTGGCGCCAGCAGGCTGAGTGCCGGCAGCAGCGGGCCATCCCTCCCAGGCACCAGGGCCCGTGTGGTGAGCACCCTGTGGTCCCCGCCATCAGTCCTTGCCCACCATCACACGCCATCTTCATCCCTTGGCACCCACCTCCCAGGGTCTTGGGCCAGGGTGGGTCCCCTGGGAGGGTGCAGGGTGTGGAGGGTAGGGTGCCTGGATACGTGGGGAGGCGGCCAGAGATGGGCCTGCACTTGGCCATGCAAGTCCAGGCTGCAGGTCCTCTAGTCTGTCTGCCCATCGCCTCTGTCCTGCCTGAGGGTATGGATTGCTTGGGTGGCAGCAAGTGGACACCACGGTGGGGTCCCTCACCTTGGGACATAACTGTCACCAGCCCCTTCAGAGGCAGGATCTCGGTTGATTTTAAGGGGCCATTGGAGGGTGGAGGCAGCTGGGAAATGGCCAGCATGTCCCATGGGGACCAGGGCTGCAGTGACCCTGTGTCCATCTGGGTCAGTCCTCTGTCCATCTTTCTGGTCTGTCTTTCTGCGTCTGTCTTCTCCTCGGTCCTTCCCTCTCGGCTCCTCCTCTTGTGTCTTCCAGCCTGACCTGCTGGCAGGATGAGGTGCCGCGCCTGCCCACCAGGAGCCCACAGCCCGAGGTCTGCCCCTGGTGCGGCTGGGGGGGGTGGCTCGCTACTGCCTGGCCTTGTGGTTCTCAGAGCAAGTGGACAGACACCTCCTCCCCGTGCAGCCCTGGGTGTGACTCTGGGGTGCAGACTCCTCTTAGCCTGGAGAGAGCCCCCACATGCATGGGTGTCCCAGGGCTGCTGGTGGTCGGGGTCAGTGGCCTGCTGTGGGCAGTCAGGAGGCTCCTGTGTCCCCATCTGCCTCTGTCGTGTGTCTGTCCCTTTCTTTGCTATGTCCTGCACATCTAGCTCTTCCTGGACCACCCCACCCTGGGAGAGGGCCTGCTGCGTGGGGCTGGGGGCTTTGCCCAGTATAGGGGGTAGCAGGTGGGCTGAGTGCCCTGTCCTTCCCAGACCAGGCTCCGTCCCCGTGCCGGGGGGTGCAGTGCGCATTCGGGGCGACATGCGCCGTGAAGAACGGGGAGGCTGCGTGCGAGTGCCAGCAGGCGTGTGCAGGCGCCTACGACCCCGTGTGCGGCAGTGACGGCGTCACCTATGGCAGCACCTGCGAGCTGGAGGCCATGGCCTGTGCCCTTGGGCGGGATATCCGGGTGGCCCGCAGAGGACCCTGTGGTCAGTAGTGGACAAGCAGGTCTGGGGGGGATGGCCTTCCTGACACAGTGGTGACGGAGCCCCCTCCCCAGACCGATGCGGGCAGTGCCGTTTTGGAGCCCTGTGCGAGGCCGAGACCGGGCGCTGTGTGTGCCCCTCTGAGTGCGTGGCCTCAGCCCAACCCGTGTGCGGTTCTGATGGGCACACGTATGCCAGCGAGTGTGAGCTGCATGTCCACGCCTGCACACACCAGATAAGCCTGCATGTGGCATCAGCTGGACACTGTCGTGAGTGGGGCCATGGGGGCCAGTGGGCTAGGGTCCACCACTCTCCAGCTGGGTCTGCTGAGCCCTGCCGGCTCCATATGTTTCAGAGACCTGTGGAGACACAGTGTGTGCCTTTGGGGCTGTGTGCTCAGCCGGGCAGTGTGTGTGTCCTCGTTGTGAGCGCCCCCCGCCTGGCCCCGTGTGTGGCAGCGACGGTGTCACCTACCGCAGTGCGTGTGAGCTACGGGAGGCTGCCTGCCAGCAGCAGATACAGCTTGAGGAAGCCCGGGCAGGGCCCTGTGAGCAGGGTAGGCTGGGGCAGCTGCCCGGGCTGTGGGCGCCAGCCCCAGGGGAGAACCTGTGGGTGAACTGCCCTCCTTCCCCACAGCTGAGTGTGGCTCAGGAGGCTCCGGCTCTGGGGAGGACAGCGAGTGTGAGCAGGAACTCTGCCGGCAGCGAGGCGGGGTGTGGGATGAGGACTCAGAGGATGGACCCTGCGTCTGCGACTTCAGCTGCCAGGGTGTTCTCAGGAGCCCGGTGAGCCCTCACCTCCCCCAGCCAGAGGGGGGCAGTGAGGAAGGGGCCAAGGCTGCCCACGCTGACCCCACCCCTCCAGGTGTGCGGCTCAGATGGGGTCACCTATGGCAGTGAGTGTGACCTGAAGAGGGCCAGGTGCGAGTCTCAAGGAGAGTTGTACGTCGCAGCTCAGGGACCCTGCCGAGGTGAGTGGCCAGGGCACACTCTTGTGGGCTTGTGCAGCAGCCTCTGCGCTTCTGTGTGTGCATATTCAAAGGTGCATGCCTGCACTGATGTGTGCTGTGGTGTGCTTGTGGGCTTGTGTGTTCTTCTGAGTATAAAGCACTGATACGTGCACTGTGGACACAAGCCCATCTGTCAAAGTAGGCACCACACTCGGGAGGGTGGGCAGGAGGATTGTGAGTCTGAGCCCAGCCTGAGCCATGCAGTGAGATCCTGCCTCATAGAAGCAAGTGTCTGCCAAGTACCTACTGCAGGTCAGGCCAGGCTTCTGTGCAGGAGGCAGCAGGAACTGACAGTGGTCTGTAAATGTCACATGTCACACACGAGTGCTCACGGTATGCTCATGCATGTTCACAGATGTGTCTGTACAGTTGTATATAAATGTGCATGATTTGGAGGAATGTGAGTGTGTGTCCGTCTTCATGTGTGTGTGCTGCCTTTACACTTGACTGTTTGTCCATAGCTCTGTGTACACACAGGGCTGTGTCCGTGACTTTGGGTACTCTGTGTGTATGTGGCCCTGTATGTTTCCTGTGTGCTGGGTCCTACATTTGGCACTTGCATGTCCTTGTATGATTATGGTGGCCTCCCCCAGGGTCTCAGCCTCAGATTCCAGACCTGAGGGGCCTGGTGTCAGGCTGAGTGGTGGTGTGGGGGAGGTTGAGGCAGAGGGTGGGCATACAGCACTGCCTCCAGTCTGACCCCACACCCCTCTCTTCAGGCCTCACCTTGGCCCCACTGCTGCCTGCAGCCCCCGCTCAATGTGCCCAGACCCCCTACGGATGCTGCCAGGATAATGTCACTGCTGCCCGGGGTGTGGGCCTGGCCGGTTGCCCCAGTGAGTACCTGAGTACCCTCACCCCGAGCCTGGCACAGCTGTGTGACTGTGCTGACCCTGTCCCTCCCCCCTTCCCTTGCAGGCACCTGCCAGTGCAACCCTCACGGCTCCTACGGAGGCACCTGTGACCCAGCCACAGGCCAGTGCTCTTGCCGGCCAGGTGTGGGCGGCCTCAAGTGCGACCGATGTGAGCCTGGTTTCTGGAACTTCCGTGGCATTGTCACTGACGGCCGGAGCGGCTGTACTCGTGAGTGACAGGGCCCCAGGGCTGGCTGCCAGTCAAGTCCTCCTGCCTGTCCACCCCCATCACTGTGCTCAGGCCCTGGCCTGAGCTGCACCTGGCAGGCTCTGCAGCAGGTGGAGAAGACTGTCTAGGTACAGACTCGGGCTCCCCTCCCGCAGCCTGCAGCTGTGACCCCCGGGGTGCCGTGCGGGATGACTGTGAGCAGATGACTGGGCTGTGCTCCTGTAAGCCGGGCGTCGCTGGTCCCAAGTGCGGGCAGTGTCCTGATGGCCACACCCTGGGCCCCACCGGCTGTGAGGCAGGTGAGGACAAGATCTGGGCTGGCCTGGGGTTTGCTGTACAGAGGGACAGCCTGAGCTGCTGGGGTTTCTGTGTCCACCCCAGATCCTTCAGCACCGGTGACCTGTGCGGAGATGCACTGTGAGTTTGGCGCTTCCTGCGTGGAAGAGGCAGGTTCTGCCCACTGCGTCTGCCCAGCCCTCACCTGCCCAGAGGCCAGTGCCACCAAGGTGAGCAAGGTGAGGGTGGAGAGTGTGAAGGGCAGTGGGTGGGGGAACCGCTGAGTGCCCCTGCCTCGCGCCTCAGGTCTGTGGATCAGATGGCATCACCTACGGCAGCGAGTGCCAACTGAAGACCATCGCCTGCCGCCAGGGCTTGGACATCTTCACCCAGAGCCTCGGCCCGTGCCAGGGTAGGGTCTGGAGCCACCACCCAGCGCTGACGGGAGGGCCTGGCCCTGCCCCGACTCCAGCCCCAGCTTCCCTCTCCTTCCAGAGGCTGTGGTTCCTGGCGCTCACCCGACCTCCAGGGCCACGACGGCCCCGGGGCGCTTGCCGAGCGAGCCTCTGCTGCCTCCACCCAGTGCCCTCCCCCTGGCTCCCAGCAGTACCCCCCAGAGCCGGCCCACCCCTCCACCCACCTTACGACCTCGGACCACAGCCAGCCTCCCCAGGAGCACAGCTCGGCCGGCGCTGACCATGCCTCCCATAGAGACCTCCACTGCAACCAGTCTCTCCGCCTCTGCCTTTGGAGAGTCTGGCAGCACTGATGGGAGTGGCGATGAGGAACTGAGTGGGGACCAGGAGGCCAGTGGGGGTGGTTCTGGGGGTGAGCAGGGGCTCGGGGACGTGGGTGGGCCTGGGGGTGAGCAGGGGCTCGGGGACGTGGGTGGGCCTGGGGTGAGCAGGGGCTCGGGGACGTGGGTGGGCCTGGGGTGAGCAGGGGCTCGGGGACGTGGGTGGGCCTGGGGTGAGCAGGGGCTCGGGGACGTGGGTGGGCCTGGGGTGAGCAGGGGCTCGGGGACGTGGGTGGGCCTGGGGTGAGCAGGGGCTCGGGGACGTGGGTGGGCCTGGGGTGAGCAGGGGCTCGGGGACGTGGGTGGGCCTGGGGTGAGCAGGGGCTCGGGGACGTGGGTGGGCCTGGGGTGAGCAGGGGCTCGGGGACGTGGGTGGGCCTGGGGTGAGCAGGGGCTCGGGGACGTGGGTGGGCCTGGGGTGAGCAGGGGCTCGGGGACGTGGGTGGGCCTGGGGTGAGCAGGGGCTCGGGGACGTGGGTGGGCCTGGGGTGAGCAGGGGCTCGGGGACGTGGGTGGGCCTGGGGTGAGCAGGGGCTCGGGGATGTGGGTGGGCCTGGGGTGAGCAGGGGCTCGGGGATGTGGGTGGGCCTGGGGTGAGCAGGGGCTTCTTGGGGCAGGCCCAGGGAGGCTCCCACCTGTGGTTGGACTCAGTGCGCATCCCTAGGACTGGAACTCTCCATGGACAGCAGCGTGGTGACACAGGGACCACCCATGGAGAGAGCCTCCTGCTACAACTCACCTTTGGGCTGCTGTTCGGATGGCCAGACACCTTCGCTGGACGCAGAGGGCTCCAACTGTCCTGGTGAGTGGGAGGCAGGGCAGGTGGAGCTTGAGGAGCAGCCTGGGCAGCCGTGGGTGCTGCTCCTACCCGCCGGCAGCAGGTGGGTCCAGGTTTTAGGGTCTTTGGTCTCAGATGTGTACGAGATCTTGGGGATCCGGCGCCCGTGTGCGCACGTGTGGTCTCAGCCCTAACACATGGGCGTGCCCAGGACCGTGTAGCTAACCCGTCTCTCTCCTTGCAAGCCAGCCTGGGGCAACTGCTCTGAGGAGTCTGCCTGGTAACTGTCGCCAGCCCTGCCCCGGGGTCCCCACTAACCTCATGACCATCTGACTAACATCCACCTGCCCCTGAACCCTACGTGGCTTGCTCCAGGGGCCTGCACCAGGCGGTGCCAGGCAGGGCCTCACCGCCCCTTCTCCCACAGCCACCAAGGCGTACCAGGGCGTGCTGGAGCTGGAGGGGGTCGAGGGGCAAGAGCTGTTCTACACACCCGAAATGGCCGACCCCAAGTCAGAGCTGTTTGGGGAGACGGCCAGGAGCATCGAGAGCACTGTAAGTGGGGGCGTCCTCCCAGGCCAGACCCAGAGGGGGCCAGGCAGGAACCCCGCAGTGCCAGGGGACCGACTTCAGTGGGTTGGGCGGTGTCCAGTGTCCTCACTCACTCCCTGCCCACAGCTGGACGACCTTTTCCGGAACTCAGACGTCAAAAAGGACTTCCGGAGTGTCCACCTGCGGGACCTGGGGCCTGGCAGATCAGTCCGTGCCACTGTGGATGTGCACTTTGACCCCAGTGAGACCCCCGCCCTGAGTCTCTCCCAGGAGGTGATGGGTAGGGGCTGCACAGGGCCAGGCCAGGCTCAGTACCCGCTCTTCCCCAGCCACAGCCTTCAGGGCACCTGACGTGGGCCGGGCCCTGCTGCGCCAGATCCAGGCCTCCAGGCGCCGGGCCCTGGCGGTGCGGAGGCCTCTGCAGGAGCACGTGCGGTTCATGGACTTCGGTGAGCGCCAGGCCAGGCCTCCCGGTCTGTTCCCGCCCTCCACCGCCCCGCCCCTGCTCCCTGCAGACCCTGACCACTCCCTGCCCCACAGACTGGTTTCCTGCGTTCTTCACGGGAGCCACCACAGGAGCCACCGCTGCAGTGGCCACGGCCAGAGCTACCACTGTGGGCCCACCACCTTCCTCCGTGACCCCTCGGGTCCCCCCCAGTCACACCAGCAGGCCCACTGGAAGGACCACAGCACCCACACACACACACCGGCCCCCCACCACAGCTCCCGGCCATGTGGCTGGACGCTGGCCTTTGCTCCCCAATCCCAAGCAGCACCCCAGGTCCTGTGATTCTCAGCCCTGCCTGCATGGGGGGACCTGCCAGGACCAGGACTCTGGCAGGGGCTTCACCTGCAGCTGCCCGGCAGGCCGGGGAGGCACCTTCTGTGAGGACGGTAGGCGCTTTTGTCCACCTCTCTGGAAGGACAGGGAGGCTGATGGGGGCCAGGAGGGAGGGCAGAGATAAGCCACCGGCAGGAGGTGGTAGGGGCAGGGTCCTGGGTCCTCTTCCAGCTCACCCTCCCTCTCCCCTGCAGTGCTGCGCCCCTCTGTCTCAGTTCCTGCGTTTGGGGGTGCCTCCTTTCTGGCCTTCCCCACCCTCCGGGCATATCACACGCTGCGCCTGGCGCTGGAATTCCGATCCCTGGAGCCTCAGGGACTGCTGCTGTACAACGGCAACGCCCGTGGCAAGGACTTCCTGGCCCTGGCGCTGCTCGGTGGGCGCGTGCAGCTCAGGTGCAGAGAGGGCGGGTGGGCAGGGCCAGGGCCTTCCAGGGAGGAATTTGTGGGTGGTTCCTTTCCAGACTGTGGGTGGAGCCAGGCCAGGGCGCTAAGCACCTGCTGGGGTCTCCAGGTTTGACACAGGTTCTGGACCAGCAATACTGACCAGCTCGGTGCCTGTGGAACCAGGCCGGTGGCATCGCCTAGAACTCTCACGGCATTGGCGCCAAGGCACACTGTCTGTGGATGGCGAGACCCCAGTTCTGGGCGAGAGCCCCAGTGGCACGGATGGCCTCAACCTAGATACCGACCTCTTTGTGGGCGGAGTCCCAGAGGACCAGGCTGACGTGTGAGCAAGAGGGTGGAGCGGGCATCAGACTGGGATTCCATTCCACCAGAGCAGCCTCCACGGGATAGCAAGTGGGATCAGGAGAACGGTGTGGGTGTGGCTAGGACCCTGAGCTCAGCGGGGCTCCTGGCCCTTCCCTGTCCCATCCGGGTGGCTGACCTTTGGGGCCAGAGTGAGGAGGGCCTGGGCTGACCCTTACCTCCGGTCCTAACCCTTAACCTCGGCCCCACCCTCTGGTGGGTCCTCTCTGTGGGGCTTTGTCTGAAGGGTGATGGGATGGAGCGGCTCTGACTTCTGACCCTAACTGGACCCCTGTGACTCTGGCCGCGAGAAGGAGGCCTCTGCCTGAGCTTACTCTGACCCCTTCCTGGTGGCAGGGCCCATGAGCGGACCTCGGTTGGCGTGGGCCTGAAGGGCTGCATCCGCCTGCTGGATGTCAACAATCAGCGCCTGGAGCTGGGCCCCTGGCAGGGCGTGGTGTCCCGCAGCTCCGGGGTGGGAGAGTGTGGAGAGCACCCCTGCATGCCCAGCCCCTGCCATGGCGGGGCACCATGCCAGGCCCTGGGAGACGACATGTTTCGCTGCCAGTGTCCACCCGGCCGCTTTGGTGAGGGCAGGCTGGGATCCGGGTGAGGGCTGGGAACCAGGTGTCAGGGGGCCTGCCTTCTTGGAACTCACCTCCATCTCCCTCCAGGCCCAACCTGTGCGGAAGAGAAGAGCCCCTGCCAGCCGAACCCCTGCCACGGTGCAGCCCCCTGCCGCGTGCTACCCAAGGGCGGGGCCAAGTGCGAGTGCCCCCCGGGACGTAGAGGCACTCTCTGCCAGACAGGTAGGGGCACCAGGCTGTCGGGAGGGGACAAGAAGCCAGGGTCAAATGTTCAGTTTGAATTGTGGCCCGATCTTCAGGTCCAGGAAGAGCTGGGATTTGGGTCCTGGGGGTTTCCGCCGAGTTGGGCAGGACAGTGGGCACACAGCCTGAGTGAGCCCTGTCCTCCCTCTGCAGTGTCTGAGATGGATGGTAGTGCCCAGCCCTTCCTGGCGGACTTCCATGGCTTTTCCTACCTGGAGCTGAGAGGCTTGCACACCTTTGAGAGAGACCTGGGGTCAGTAGGGTAGGTGAGGCAGAGGAGGGGAGGCAGCCTGTAGGGAAGGGGCAGTGAGACACCCTGACCCCCGTGACCCAGGGAGAAGATGGCCCTCGAGGTGGTGTTCTTGGCCCGAGGACCCAGCGGTTTGCTCCTGTACAATGGGCAAAAGACAGATGGCAAAGGGGACTTCGTGTCACTGGCCCTGCATGACCAGCACCTGGAATTCCGCTATGACCTGGGCAAAGGGGCAGCAGTCATCAGGTGCGCAAGCATGAGGGCTGTGGGCTCCGTCCTGGGCTGCCCGCAGGGAGGGCCTGGAGGCCTGGGCCTGGACAGGGGTAAGGTCGGGGCTCCTGACATGGTCACTCCGCCTCTTCCTCACAGGAGCAAGGAACCCATAGCCCTGGGCTCTTGGATTAGGGTCTCGGTGGAGAGAAACGGCCGTAAGGGCGCCCTGCGTGTGGGTGATGGGCCCCGCGTGCTGGGAGAGTCCCCGGTGAGTGTCTGAGGTGTGAGGAGGGCCCAAGTGTCCCCGACCCTGCCCTGCTCCTACGCCTCCTCCTCCTCCTCCTCCTGGGGGCTTGGCAGCCCCCATGCCAGTTCTTACAAAACTCTTTTCTCTCGTCTGTCCTGTGCCTGGTCTGTCTCCTCTCTGCCCTGCTCTCTGGCTCTTACTCTGCACCCCCATGCTCTCCGGATGTCAGAAATCCCGCAAGGTATTGTCTGCTGCTCATACTGCTCATTGTCTGACACCACCCTAGAGTAGCTCCTCCCCATTAAGGCCCCTGTCCACCATTTCTGTGTGGTTAATGCTGCCTGCTAGTTAGCTAGGGGCTGGGGTGTGGGTGTCAGGCAGATGGGCACCCTGGTCTGGGACTCAGACCTGCCCCTGCCCAGTGGGTAGGCCCTGCACACCCTCATCCAGCGCCTTCTGCAGGTGCCGCATACCATGCTCAATTTGAAGGAGCCACTCTACATCGGGGGTGCCCCCGACTTCAGCAAGCTGGCCCGGGCAGCTGCAGCATCCTCTGGCTTCGACGGTGCCATTCAGCTGGTGCGAGGCATGGGGTGGGGCCCTCCGGCCAGGGCTCTCCACAGGGGGGAGGAGGGGCTGCCCGGGGCTGACTGCGGGGCAGGGAGGGCGCAGCTGCTGAGACACAGGCTCTCACCCTGTGCCCTGCAGGTCTCCTTGGGAGGCCGCCAGCTGTTGGCCCAGGAGCACGTGGTGCAGGCGGTGGACGTCTCATCCTTTACAGACCACCCTTGTACCCAGGCCTCAGGCCACCCCTGCCTCCATGGCGCCTTGTGTCTCCCAAAGGAAGCCACCTACACATGCCTGTGCCCCATGGGCTTCTCGGGGCCACACTGCGAGAAGGGTGAGCACCCGGGGCTGGGCCAGGGCTGCAGGCCTGCACCTGCGGCCCACCTCACGCTGCCTGTCTCCCAGGGCTGGTTGAGAAGTCAGCAGGGGACCTCGAGGCTCTGGCCTTCGATGGGAGGACCTACATCGAGTACCTCAACGCTGTGACCGAGAGGTAATGCATGGCCCAGGAGCCGGCACATCGTGCACCCTCCGCTGTCTGTCTGGTCCTGTCTGTACACACCCCACAAGGCAGGACACCATGCTCTGGCCAGGCGGGAAGCCCCACCCCCCCTCCCCCTCCTTCCTTCTCACCTCTCTGTCTCTTTGTTTCCAAGCGAACTGACCAATGAGATCCCAGTGTAAGTAGCCCCTCGGCCCCCACCTGCACCTTCCACTCATCCATGCCCATCTGTGCTTCCCTGACCCTGCCACAGCACAGTCCTGAGCCCCTCCAAGGGCAGAATGTCCCTCCTGGATGGAGGTGGGGGTTAGGGCCTTTAGTGCTGTGTGAGGCTCAGCTTCTTCCCTGGGAAACGGTACCCCCTCCCAGGACACGTGCCTCATCCACCCAGCAGCCACCACCCTACCCCAGGCCGGCGTGAGTGTGTGCTTGTGCCTGTGCCTGTGTGTGCGTGCACACACTTGGACATATCTGTATGTGTGAGTAAAGGTGTTCCTGCGTGTGCCTGTGTCTGTGTGCAGAGATGTAAGGCGTGTTTGTGTGGATCGTGTGTGAGTTCACGCGTGTAGGAGCGTGTCTTTGCTTGTGTGTCCGTGTTCTGTGCACATGCATGTGTGCTGGGGCTTCGGGGCCACCCCCAGGCAGATGAGCCTTCTGCTTCCATCTGCCATTCACGTCTCATTCCTTGAACTCTGCACTAGCTTGGGCCATGCCACCAGCTGTGTCTGCACACGCGTGTTGCACACATGTCACTTCTATGGCTCTCTGGTGGGTCATCGGTGGGGCCCAGGGCCACGCGTGTCCAGGTGTCTGCTGGCTTCTCCCAGTGCTGGAAATGGGACTTGGGCCTGTGCTTGGCCTGTCTGTCCCTGGCTCACTGCTTCCCTCTCTTCCTGTTTCTAAGCCCCGAAACTCCGGATTCTGGGGCCCTAAACAGGTGAGCATGTGGCAGTGCCTGAGGGGCAGAGTGGCTGTCACCCCACGGTGTGCCTGCCTGTCATCCTCGATCTCTGATCACCTCTGCCAGTCCCTCCATCTGTCTGTCTCTCCTCCGCCCACCGTTGGTGTTTCCCTTACCCAGCCACCAGCCCCCTGGCCTGTGAAGTCCAGGCTCTGCCCTCCCGCCCTCCCCACCCACCCTGCCGCCTTCCTGGAGGCCTGACCCACCCCTTCACCCTCCAGCGAGAAAGCCCTGCAGACCAACCACTTCGAGCTCAGCTTGCGCACTGAAGCTACGCAGGGGCTGGTGCTGTGGAGTGGCAAGGCCACCGAGCGTGCGGACTACATGGCGCTAGCCATCGTGGATGGACACCTTCAGCTGGCCTATGACCTGGGCTCTCAGCCTGTGGTGCTGCGCTCCACCGTGAGGGTCAACACCAACCGCTGGTTGCGAGTCAGGGCTCACAGGTGAGTGGGGCCCCCTAAGAACAGCAGGCAGTGCCTGCCCTTTCCCAGCCACTCCTGGTCACCAACTGCCTGACCCAGGGTCGCTGTCGTGGGGAGGAGAGGAAGGGAGGACCAGAAGATGCAGGAGCAGCCGTTGTGGCAGGAGGCTTATTACTGCCACCATCCTGGGCTCCAGGGTGACCCTGGTGTGGGCCCAGCCTGTGGCAGCTGTAAGGCATGGGGGGCTCTGATCTGGAGGAGGTGGGGAGGGACCCCTGATAATCTTGCCCCACCTGCACCCTCAGGGAGCAGAGAGAAGGTTCCCTCCAGGTGGGCAATGAGGCCCCCGTGACTGGCTCCTCCCCACTGGGTGCCACACAGCTGGACACAGATGGAACTCTCTGGCTCGGTGAGTGCTCCAGAGTCAGGCCAGGGGTCATCCAAGGGCCTCAGTTTATCTAAGGGACAGACTCCATCTGTCCATCTGCGTCCTCCCCCATCTTGGCCCCAGGCACAAGGCCAGAGGACAGGGTCCTCTGGGTGGGCCTGCCTACTACCCACCTGTTCCCTGGGCAGTGGTGGCCCTCTGCCCATCAGCATCACCTAGCCACAGCTGTGTGATCTCCTGCTGTCTGTCCTGTAGGGGGCCTGCAGAAGCTGCCTGTGGGCCAGGCCCTGCCAAAGGCCTACGGAACAGGTTTTGTGGGCTGCCTCCGGGATGTGGTGGTAGGCCAGCGTCCACTGCACCTGCTGGAAGATGCCCTCACCAAGCCAGAGCTGCGGCCCTGCCCAGCCTCCTAAACTGACGCCGGAGCACCCCCATCTGCCCACCCTACTGTAATTATTTTCTATTTTTGTAAACTGTTGCTTTTTGATATGATTTTCTTGCCTGTGTGTTGGCCAGAGGGACTGCTGGCCTGTCCTCCCTTCCGTCCAGGCAGCTGTGCTGCAGAGACAGACTGGTATCAAGAGGCTCCCAGGGGTGGTGTGGCAGCTTCAGGACGTGCCCCTTTGCCTCAGGGCACCACACCAGCCCTTTGCACTGTGTGTCCCCGTGTGTCGGCCCCCACACTTGCCTCCTGTACCTGGCCCCCTGGCAGACCCTGCTCCCGACCTCACCCTTGCTGCGTTTGGCGAAGCCTACTGTCCCAGAGCAGGAGGGGGCTGCCAAGGCTAGAGGGGGCCGTTCCACTGACACCCCCACGGGACCTTTCTGGGTCCTGACTTAAGCTGCTGTTTCTTCCTTTGTGCTGTGGCTAGCCTTGCCCCAGGACTCCTGTGCCAATACTGTGACTTAGAAATGACGTGACCCTTGGTGTCACATTCTGCCAGGGACCTGGCCCCCACACACACACTCCAGGCCCAGTGCGCAGCCCCTGAGAGGGAATGGGCCACTGTGCATGATGTGGTTGACCTCTGTTGCCTGTGTCCTCCTCTGGAGTGATGGATGTCCAGGCCTGGCCACCCAACATGTTCTTGGACCATGGGTTTTATTTGTTGCCCAAAGCAGAAGAGCTGTTATCTTTCCTGTCCTGACTCCAGAGCATTTAAGCATCCTCATCAGGGCCAGTATGAGAAGTGATTATCTGAAGTGACTGGGGTCTAGCCAGTGTCTGAACAAGACCAAAGTGTAGGTGCAGGGGTGGCAGAGGTGGCCACAGAGTCAGAAATGCCTTAAACTGCCACGTCTACCCCCACTCCCTGCCTGGATGCCCTTCCCAGTCCTCTTGGGAGTAAGACCAGACAACGGGGGTGGAGTTGGCAGCCTGGCCATCCTCTGCTGGGGGTGGGGGGCTGCGGGGAACTGCCCTGGTGTATCCTTACTAACTCCAGTGTGTGTCTTGTCAAGCACCGTGAAATAAAGTTTGGAAACTTTAAAAGAAGGGCCACGTCTGTCCTCCCCAGCTGCCAGCCCTACAGCCTGGCAGCGCCCTGCTTGGCTTCATGGTGGGGCACAGGCTTCCAGCTCCCTTAGGTGGCCTTGCACTGAGAGCTGGGGCCCCAGGCTTTTTGGGGAGGAGCCCAGTGTGTGGATGAGCACAGTGCTGTGCCGTGTGGGGACAAGGTGGGGCCACAGACAGTATCCAGGTGGCCCCCCAGGTGTGAGGTGGAGTTCTGGGAGCGCTGCCCATCTGCACTCACACACCAGCCCGCCTCCATCCCTCCAGGATGTGCAGTGGGCTCAGGGGGCCTGCCCAGTCACGCTTGTGGAGGCCAGAATCGGGGCGGGTGGGTGTAGGAGGGTCTTGTGTGGTGAGTTGGGTGGCAGGCAGTTGCTGAACTGGCTCCAGTGTGCAGGGCCACCCATGAGCACTTCTGGGAGACACTGACAGGTGGCCCAGACGAGGGGTTTCTGGAGGGTGGTGTACAGGTGCTGTATAGGTAGGAGCTTCTGCAGACGCAGCCCCTCCCTGGCAGAAGTCTGAGCTTAGAAAGGAAAGGGAGACGAAGGGGGGCAAACTCATGACTTTAATTGAAGATAGTAAGTGCACCTGTTTGATTTTGTATTAATGAGCACCCCCTCCCAACAAAAAGACCCTCAACCTCAGACCCAGGGCCCCAGGGCATTCACTTCCTAACCCCTCACTAACTTGTTCCTTAAGGAGTGTTGGCTGCTGCTCACCAGGCAAGTCAGATGCTGGGTTGCAAGAGGCCGTGGTGCTGGTGGGGGCTGCCCTAGTTTAGGCTTCAGGGAGGGTTGAGAGCACTCGACCAGCTAAAGATATCAACCCTTACCCAAGCACAGGGATTGCAAGACACATCTGCACCAGGAGTGGCACGTGTTAAGTGTCCTGAGTCTGGACAGAGGTTCTGGGGCAGAAAGGAAGCAGAGGAACAGCCAGAGGCCAGGTCAGAGAAGCCATTGAGGGTGAAGCTGTTGGGGCTGGGGGAGGACTTTAGGCACGAAATATTCAGGCTTCATGAGAAGGCCTGCCCTGGGACACAGGGCGCTTGGGAGAGACCTGTGGCCCAGCTGGATGGGGTTTGGGTCATTCGGGCTAGGAAAGACAGGCCCTGGTTGGCAGCACCTGGCCAGGACGGAGGGGAGGACCCAGAAGGGAAGACAGGGAGAGGGAGAGGGTGACATGCCCTTCTGGGATCAGGGGTGAGTCAGAGAGGAAGTCAGGACAGTACTGGCCCTGCTCTCTGGGGCGACAGGGCATCGGGCTGCAGGAGCAAAGGTCGAAGTCAAAGACCCAGGGGAGAGGGTTCCAGGCCACAGTGGACCCTTCTTAACGTCTGCATGACCCCAGAAGAGTAGTGGCTGTGAACCCCAGGACACAAGCAGGCTTGACCACAGCCAGGTGCCCCTGTGACAAGGAAGTGAAGAGACTGCAGCAAGGAAGGGGATGACCTGGTGTCACCTCCCACCTCTGCCCGGAATTGCGGGGCTGCCGTGGGGGAGGGGGGTTCTACTCCGCCCTCCTCTGGCTTCGCGGCCCTTACGAGCACAGGAGATTCTCAGAAGGAGTAGCTTCCAGCCTAGGGCTGATCCCTTAGTCATCGTGTAGACTGAGTGGCAAGGCCATAGGCCCCTAGGGCCGTGGGCCTTGGAACCCGGAATCCCGTGCGCATCCCTTTGCTGTGAAGTGCAGATACCCTGGGAAGCTTTAGCACCTTTATCCGGAGTTTCCAGGTTCCAGGGCCGAGGGGGTTTGCATTTTAATGAAGCCGGCAGGAAGGGTGGGGCCTCTGCGGGACTGGTTAGCCCCAGGGCACAGCTGCGGAGTTGGGGCGGCTTGTTGGAGAGCCGGTCTGGTGCTGATGTGACCTGGCCAAGAGGAGCATGCGTGCGTGCGTCTGGATACGTCCACGCCAAGAGACGTGCTTCAGCTCCGACCAGCTCTCACCAGTGGGCGCGGGATTCTTGCCACCCAGGACTTCCCTGTGCTTCCAGCCTGTTGCCTCCAGGCCCCATGTTCTGACACCCAGCCTCCCCAGAGATGTGGGAGGGACGCTCTTCACTAACTGCAGAGGCTGGGCCTGGATGAGGTCAACTGCTCCCCACTAGGGAAGGTGCCCTGCAGGTAGCCCAGCTGTGGGGGGTGGCTGTGGAAGGACAGTGGCACCTCCTCCTGCTTAGTGTGGCAGGCCCAGCTCCTGCTCCCTTTTGCCACCAGAGATGCAGCCTGTTAGAGGGCACTGAAGGCAGGCCTGGAGGTCTGGGGGTAGAGACCCCATGACCATCAGCCTGTACACACCTGGGCTGTCTGCAGAACCAGCCCTCCCTCCACAGGCCTCTCCCCTCCAGCCCCCCAGGGAGCCCAGTTCTTGGGAGCAGGAGGTCTGAATTGAGGCTCAGGGCTAAACCTGCATGAGAGCTGGGTCAGGCCACAGGCCAGCACTTCCTGCTCGGCTGTGGGACCCCTGCTCCTATGCACCCCATGTAAGTGCAGATTCTAGCTTGCCTGTGGGCAGGGGTAGGGACCGGCCAAAGCATGATCCACATAGCCCTGTGTCCTGGCATCTGGCATATCACCCAGAGTGCCCACCTCGGGTGCTTGGTTAGGCTGCAGTTCACAGGAGAGGGCCCCAGTGCACTGAGCAGCCATCCTCAGATCAGGGTCCTGGGATCTCTGGGTAGAGAGTGAGGTATGGGATGCAGAGAGGACAGGCCTGGCACAGTCTTGGGCCCTCACAGGCTGAGGAACCGTGGAAGTGAATCGGATCACAGAACTTGCCAGCCAACAGCCTCGTGATTCCAAGGTATAAGGTCCAGTTGAATACCAAGAAACAGAGCTACGTGTGTATGGTCCATCTCAGAAACTGGTGGAATGGCCCCTGGTCCCCTTTCCTCATTCTTACTTGTCCTCTGATTCTCAGAGAGGGCCATGTCTGTGTCGCGGGCGGGTGCCCAGGTTGGTCTGGGAAAGCCCCAGGTTGGGCTCTGCTCACTTGCTCTCCCTCCCTACCTCACCTGTGATGGCTGTTCCTCCTCTGGTCCTGGGCCCCTGCCCACAACCCTATCAGGCCTGGCAGGCCCCACCAAATTGTAGAGCCAAGCCCTCCCCCTGGCCTCTCACCATAGTTTGTGGGTCACCAGGCACCACTCACGCCCCTCCCACTCAGCATAGCGAGGCAGGATGGGGACAGGACTGCTCTGTGCCCATGCTAGAACCTGGGAGGATCTGCCCCCCATGGGGACCAGCCTACTGTACCCCCCTGAGTTGGAGAGGAAGCACATCTCGGTCCACTTGGTCCTGTACACTCAGGACAGATCCTGGTTGGATTTTTCTGGAATAGGAATAGCTGGGGCCAGGGAAGGGCTGGGATAAAGACCTCCAGGTTCTCTGGGGAACTGACCCTCATCCCCGGAGTCTGGCCTGGAACACTTTCCCCGGCCTCATGTCTCCCACCACCACAGACAGGCACGTCTGCACCCCTGTGTGCTTGACCCCTTTGAACTGAAGTTCATGCTCTGGGTGTGTGCAGGTGTACTGGTGAGCCGTGGTGTGTCCCCTGACCCATATTTGTGGGTCCATATCTACAAGGGACATCAAGGCCAAGGCTGTGAGGGGATCTGGGCCCACCATGGCCAGTATGGGTCCAGGCTGACCTCTTGGGTGTCCTTGACTGTCCCTGGGTTCCTGAGTAGCCTAGGCCCAGCAGGCTCTGCCCCCGGGTCCCCTCAGGAGGCCTGGTGTCGCCAGGTTAGATTTGAGCCACTGCCATACCATGGAGCTGGCTAGCCCCTGAGCAGCATCAAGGGCAGCAGGGCTCTGAAATGGGCACCTGTGGCCTCCCTTCTTCCCTCCCTCTTCCTACCAGCCTCGGCCAGATGCCGATGCCCACTGGCCTACTGGGTACCCCACTCCACCACCAGACCCTGCCTCAGACTGGTGGGAGCCACTGCAGCTAGGGAGCCCCCCACTGGAGATTTCTACCTGATGGACTCTTGGCAGCCTGGTGGGAGGACAGGGGATTAAAAGTATGATTAAGAGTCCCCGAAAGGACAAACAGGGGCCCTTCACCCCTGTGGCTTTGAAGCTGGACCTGGGCACTGCCCTTGCCCCCAGCTCTGCTATTGCCCATCTGGGGCTGCTGGACAGCACCTGGGTTCAGGATGTGGGTCAGCCTCGTGGGCAGCCCAGGTAGGGGCAGGAAGGCACCTCTGGGTTCCGCCCTCTTCCTCTGCAGTCAGTACTATGCAGGGACATGGAACCTTTGCCTGCCTTTTTCCTGTGGCCTTGCCTGCTGTCCTAGACTGGCCCAGGGGTCACCATCTAGCATCTCCTCCTCCAGAAAGCCCTCCTGGGTTCCAACCCACTGGCCCCCTTAGTGGGAATTGCCCAAGGTCGGCCAGCGTGGGAGGGAGCTCAGGCACCAAGCCCAAACTCTGCCCAGAAACGCCTTCTTCCCCCCAGGGAAGGTGGCACCGGAGTGCACGGCTGGACCACCCTGGAGCAGCCCCTGGCGCGCTTGGCCCCTTTGAACTGAGGTGTATGCTCTGGGGAGCCATCAGGTTCAGAGCAGAGCTGCCGAGGGGTTCACGCCTGGGCAGAATCCACAGGGCGGCGGGTCAACACTGAGGTGTACGGGGGACACTTGTTCCTCGCACAGGCCACAAGCTCCAGTGACGTCCAGAGGGGCAGTCATGGAGGCACAGTGGCATTGGGGTGGGCCTCTCAGGCAGTGTGGATGCCTGAATCCATGGGGCACACCTGCTGGCTGGGGACTGCCTTGCAGGACTCTTGGTGCTTCCCAACAGCCGAAAGGCCGATGACCAGCAGGAGGCAGGTCCAGCCGGAAGTCCTGAGAACACAGCCATCTGCCATGGGCCAGGGGTGGGGAGAAGGGAGGGACTGCGCGTGTTGCAAAGGTGTGACCAGAGAGTGCTGATGGATCACTGCTGGGTGGAGGCCCAGGCAGTGAGTGCACAGTGGCCTGCTTTGCTGAGAGGGAAGATGGAGAACGGGAGACAAATCCTGCAGATATTGCGAAAGATGCTGCTCTCTTTACAAATGGAGATGCTGAGGTGTCCATGAGCTTGCAGCTCCACGCAGGGCTAGGGCTGCAGGTGAATGGCAGGTGGCCTCTGGCTTTCTCAATGGCTCCTGCCAGCTGCTGGGCTTCCACCCACCCACCGACAGCCCTCTGCCGTCCACCGCCTGCCGTTCTTAGTCATTCACGTCTTCTCTCAGTGGAGCTTTAGGGTTACACGTGGTAGTCGGGTTTATATCAACAAACTCCTGCAGGCACGGAATTGGATTCCAGTTCCTGACCCCCTTTTCCCTCCGTCCTCCCTGCCCTCTCCGTCCTCTGCTCTGCGAGACTTCCTTCACTTACATTAATTTGCATTTGGTTCTTTATGTTGTCCTCTCCTTCCCTCCCCCTCTCCTTTATTTTACTCTAGCTTCCACAAAGGAGAGAAAACATTTGACCTTCGGGTTTCTGAGTTTTGCCAGTTTCATTTTGTGTAATATTCTCCATTTCCATCGATTTACTGGCAAATGCCATAATTGCATTCTTTTTTTATGGTTGAGTAGAACTCCAGTGTGTGTGTGTGTGTGTGTTTGTGTATCACGTATCACATTTTCTTTTTTTAATATTTATTTTTTAGTTGTAGTTGGACACAATACCTTTATTTATTTATTTTTATGTGGTGCTGAGGACTGAACCCAGGGCCTCGAACATGCTAGGCGAGCGCTCTACCGCTGAGCCACAATCCCAGCCCACAACTTCTTAATCCATTTTCTATTGACAGGCATCTGGGTCAATGTCATAATTTACCTACTGTGAGTTGTGCTGCTATGAATGTTGATGGTAATTCACTTCTTTTTTTCAAATGTTTATTTTTTAGTTGTTTAGGTGGACACAATATCTTTATTTTATTTTATTTTTATGTGGTGTTGAGGATCGAACCCAGTGCCTGGTGCACGCCAGGCCAGCGCGCTACCGCTTGAGCCAGATCCCCAGCCCGGGTCATTCACTTCTTGATTCAAATGTGACTATTTTCTGATCCCAGGCACTGTTTTCAGCCCTGGAAGACGGCAGCACACAGAGTGGCACTTGTGGAACTTAGTTTTTGAGTAGGAGGCATTCAGCAGGCTACTCAGTGTGGTGCCTGTGATGGGGGCACAGCAGCTGCCGGCCTCTGTCAGCCAGGGCAGCACACCCCAGAGCTGGGCAGAGCCTTCCTCCCTGCAGCCAGGAAGCTGGAGTCTTCCAAGACCCAGGGGCCAGGGGGGTGGCTCTGGGGGGTGTGAACAAGGCTCATGCCTGTGGCAGGCCCCAGCTGCACCCCGAGAAGCGGGTCATGTAGCTTCTGAGGGCTGTCCTGTGGACGCGCTGGAAGGGTCTCCCTCACCCCCCGGCCCCCCCTCCTTCCTCATCACGGCCCATCGCCAGCTTTGAGCGTGGGGAGGCCCACCTGGCAACTGTGGTGTGGGCTGCAGAGATGATGCAGGGGCTGGGCAGGACTGGTCAGCAGTCTCAACTCCTGTCCCACTCCAGGTGTTTCACCCCAACACCAGTGGGGAGGAGGCAGAGATGCTGCTTCCGGCCCAGCACCGCAGCCCCGGGGCTTCACGCTGTCTGCAGGAGGGTGGGCCTGGCCAGGCAAGGGTTCCGAACACCTGGGGATGCTCCCAGAGGGCAGTGGGTGCGGGGGGGGGGGCAGCTACTCTGCCTCTGGGCAGGACTCTGTTGGGGGGGCTCAGGGAGGTGAGGGAAAGCTGGTCCCCTGCCTGCCCTCTGGGGGCCAGCTCCTGGGGACTGTGAGGGAGGAGAGGCAAGGGAGGAGTTGTGACCAGCAGAGGAGACAGCTGGACCCAGGTCTGCCTGGACAGGAGGCATCAGCCCGTGGGGAGAAGTGGCCGCTGGGGCTCTGACAGGCTTCAGATCTGCCGAGGTTCTCCCCAGCCTGAGGCAGCAGGCTCACTTCTTCCCCAGAGCTCCCCAGCTGTAAGGGCCCTGGGACACAGGGGGTGGGCAGGGGCCTGAGCCTGATTGTGGAGCTCCGGGGCAGGACCACTGGTGGGGGGCTGCCCCCGCCTTGGCCTCCAGGTTCAGGAACGTGGGCCCGGGGTCCCAAAGCCTAGTCCTGGGCAGGGGGTGGGAGGAGGTGCCCACACTGACTGGACCAGAGCCGCAGTGGGGAGGGTCCTGGCAGGAAAAGCCCAGAGACTGTCCTGGAGGCTGAGTGGAGGTGGGAGGCGGGGGCTGGTGGGAGCCAGGCTGCCTCCCATAGCTGCCCTTGAACCTGCCCTCCAGGGGACACAAGGAGGGACCCTCATCGTGATCCAGAACGTGGGTGACGACTGTGACCTGTAGGGAGGGAAGAAGTCGGCCAGGCGGCTGAGCTGGTGCCGCAGGGCACGGCCAGTGTGGGCGGCTGCTCCATGATCACAGCAGGGCCCTGGGCCGCCAGGACCCCACGTCAGAGCGATGAGCCTGGGCTGAAGGCACCTGTGTGTGAGTCCGCTGGGTACCGCCTCTCACCTACTCTTCAGTCGCCAAACTGAGAGGGTCGGCAGCCCTGCCGCCGTGTGCTCTGAGGCCCGTGTCCCCCCAGTCCAAAGCACAAGTACAGGGGTGAGAGAGCAGGGGACTGGGCCCCGATGCCACCAGTACCCTCCTGGCGGGTGACTGGGGAGAGCCAGCTCCTGCAGTCTGTTTCCCCACGACAGGAAGCTGGTTGCGCCAGGGACCTGGTGGGCTGCTCTGGGAGGCCACTCTGCTTCTTGTGGCTGAGGACCAGGCTGCCACCTGGTGGCCACCCCGCACCCTGCTCAACACAGCTGTCTTGTCTTTGAGCACTCCTGGGGGAAGAGAGGGTCAGAGGGTTGGGCCTGAGGTCTGAGGCTTGTCTGTCTCTGTCTCCGTATCTGCTTCTCAAGTGTCAGCTTCCCAAGAGTCTCTCCCAGGCTAGGGCCTCCAACCTCATCTGTGCTTCACCTGGGCCAGGTGGTACCACAGGCACCTGTCTGGCCAGGGGGCTGAGAAGCTGCTGATGGAGAAGGGGCATCCGGGCAGCTTCCTGGTCCAGGAGAATCAGAGCAACCCTGGGCAGTCTGTGCCCACAGTGCTGACTCAGGAGCCAGAGGAGGCGCCGGGCACCGACCGCAGCCACGCCTCCCCTCCATGATGGTCTGCTTCCAAGCGGTAGGCGGCCTGGGAGGGCTGTGGCTCTGGGAAGGGCGGGCTTCACAGCCAGGCCCCTCACTGCCACCCCACAAACAGATGGGAAGTACGGCGGGAGGTAGGGAGCCGTTGTACGTCCTGAGAGACCCGGTGGGACACCCCTGGTGGAGAAGTCGGGGCGCCAGGCAGCTCAAGCAGGTAGGCTGCTGCAGGAGCCTGGGGCCCAGGGGATGCCAGCACTGACCCCTCCCCGAAAGAGGCCAGGGGTGAGACTCCCTGCAGGCCTGCCCTGGGAACCTGAAGGACCAAGAGAAGGAGGAAGAGGCAAGGCCCCTGGCACAGGGCCCAGTGTCCTCCCCAGAATGAGGGTCCCGGGCCTGCTCAGGGCCTGGTGGCCACCTTGGTGAAGGGTGCTGGGGGCTCTGCCTGGAAGCCCCGCAAGGCCACAAGAGTCAGTGCCGAGAGTCGCGTGCAGACGCTCACCCAGGCTCAGACGCCCGTGGGAAGACAGGCAGGGCCTCTGGGAGGAGTCTGAGGTGCTCCCTTCCTGCTGCCTCCCTCTGACTCCATCCTCCAGGGCTGGGGCGGTGGTGGCACTGAGGGCTCTGCAGAGGGACAGGGCCACAGCTGAAGCCTCCATTCTCCCAGGTGTTGCAACAGCAGGAATGCTGGCTCCTATCACCCTGGAAGAAGGGAC
Organism: Ictidomys tridecemlineatus; assembly: GCF_052094955.1. Taxonomy (NCBI): domain Eukaryota; kingdom Metazoa; phylum Chordata; class Mammalia; order Rodentia; family Sciuridae; genus Ictidomys; species Ictidomys tridecemlineatus. The sequence goes on from NC_135487.1 coordinate 50,894, forward strand.
AGAGGCCAGAGAACAAGCCCAATAACCTCTGCAAGAACGTCCTTCCCCGTGAGGCAAGTGCTTCACTGTCATGGGCACATGGAGACCACCTGGCAGGGGTCCTGGGGGAGGCAGGGAGTGCCCACCACCAGATTTGGCTCCCTCTGACACACAAGGCCCCAGACTTCCCCACCTCTGCTCACCACAGGTCAGTGGGCAAGGAAACAGGGTGTGCCCCTGAGCTTCCCACCTCTCCGGGAGACCTGGATGGCCTCTTTCCCTTCCCACTTGATACCACCCATGTCACCCTGCCTGACGTGGACACCAGCAGGCCTGGAGCCGACTCCATCGATGCTAGCTGCATCAGGTGGGCGTGTGAGGGAGCAGCAGGTGTGCAGGACATCCTCCCTCCAGGCCTGTCTGGAGCGCACAGGAGATCCTGACCTGTATCTGCCCCTCCAGTCATCCGGGCTCCGTCTTAGGCACCAGAGACCATGCTGGGAGGCCCCAGAGAGCCAGGTCCCAGGGGTGGAGAGCAAAGAGTGGACCCTGGCAGCAGGGTCTTCAGAGCAAGCTGGACTGAGTGTGACTCCTCAGCCCTCCCCTGGCCTTAAGTGCGAGGAACCGTGAACCACCTGGGCTCTTTTGCACACTTGCATAAACTGTCCTCTCAGCTTTAATTTTGACATCCCCCCCCTTTCAGAGTGACCCAGAGGAGAAATCAGACTTGGGAGTGGGCAGAGTGTGCATTGCTACACAGGGGTCCCTGCAGACCACGGCAGCTGCCTTCTGGGGCAGGATGTACCAAGAGAACACACATGTCACTGTCATGACCATCAGACAGGTGGAGCAAGAGCGGGTAGGAGCCCGGAGTCCGACCTGCACTGTGAGGTCCAGGCTTGCCTCTTAACTGGTCAAGGAAGCAGATCCTCCTCGGGACAGAGAGCTGTGGGGCACTGGGGCGGAGGAGGAAGAAGAGCCATGACTGCACCTGTACGCGTGTGCTGGCCAGGCCAGGCGTCCCAGGCTGACCTCCTTCAGAACAAGTGTTTCTGGTATTGGCCAGAGCTTCAGGGCCACCAAGAGTAAGGCCATATATGTGTGTGCCACAGGGCTACTACGCACGGAAGCTACAAATGGGGCGGCCAGACCAGGTGAGTCTGGTGGGCAGTGGAATGTGTGTCCCCAGGTCCATGCTGAGGGAGAGCAGGTCCTGCGCTGAGAAACCTGACTTCGTCTATCCCCCGGGTCTTGGTGGCTTCGGTTCTCCTGAACCTGGTTCAAGACTGGGCTCTGCTCACAGAGGACTCAACCCCAGCTCCAGGGCCAGGCCCTGGCTCACATCTGCCTCCCCAGGTCTCTGCCTGGCTCCTGTCAGCAGCTGTCTTCTCTGGGTGCCACTGGTGCCTATTCCTGCCCCAGGCACAGATCCTTCCCTCTTCCCAGCAGCACAGGGCTCTGATCTGACCAACCACCTCTTTGTGGGAGGGTCCTGCGAATTCCTCAGGCAGGAGGCTGGCTCTGCCTAAACAAAACTCCCTGTCCCCACTCCTGCCCTGCCATGCTCCTTCTTTCCTTCCCTTTCTGTTCCACCTCCATTTTCCTTTCCTTCCTCCCCTCCTGCTGGGCCTTGGCCTGTCCCCCGCCCCTCCACCTTCTCCCAGCTCACCCCCTTTGCCCCTCCCACCGAGGGGTCCTAACAGGACCCTCTCACCCTGGTGGCCCTACTTGGGAGCTGCGGCTCACATTCTCCAAACCAGACCTGCCCCACCCAGGAGGAGCCACCGCGCACAACGAAGCACTTCCAGGACTTGACCTGGATGAGGTGGACCCTGCCACGCGCTGTGCTCACAGTGGTGCATGGCCAGGTGCTACCAGGGTGGGACTGCAGGGAGCGATAGGAGGCTGGACCTCTGGACCAGGCCTTCTGGTAAGGATGGGACCAGGGCTTCGCTCCTTGAATTCATTAAGAGGTCGCCTGGTTTGACCCCAGCCGGGCATCAGACGCCAGGGCACCATCGTGGTGCTTGACTTTCTGGTGGACCTCATCCGCAAATTGGGTGAGCAGTTCCGGCCCCTCCCCTCCCGGAGGCCACGCCCCATAGAAGCCACACCCTCTCCCGTTGCCCCTCCCCAGGCTCCATTCTCCCGACTGCATTCTCCCGACTCCCGACCTGATGGCCCCGCCCTCCCACGGGCCTCGCCCCTCCGGCCCTGCCCTCCCCGCTAGCCCCACCCAGAGCCCACCCTACGACTCCGCCCCTTTCGCTGCTGACCCCTCCAGCCGCCGCTGCTTGCCAGCTGCCCTGAAGGCCGTTCGTTGTCCCTAGGGCTGGACGAACCAGCTGGTGCGGCAGCAGCGCTTGCGGACGGTGCAAACCGAGGCGCAGTACCAGTTCGTGTACCTCGCGCGACAGCGCTGCATCCGAGGCGAGCAGCTGCGCTTGCGCGGGCAGGTGGGGGCGGGGCGGGGGCTGCGTGGGCCCCCAGCGGAGCGCGAGCCCGAGCGGAGGACTAGAAGCTGGGCCTCAGTCCCCGACCTGCGCAGTCCCGGTCGCCCGCGGCGGGAGTTGGCTGACGGTCTGGGGTGCAGCCAGCTGACCTGCCTCTATGAGAGCCTGCAGAGCCTGGGGGCTGAGGGGCCTCTGCCAGCCTCCACCCCGCCTCCCTGTCTGTGCCCTGGGGTAGGGCTGAGCCCTTAGAAGCTGTTGGCTCCTCAGAGGGCTGCTTCAGGGCCAGAGATATTCAGGTGTTGGAGTGGGGGGCCTGGAGTCCACCTCTCAGACTTGCGTGCCAGACCTGGACCCGACTGGTAGGAGAGCAGTCTTGAGATCCAGTGTTCTTGGCCCTGTGAGGACTGCGGAGCTGACAGTGACCACATGTGGACCTGAATGTGCCTCAAGTCCAGCCACTCCATGTGGGCCTGTGTGTGAAGTGAGCAACAGGGACAGCCCATGCCTGACATGACTGCAACCATCGGTATTAGTATCCTGCTGACCTGTGTGCCCTGCCCATCACCACCATGCCTGTGCAATAAGGCCTGTGGAATGAGCGCCTGTAGAGATGCTCATGTGACCATGTGTGCAGACTCACGTGCTGGCCCTGCTGGTGGTGAGGTGGCTCTACATATGCGTGACTGTGTGTGACAGGGTGTGACACCCCGGCCTGTGTCCATGGAGGCACCCCTCCTTCTCACAGCTACCTGTGGCATCAGGGCATCTCGAGTAAAGCTGGTTTTAGTTCTGTTTTTAGGCTGATCCCTGGCCCCCCTAGTCCTGGGCCAGGGGTGTATGAGGTCCCTAGGACTGGACCCAGATTCTACAGGGTCTCTCTCTGCTCTCGCTCTGCCCCGTCAGAGGCCCTGCTGGTAGGAGCAGGAAGTATCTGGGCCTCGGGACAGGTCTGGGCCTTCCTGGTCTCACTCACCTTGTGGTACAGGATTCCTGGGGCCATGGCAGAACCTGGGTGGGGTGGGGTGGCAGGATGCCCAGCCCACAAAGCTGCATGCGCTTGCTCCAGCAGGTGGGCTAGCTCAGGAGGGCTGAGGGTCTACCAGAGGGACCCAAGGTCTAGATCATCAGGCCACCACTGCTTGTCACCACCTCTGCTTCAGGGACCCTTGGGCCTTGGTTTCCACAGGGGTCTTGGGTCCTGTGGTTCCCTAAACAGCTCTCCTGGTGGGGCTGGGGGTTCACAACTTCCTGGGGGTATGCAGGGATGGCCATGGTGGGAGATGGGGAAAGAGAAGCCCCCTTAGAGCCACTGGGTGCTGGGCCAGGCTGAGGCTCCAACCTGCTGGGGTGCCCTGGGACTTTCCCTGTTTCCCTAGGGGAACCTCATGGTACAGGAGCTGGCCCCCTAGTCCTTGGTCCCACCCATGATCCAGTGGGGAACCTGGACAGAGGCTAGGCTGGGTGGAACAGGGGGCTTTCTGGAGGGGTGGGGACACAGAGTGAGAACATTTTACCAAACAGAGATATAAACTATTTTATTTTAAAATGTACTGTTTGCAAGCATAGAAGGGCATCTGGGCAGTTTCTGCAGTGGCCTGGGCAGAGGGCCTGCCCTGCCTCTGCTCTCTGATCCCTCCAACAGAAGGGGCCAGCCCTGCCTAGAGAGAGCCCTGGGAAGGCCCTGGTGAAATGGCCTCAAAGACAGTAAGCCCTCCACGCATTGCAGGGTGTGGAGGAGGGCAGGGGTCTGGCCAGCACCTCCTGGTCCCTTCCACCACCTGTGTGACAGGGGAAGGGATAGCTTCTAGGGCCTGTAGGAGCCAATCAATCTTAGAGACTTTGGGCACCCTTTGTCCATCTCATGAGGACCCTCAGTGGGGTCCTAGGGGATAAATTTCCAGTAGCTGCTGTGCTCCTGACCCCAGCAGATCAGAGGCCTGGCCATAGGCTGGTGACCCTAGTTGCTAGCCAGGGGCTCAAGGGAGAAGGCAGTGGCAGCAGTGCTGGAGGCAGTAGGTGGCCGGGGGAGGCAGCGCAGGTTCCCAGTCTTGAGCGCACACTGCACGGGCCAGAGCACCATGCAGAACAGCAGCAGCAGCAGGACAGAGACCAAGGCCAAGCGCCGCCAGTCCCTGCAGCGGGCCCAGCAGCGGGCCAGGCGGCTCCGGCGTGGGGCCAGGTCTGGGACAGGCACAGGTGGGGTAGGTTCAGCAGGCTTGCTCAGGCCCACATCCACACACACAAAGCCGGGTGCCTCACGGCCAGGTGTGGCAGGCAGTGGGCGGCAGCACAGCTTGGTGCCCTCTAGCCACACTGGCTCCTCTCGTTGCAGGTGTGCGGGCATCTTGGCCTGCAGCTGGCGGCTGGTACGCAGTGCAGGGGCCCCAGCAGCTGGCACAGCTGTGGGCTTCCGGCAGAATGGGCAAGGCACAGCCTCACTGCCGGAGCCCGTGGGCTGGGCGGCCGCTAGCCGGGCCAGGCACTCCAGGCAGAAGACATGGGTGCAGGACAGTTCCTTTGGTGTCTTGAAGATGTTGTCATAACCTGAGAAGCAGATGGAGCACTCCAGCGGGGAGGCCACCTTCTCTGAACCAGGGGTGCCGGGTGACCCGGGTGTCGAGACTGTGGGGCTGCTCCGGCAGTGGGGTGGTACCACCGTGTGCCATACCTGCTGGCCTGTTGACATGGTGCTGGGCTGTGGAACAGAGGCTGCTGTGAGTGTCTCCTGCCCATCCTATGAGGTCAGTCTTGTCCAGCATCAGCCCCCAGATTCCAGGGAACACACTGTCCACTTGTGGGTATCTCTGAAGTTCCTGCGCCCCTGGAGCTCTTTCACCCCAGCTATCACCTACCCTCCCCTACTTGTCCCAGGGCTGGGTGTCCCGCGGGCCCCAGGCCTAGATGGCTCAGAGGGTGCTGGGGTGCATCTCATGGCTCAGTGGACACCTTCTGCCCCCTGCCTCTACTTATGGTGGCAGTGGTCTGTGATGGCTCCTGCAGCATCCCATCTTTGGGGGTACGGGCCCTGTGGGAAAGGCAGCTTGAGGGTGGGTAGCTCCACCAGGTTGACTCAACCCGGAGCCAGCAGGATGGGGGCCCTGGGCTTGTGGGCTGCCTGTAGGCGGCTGAAGTGATGTGAAACTACATGCCGCGGGCGCCCGGGTTGGTCGGCACGTGCTGGAGTTGTAAGTGGCCAAGTAGAGTGGGTGGGGGTCTCTGGGTCAGAGGGCAGCCGAGCCATGTGATGGAGGGAAGACTGGGAAGGCCTGAGTGAGATTCCAAGGAAGCGCTTTCCCAGCTGCACCCTGGACACTTTGGGGCCCACTTGTCTGCCTGGTGACCGGGGTCTGGTGCCAGTGACCAGGGATGGGAAATGCCCCCCGGCTAGGGTGAAGCAGGCTCAGCCATCCTCTCTGTGCCCTTGAACGTCAGGCCATGGCTGCCCTTTGAAGAGGAAGCAGGATGTGGAAGGGTCCGGGACCTTCTCTTCCATGGCCGTTTCTACGTCCCTGATGGGCTCAGAAGACCCCACTGACCAGACACCTGCCCTGCCCTGCCTGCTGCCCCTCCCCAGCCACAGGGTCCTGCCTAGAGGACAGACAAGTGACAATGCCTTTCCTCTCAAAGGCTCTGGTCCCAGGACCCAGGGAGCCCGGGAGGCCTCACGAGAGGTGGCCCCTGGCCTTCCTGGCCCTGGTCTAGGCTTACTGGCCAATCCTGGGGCAGGTGGATGGTGCAGGTATTGCTAAATTGTCACTGCGATCCTGTGAGTCACCTGACATCACCGTGATGTCACGAGGGCCCCAGGCTCCTGGCATGTGATGTCACCACATCTCAGGGATAGCTGTGGCCCTGGCAGACCTGGGAGGACCTGGGGACTGCCCTCCCCCACCTTTCTCCCACAGAACTTGCTCCTTGGCACCAGGCCTCACCCTCACAGAGGTGCTCCACCCTGGGCCTATTCAGGTGAAGGGTGAGGACAGGCTGAGCAGCCTTACCTGGCAGCGGGGGGTCAGTAGCTCCTGGGCATGATCCTCTACGCCGACCACAGAGGGGTTCTGAGCCTCTGGGCTCCCCAGCTCCAATACTGTTTGCTCCCTCTCCTCCAGTCCTGGCTTGGCCTCGGCTCCACCTGGCAGGTGTCTCTCCTGGGGCAAGTGGCCAGCAGCTATCCTGAGGTACTAGCAAGTGTACCTGGGCTGTCAGGAGTAGAGGATGCGTATGCTTGTCCTGGTGTGGGCTGTCTGGGACAGGTGTGAGTTCTCAAGGCATGAGCTGTGGGCAGGTGCCTTTATACCTCCAGGGTGGCTGGGGGTGTGGCTTGGGCTTCAGGATTGGCTGGCCATCCTCTTTACCTAGCAGGACAGGCATGGCCGCCTGGGGATCAGAGGTTCTGGGTCTGGGGTCAGCCCAGGCCTCTGCAGCATGGGGGTCTGGACTTGGGTGGGTGCAGAAGCAGATCTGTCCACTCTGTTCTAGTTCCGGCTGCCCATGGCTCCTGGGTGGGCCCAAAGCAGGGGAACCCACAAACACCTCACAGTGATAGCCCAGCTTGCCACCTGCACTGCTACCTGCCTCCCCAGAAGCTCCACCCCCTCCCACCCATCCACCTGTGACTGTCCTCAGGATTCTCACGCCTAGCACTCCTCTGCCTCTGCCCAGGGTCCCACTCCAGCCCAGCCTCCCTCTGTTGGGGTCCAGGAAGTGAGGTGAGAGGTCAAGGCTGGGCAGGGCCTGAGCAGCAACTCTGAGGATGAAATCAGAGCGAGGACATTTGTGATCTGGGTGGTCACAACAGCTGGTGGGCAAGAAGCCTCCCCCCTCCCACACTGTGTACCGTGGGGCAGGGACCAGGGGCCGAGGGAGACCCGGGTCCAGCAGAGGATCGCAGAAGCTTTCCTGGCTTTTGCCAGTCGGCATGGGGCTCTAGTCCACCACAGGGCAAAGGCCCGGGCGAGTGTCAGTGTTCACCCAGGGCTGAGGCTAGAGTGGAGGGAGGTGAGGGGACTACACCAAAGCCGGATGGGCCAAGCAGGTAGCCAGCTCACCTGAGCGCCCATTGTGAGCGGAGGTGTACTGCCCACTGCACTCCAGATGACCAACCTGGGTCCCTCCAGTGGATGTCGGCCCCTCCCCACCCTTTCTGCCACGGTTAGGCTCTCCTCCCAGGTCCTGAGGTTTCCCTGCCTTCTGCCTAGCACAGGGGTGGGTGCACCAGTGCTGCTGAACTGGGGATGTGGGCCCCACTGCTAGCGAGAACCCAGGTCCTGAGGTTGGAGCCCACACACAGGCCTGTAGAAAGGCACAATGTGAGAGGGACCGTTCTAGGGCAAGGGATGCCCCTGCTCCTCGGGGGCCCACCCACCTGCAGAGCCCACTGACCACCTCAGTGGACTGGGCATCAGAAGCCCCTGTGGTGTTGCTCCCCAAAATCCTGGTGCTCAAGGACAAGACTCCCAGGGCCTGAGGGAGAGCTGGGGGGTGATGCCTGACCAGAGGGGAACCTGACCTCAGGAAAAGACCTAAGCTTCCCTATCTGGTCCTTGAGTGGAGAGAAATCTCAGGGCCAGGAAAGGAGACGGGGGCCCAGAGAGAGGGCCCAGATAGGAAGCAGGGGAACAGAGAGCAGTTGGGGTCCTAGAGAGGGGTGGGGCCCCAGGGAGGGGGCGGGGACCAGAAGGAGGTAGTGCCTAGAGAGGGACTGGCCCCCTGAGCAGGGTCAGGGGCTCCTGGGGTGCCGTGACCAGCCCCTGGGGCCAGTTCTGCGAGCCAAGTGACTCAGCATCACAAGCCCTCCAGGAAGTAGACTCCTGGCTGCCCGAAACCTCCTCCCCGGCTCCTGTGAATATTGCCACTGTGAGGTCACCGGGCTCCGCAGGGGACAGTCAGTACCCAGAGGCGAGTGTGACATAGAGGCCCAAGGAATGTACCAGACCTTGCTGCAGAGGTGGGGCCAGAATCCCTGCCTTCCCCCACCTGGGCCTGGGGGAGTCCCACCCAGCAGTGAGGGGACTTGGCAGGCTGTGTCCAGGGCAGTGGGTGGGGCAGGAGTAGGCAAGCGAGTGAATGGGGTGTGTGCACCAGCACCCTAACAATGGCTGAGTGAGCATTGTGCATGCATGAAGTGTATGGGTGCGTGTGTGCACACAGGGTCTGCCTCACTCTCTCCTGTCTCCTCTCCCCCTACCCCTCACCCTGGGGGCTCCCTGGGCCAGGCTCTCACTCATCCCTCCCCACCTAATGTGGGTGGCAGAGAGAGGAGCTGTCCTTGTGCAGGTGAGTCCAGGAGAGCATGGCCTTGAAGGGGCACCCTGAAGCCCATGGTTCACGGCTCTCCCACTCCCAGGGCCACGGGTGAAGCTGGTCTCCCATTTCTGACAATGCTGTACTTGGCTCCGAGCCAGGGTGTGCCTGGTGCTGGTCATTCTGCTGACTGCCCACCCTCCCCGAGTTGCTGCACCTGAGGCTGTCTGCATGTCCCAGTGGCTCTGCTGGCTCCAGGCTGGGATGCTTTCACGCAGCCCAGGTATGGATGGAGGTAGAAGCCGGAAGGGGAAGGTAGGCTCTGGGGTGGAAGGCACACTTGGGTCTGCCCTTTGCCCCACCTTCTGGGGCTGGCACCAGGCCTGGTCCCCAACCTCTGGAAAAGAGCAGCCTGGACAGCATTGTCCCTTTTGTACTCAGCAGTGAAACTGCAGTTCCCAAAGATCTCTTGATAGCCCCTGCTCAGAAGCCCCATCTGCTGAGCCTGATACTCACCCCACTGAGGCTCAGAGCCCAGGCAGCCCCCAGACCCAGGCCCCATCTAACTGTGCACCCACCACCCGACATCACTCTCAGGTCCACCCGAGTCCTTGCTCAGCTGCTCCTTCCCTGGTCAGCTTGGGCACCTCCCCCAGTGCTGCCCAGGGAACACTGAATGAGCAGGTAAGGGAATGAAGGGCGGGGGGCTGGGCTCTAGGGAAGAATGTGCAGGGGGCTGTCGTGACCTGTTTCCAATTCTGGTCATGGGTGGGGGTGAGGGAGAGGTCCCTGGTCAGCATGAGCGAGAAGGGTCTGGGCAGGGGTTGCTCAGGATGACCAGAGAGGGAGGGGGCCTTCTCTGTCTTCCACAAAATGTCCCTTCCTACCTGCCATCAGAAATCATGTTGGTGGGGCTGGGGTTGTGCCTCAGTGCCTAGCACGTGAGAGGCACCAGGTTTGATCCACAGTACCACATAAAAGTAAATAAAAATAAAGGTATTGTGTCCACCTACAACTAAAAAAGTATTTTGAAAAATCACGTTGGGGTCCCTCAGTCTGGCCAAAGCACCTGTCCTGCTGCAGGTAGCTCAGGATGGCATGGCCTGGGGAGGTCCCGGGTGCAAAGAGGCACACTGGGGCCAGACTCCCTCCTGTGGTTCTCGCTGCTCCTCATGTTCTGTCTCCAGGGTGGGGTCCTTTGTTCCCAGAACAAGGTGATGGGGGGTAGGCCTACTGGGGGCCTTGTTCCCAAGCACTTCTCAGATAGGCAGACCTCAGGCTGGGCCTTTCTGAGGCTGGGCGGCAGCAGGTATCTGAAGACACAACCCCCAGTCCATAGTCTGGGCAGAGGGGCTGGGGCAGGGCCAGGACTCTGGGCATTCCAAGTGTTAGGTGCTCTGCCCTCCTCTGGGCAGACTCTCAGTGCTTGCTCCAGCTTGCCCTCCTGGGCCAGTTCTGCTGCCCATCAGCAAATGCCTCCATGCCCACCAGCCTCCCAAAGAACTGTCCACCTGTGGGCTTGAGGAGGGACTGCTGCCCTGGGCTCAAGTGGCCAGGACACGGGGGTTTCCCCAAGGGTGAGTCAAGCCCATAAACTGCTATTTGTAGCCTCATCCTGAGGGTTTTTGGGGTGTGAATGAGGCCTGGCCATCCCTGCCAGGTCTCCATGGCCCTGTCTGCATGCCCCGGCCAGGCCTGGCTCTTCTCCACAACAGCCCATCTTGGGTCCCAAGGAACCTTGGGTGGCCCTCTCCAACAAGGGGATTTGGAGCAAGCGGTCTTTGGGGGGACACCCTGAGAGCTGAAGGGGTGAATTCAGGGGTGGGCCCTTGGCAGGAGCCAGGCAGCCCCTGATTTGAGGCCCCTGACTAGGAACTAGATAGTAGCACTCCTGGAGTCTGCTGTCTCCCTGTCCCCTGCATAGGGCAGTGGGGTGGGTGGTGCCGGCCTGGAAGGGGGTGGCAGCCACACACATTTAAAAAACAGATGACCCTCAGGACCCTAAGAAGGCAGGGAAGGAGAAGCTCTGAAGAGTTTACTCGACTCGACTTCAGATGGGCACCCCACCCCTGTGGCTGGGCCAGTGGCTGGCCAGCCTCAGAGACCAAGTCCACCACTCGCGGATGATGAGCTGCACACAGAATCACAGTGCCAAGAGCACAGCCATGTCCCCAAGAAGTGGGCCAGGCTCGATGGAAATGAGGCAGGACACCTGAGGACAGTGACAGACCCACTAAGTGCTGAGCCCAGCACACAGGAGGCGGCCACCATCGAGCCTCCTCTACAGGAAGCCCTGGCTGGTGGCCCCAGCCAAGCTAGCCATGTGCAGGCAGTGTCTGGTGGCCTGGGATGGCTGGGACAGGACCACCAGGCAAGGGCCGCTGGCCAGCATGCCTTCCACAGGCCCAGAGAACCTGGGGATTCAGATGAGGAGGACCCATGTGTGGACACTTCGCTGCAGGTGCCCGGCCTGGGTGTCTGCTGGCCAGTGTGTCAGGCCTGGGGTGCCAGGCCTGGGACTGCGACAGCAGTGCCTCAGGGAACTCAGTTCTGTAGCTCCTGAGGGTGTGGCTGTGGCCTCCCAGCCACCACAGGAGCAAGACGACCTGCAGGCCTGTCTTCGGCAGCCGGCTCACAGCTGCATCCTGCCTGCCGGCCAGGCCTCAGCTTCACTCCTCTTAGAGGGGTCTGTGGGGGCCACTGGGCTGGGCGGTCCTGGAGGGGTCCTGCTACCACGGACTCCAGAGGGTAGAGCCTCCCCTGGTTTCTCCAGGTGCAAAGCAGCCTCGGGACCCCTGCCGTCTCCTAACAGTTCTGGCTGTGTGGGTCTGGCTGTGGCCTGAGCCCCCCGTCTCACATCTGCCAGCTCCTGTGGGTCAAACCAAGCCGTGCGGATGGAGCAAAAGGCCTTTCAAGAACCAGTGGGTGGGTTCCCCTTCAGCCTGTCACTCACTGGGAGCCAGGTCTGGCCTGTCCCCAGCCCCAGGTGACAAGGCCTTTGTGTGGGGGGCTCATTGAGGGGGCGTCCTCCAGCCTCCAAGCTGCAGGCAGTGCAGTCTGGATCAGCTTCCAGGTCAGACGTGGCTGACTCGGGCCTCTGCTGTGGAGAAGGCAGAAGGGTCCACGGCCCGGTCCAGAGGCCGCTCGCGCCTGACATATCTTGGTTTTCGCACTGAAATGGGGTCAGAGATGAGCTATGTCAGAGCCAGGGACAGAGGCTCAAGAACGGCAGAGGATGTAGCTGGAGGAAGAGCCCAGCGCTCCTGCCCTTAGAGCTCCCACAGGCTCCCACTTGTCAAGACACAGTTCCTCCCGCCAGATGCCCCCGGGAGCCTAGCCTGGCTGTTTCCCATTAAACCCTGGGGCCCTGCACCCCCACATCTGGGCCTGGATCAGGGCCCGGCTGTCCCTTAAGTCTAAGGTGCAGGCATTATGCATTTCAGAAAGGTCTGGGAAGATGTGATTTAGATCTCAGATGAGACCCTCCTGCCTCAACCAGGTGGGCCCTAAATGCCATGACCAGTGTCCTCCTCAGGGGGAGGCAGAAAGAAAAAAGACATGAGGGAGCAGAGACAGAGGGGATGCAGCCACAGCCCAGGGACAGCTAACTGCCTAGGAGCTGAGAAGGAAGGAGGGTCCCACAGACCTGGGAGCCAGGGTCCCCCTCTCCCACTCCTTGTTTTCTAACTCCGACTTGAGAGCGGTCAGAGCGCTCCTGCTGTCTAAGCCACCTGGGGTGTACTCTGCCATGAGGCTGCTTCAGACCTCAGCCAAGTGCTGCCTGGAACAGGGTAGGCTGGGCCTTAGTTAGGAACTGCTCTGCCCCAGAGGAGAGGAACACGCTGCCTGTCCCCACCAGACCTCTGCACAGTGGCAAGAGCATGGCCTGGGGAGGGAGGCTGGGTGACTCTGCTCTGGGCTCACAGCTTCACAGTCTCCTCTTATAGTGGGTCACAACTGGGTGGGGGTGCTGGTGGGTCCAGACCCAGGGGCGGACCTGCTCCCTGTACCCTTCAAGCAGAGATGGACTTGAGCAGGGCTGGAGGAAGTGCAGGGGAAGGTCTGGCCCTGTGCTGGGTTCTCCTCTCTCGGTCTCAATACCTGAAGAGGAAGGGACAGCACACAGCCATGTAGGCTGGTGGGCACCAGGGGTGCCTGTCAAGCGCCTGTCCCTCCTTCATGTAGTGGTCTCCTTGGGACCCAGGAGGTGGGCATGTGTGTCTAGGGACAAACCTGTAGAGGTCCCTGAGTCTGGCATTTGGAAACTGGCCCAGAGACAAGAACCCCCGGGTGACATAACCTGTCTTTACCTGAGGACTGTGGTGGGGGGATCATGGCAGCCTTGAAAGGAGAGAGAGGCAGAGTGAGATCTTGGGTGCTCAGCATGGGACAGGAGCCCAGGACGCTCAGCCGGGAGGGTGCAGATTACTTACGACTTCGCCAGGCTGCAGGCCTGGGGCTGCAGAAGAGAATAGCACATCACCCTGGAGCCCAGCAGCTGCCTGCATCCAGTGAGGTCCACAGCAGGCAGAGGCTCTTCCCAGGATCCAGGCTGGGTCTGGGACCACTTCCACACTTCTGCCCAGCAGTGCCCTCAGCTGAGTCTCAGCTGGGCCACATTCATGGCCTGCACCTGGGGCAAGCCACTCAAGCATCCCAGGAAGAGCCACCTCCCAGAAACCTCCCTCCCACTTTCCCAGAGCATACAAGCCATGCTCCTCAGGTGCTTTCTCTGGCTCAGAGAACCCAGTATGGGGGACAGAGACCCCTCCATCCTCTGGGTTCCCAGAGGTGCTGCAAGTGGGGCAGTGGCCATCAGCCCCAAGTTATTCATAAGGGCATGGTGCCTCCACTGGGGTTCCCTGGGCCACCTGAGATGGCCACACCCAGGTCTACTCTGCTCTAGGGATGGCCTGGAAGGCAGAAATGCTGGGTGGGCATTTCTGGGAGCACCTAACTTGACTGGAGACCCCAAGACTCCTACCAGCAGCAGCAGCCCAGCCTTGGACTCAGAAGCTACAGTAGCCCCCAGAAGCACCCAAATGTTGGTGGAGGGTAGGCAGAGAGGGGTCCTGGCACTTGCTCTGTCCCTTTGGGCACCACCTAGGCCCCTGAGTGGGAGAGGAGGGGTGAAGTACCTTTGTCTCTCCTGTAGAAGACCCTGGGGAGCTTACTGGAGCGCTTGAGGTAGAAGAACCCAGCCACAGAGAGGATGAGGCCTGCGCTGACGAAGAAGGTCCCCAGGAAGAGGGAAGCTGCCACGTGGGAACCCCCTGCAGGCAAATCAGCCGCTCTAGTGGCCAGTCCCAACTGTGGCATGCCAGGGGCCCCGGGTCCACGCCCAACCCAGGCCACCATTCCTGAACACACCTGAGCCCTCTCAGGGGGCAAGGGGCCAGCACACCTGGACACAGCCCAGGCTTCCTGGGGAGAGGGAGGGGGAAGTAAAAGGGACAGAAGCCTTCATGAATCCCATGCCCCGGAAGTTCACACCCTAGGCTCCCCCGAGACCGTGCAGGGTCACAGCTCCAACCTGCAGCAGGTGCTTCTGCCGCACTCTACCTCTCAGGTGCTGGCAGCTGCTCCTTACCCATCTGCACCTGCTCAGTGTCAGGACAGGATGGCTCAGGGCCAAGGACTGTGGACCATCTGTGACCATGGATGGAGGCGATGCTTTAGGTGCCTGGGGAAGCCACTTTTTTACCCTGAGGCACAGGTGCCCTTGCCAGACCCAGGGCCTTGCCATCCAACTAGCCCTGTGCTATAGGAGGCCATGAGCTGTCAGAGCTGGCCCTTCCCCATGGGCCACTGCTCTGTGCTGCTGGCTTCTGCGGTCCAGGCCAGTGCTGGGCCTGAGGCCACCTTGGAGCTGAAACATATTTTCTGGGGAGGGGAAGGCCAGGCTCAAATTCCTGGGAAGAGCTGAGCCTCTCAGAACAGAACTCTGAGCCTAAGATCTAGGACCCAGGCCCAGCCCAGGGCTGCCAGAGGAGGGGCTGGGATGATGTTCCCCACAGCAACTCCGTCACCTCAAGCAAAGGAGGCCACCTTGCTCTGGAGCTGGGTTCACTCCCTGACTGTGGTGCCCTCCCGCTGGGTGCTGGCCCCTCTCCCAGCTCCTGCCTTGTCCGGATCTTCCCTCTCACCTGGTCCCACCCTCCCCAGCCACTCCTAGCCACACTCCCACCTCTGGCCTGACCAGGCCCTCAACTCAAGTAGACTGCAGGCCAGGGAGAAGTGACCACCTAGAGACAGGGAACGTCCCGAGGACACTGCTGTGGCAGGCATTTCTGTGTGGCCCATATGCCTGCAGTCTTAGAAGCCTAGGCCCTGGAGAAACCACTTGGGACGGGCAGACTCCTGCTGGGGCCTGAGTTCACAGGGGCCACGGCAGCCATGGAATGAGGCAGGGACCAGACAGAAGGTGCGGCAGGGAAGGCTTCCACCAACAGCCCTTCTGAGACCACGGAGGATATGGCACCCCCCACACCAGGGCACACCCAGTACCTGCCACACTCAGCCCACAGACCTCAGCCTCACGAGCCACTGGATTCTCAGAAATCCCTCTTTCATGGTCAGGGTCCCTGTCACAGAGCGCATGGCTGGGTCTGAAGTCTGATCGTGACCTCCAAGGTACCCTGCTGTGGCCCATCAGCTGTCAGGGTCTGTGCTGCCATGGCTCTAAGGAGCCTCTACCCCAGGCCTGGCTCTGGCCTGGTGAACTAAGACTTACCAAAATGTGGCCGTCCAGGCAGCCCTGTGCTTCTGTTCATGGGGAACTGCGCACCCCAGGCAGCAACTGTGGGGAGCAGAACAGAGGGGAGGCCAGGGCCAGGCACAGGACCCGAGCAAGACCCCGACCTGCCTGAATCTCAGACCAGACACTAGAGAGCCCTCGCCCCACCGCTGCTCCTCATGGACATAGGACTCAGGAAGAAAGGGCTCCTGGGGGCTATTTGCTGATGGAGAGTGGTTCTGTGGGGACAAGGGCAGCCACTCCAGTTTCCCCAAAACTGGAGATGTGGACCCCTGTGAGAAGTCCGGGACCTGGGAGGAGTACGGGGAGCAGTCTGGGAGACATACGGCTTCTGCACTCCGAGCTGTTATAGGTCAGCACCGTCCCGTTCCTGCACCGGATGCAGCTGGTGCTCCCGTCCGCGTTCCAGCGTCTATAGCAGCCTACACAGGAGGCAGGCGGCGCTCAGTAGAGGCAGAATCCAGGCCAGTTCACTGTATCCTGGGGCATTTCTGTATCTTTTGAGTTTATAAATCAACCGTCACTCAAAACCACGGACACTGGAAGTTTGGGTGGAACAAAAGGCTAACTCCAGAGAAGGAAAGAAACACACAGGAAGCACGTCACTCTGGCCCCCGATTCCTGTGGAGGCTGGTGCTGAGGAGGCCGCATCCTTTGCTGAACACCTTAAGACACAGCCCAGAGGCTGGTGATGGGAATCTGAGATTAACAGTGTGGTGGCCGCATGCTCTGGAGGTCTGGAGGCCTGGCCTCCACCTCCCGCCACCCAGGCTCAGGGACCTCGGCTCTCCCAGGACCACTTCCTTCAGGGCATGCGTGCAGCTGCCTCAGGCACTCCACACTCACTGGGACCCACTCAGGGCAGATGCAACCCTCATCTGCCCCCCCCAGGGTCTCCCTGCAGGATCAAGCCAAATTTCCATATCAGACTGTCACTACCTGAAGCCCCACCCTCTCCCTGCCCAGGTGCTGGAGTGGCCTAGCTCCTACTGGCCAACAGCATGTGAGCAGCTGTCTTCCAGCTTCCTGTAAGGGTAGCGACTGGGTATTATTCCTGTACTTCTTTCCAACATTCAACACAGCACTGAGGCCAGAGACACAGGGTCCATAAATACTGATCGTGGGTGTTGAAAGCTAGCACTGGACATGAGCTGTATTGGGGCTAAACCATTCTTGTCCTCACCACTGAAGAGGGGCAGGCGGGGACACATGCCTACCATGCGCTGGTGGCTTGGTAGCTGTTCAGGGGACTGCTTATGACAAAGTGGCTCACCTGGGCCACACAGGCCTGTGCTTGGGCATGTAGTGTTGGCGTCCATCACGTCCACACAGCACTCAGGCTGCTGGGCCTGGAGGGGTGACAACAGGCAGGCTCTGCAAGGGCAACACTGTCAGTCCACTGTGAGCATTCATGGCTCTGCCTCTTCTAGTCAGCCACAGGCTCCCAGCGTCCCCCTTGGCCTAGAAGCAGGTGAGGACACATGCCTGCCCCTGCAAGAGCCCCACTCTGGGCAGTCTCCAGGGAAAACTTCAGGGCAGTGCAGAACGAGCCAGGGAGACCCAATGCAGCAGGGTGGAGACTGGACTACTGACCAGACATCTCAAGAGCCACTGTTCCATTCTCCCCCGGGGCCCTGGGCGCCCCTCCAAGGGGAGGATAGCACTGTCTGAGCGGTGCAGGGCGAGTGGCCATCGAACACTGGGTGACCACCTGACCCACCAGACAGGTTCCACAGCAGCCTCCTCACTCCCAAAGGCCAGGCAGGAGAGGCCCTGGGAGCCAGAATTCTGTGCATTTGAGAAAGAGCAAAAGCAGGTCTCTCTGACCTCCTCTGCCCTCTGTCCCTCAGGCAGACCAGGAGACCCCAGGGAGAGGGCCTTGCCCATGCCCCAGGAGAGGAAGATGCAGAGAAGAGTCTTGACCAACCCGCCTGGACAGATCCTGGTTCATGGCCATCGATCACACTCTCCATCCAAGCCCACTTGGTCAGGACCATCCCTCTTCCTCAAGCCTCGCACAACCACTCAGCATCCCCGCTTCTCCGGGACACCGGTTCCTGAGGAAGGCCCCCACGTAATGCTTTCTCTCATAGTCTGTCCCTTGTCGCAGGAGCCTCAGTCACACGGCTGAGGAAAAGACACTTCCTCACTACGGGGGTAGGAAGGTGTCCAGCCCCACCTGGGGAGATGTCCCAGGCTGTGAGCGTCCACTCATGGGGTCTCCTCTCCCTGCCCCTGAAGACCCCACTAGGGAAGCTGAGGTGGCCAAGGCCCCTTCTCCACAGGGTCTCCCTGGTCGGGGCAGAGCTGCTCCAGCCTCACCTCTCACCTTGTGGGCCACAGGGAGAAACAGGGCAGACACTCCTGTCAGTGAGTCATTGATATCGTCACTCCAGGAACTGTAGTGCCAGTTCTAATGACACTGTCTTGAGAAAAAGGACACTCTTCTGGACCACGATGAATACTGGAGGCTGGCCAGGGCCTTGCCAAGGCTTGGCATGACCAACATACCCCCACAGGGATGGGCACTTCACTGATGCCCTCTGCAATTCCACTTATGCCCCTTGATTTTGCAGCTTGGTCTCAGACATAAGTGCCCAGGCCAGGTCAGCCGTTCAGGGGAAATGAACTCATGCCCAACCCTTGAACCCATGTATAATACACATGCTGAGCGCTGGCCTTCACTGACAGCAGGGCAGCTGACAGACCTTGAGGCAGGGGGTCCCCAGGTGTGACTCTATTGTCACTGCTGGGCCATTGTTTATTGTGACTTTAGTTTGGTGAATAGTGAGGGGCATCTGAGGAGTGTGAGTGACACAGGGCAGCATCAAGGCCACACAGGAGGGGCCGAGGCCCAGTAGCTGCACCCTGACACTAGCCTGGGCCCGGTCAGTGAGGGATGCCCCACCCTCTTGCCACCCGGCCCTGGCTCAGCTCTTCTGGACACCAAAGCTCAGCATACTGGAGTGTCACCAGCTTGGCAGAGCCATGATACCCCACTGTCGCTCTCCTGAGCAAGTAGCAAGTGGGCAGGCAGCTCCAGGCTGCATCTGCAGAGACCCTGTGCACTCTACAGAAACAAGTAGTTCTGGCAGTCTTCTAGAAGGTAGAACCAAACAGCCACCGTATGGGGGCATGTCTGCTGCCCTCTTCAAGACACAAGCCCCTTGGACCCCAGCAGGGAACTCCATCATCCCTCGGGCTGAGTGCCAAGACTCCTCAGGTTAAAGGGGAAAGGCCCACTGCCTCCCTGGAGGATGGCCACCTGGACATGTGACAGGAACACCAACCTCACTTTCTGTGGACTTGCTGGCAACTCCCACCAGAAGGCCAGCCAGGAGCGTGAAGCGTTGCAGTGCCATGCCAGGAGCAGGAGGACAGCGGGGCCTGCGAGAGAGGAGGGCAGTGCCAGGGACACAAGCAGGAAAAGAAGGGAACATGTCAGGGAGGTGGAGCCATAGTTGGAAGGGGCGGGGCTGCAAAAGGAGCAGCTCTGAAGTGGCAGGTGCACTGAGAAAGGGGAGGGGCTGCAATGCCAGGGAGAGTGCCCAGAGCTGGGGAGGACCTGGCAGGCTTGATGGGCTGTGGCAAGCAGGGGCATGCGCACAGGTCCCTGCCTTGTGAGGTCTGTGGGTGCGGTCCAGGGCACCCTTACCTGCCCCTCCAGGATGAGAGCTGCAGACATCAGCTCCTCACCCACGTGCTCAGTAGAAAGCCTGGCCAGAGAGCGTGGAGTTCATGGGCCTGACCGTTGAGCTCTGCAGGCCCAGGGTCCAAGGCCTGTGAATCAAGACCATTAGGTGAGGCCTGCTGCTGGTCACTGTAAAGACCACTTTCCCAGCAAGGTGAGTCCAGAGTTGGTCAGAGGGGCATCCTGACCTCTCTCCAACAGGTTCACTGGGTTGGCATTTGCAAACGAGGTCACTGCATCTCTGGTCTCCCAAGACCAGATGACGCCTCTCCAGGTTCTGTTGGAGTTTTGGGCATGGTCACCCAGACTTTTTCCCTGCAGGTGGCTAGGTCCCTAGGGCAGGCAGACATGGGTCCAGAATAATGCTAGAGTTCAAAAAGTTCTAGTCCTGGGCGGGACTCAGGGAGCAAACACATCGCAAGGAGACGTCTTCACCCTCACTCCTGACACCTGACCATCATGTGGCTTAGTAGTCACACCATCTTTATTGTTTCTTGGTACTGGGGATTGAACTTGGGTGCTTTACCACTGGGCTGTATCCCCAGTCCTTTTTTTTAAAGACAGGGTCTCATTTAGTTGCTGAGGCTGACCTAGAACTGGGGATCCCCCTGCCTCGGCCTCCCCAGTTGTTGGGATCCCAGGTCAGCAGGTCTGGCTTCACCTCACATTTGTAACATGAGAGAGCATTAGCAGCACCCACCACCCAACCTTGAAGTGATATCATCTGTACTACTTTTTTTTTTAGTTGTAGATGGACATAAGATCTTTATTTATTTTTACGTAGTGCTGAGGGTGGAACCCAGTGACTCACATGTGCGAGGCAGGCGCTCTACCACTGGGCTACAGCCCCAGCCCCCATTTGTATTACTTTCAACACATTTCACTTAACTCACAGGGTGACTCTCATGGCGTAACGTCCCACACACTGCTGGATACATATTTTCACGTTAGTTACCTCCAGGAAACTGCACTTAAACACAGCTGCGGGGTGGGAGCAGCACACTGTAGGACACCTTGGCACCGAGGACACTTCCACAGCAGCAGTCCCCACTTCCCTTCCAGGCAGGTCCTCAGGAAGAATGCAGAGATGTTCCAGTTCGAGGCTGGGGAATAAGGAACGGTGCTCTCCGACTGGCCCAGGGCAGTGGGCAAGTTCCCCCTTGGGGATCCTGGGGAGAGGACTATGGGGTCCACACAGCCCACAAGGCAAAGACTGAGGGCACAAGCTCTGGTCCCTTGACAGGGAGGGGCCCACATCTGTCCTGTAATTTGCTTTATGCCGGATTCATCCAGGTCTGTTGGCAAAGTAACCACACGGTATGGTTCACAGTGTCCAGTCCTGAGGGATGGTTTTCTATGAAGCCAGGTCCAGTGCCCTCCTGCCTACAGCAGCGCTTGCCTTTTCTGGAAGAGTGCCAGCGATCCACCCCACTAAAAGTGCACACTTCCTGAAGGCCTCCTTCACGGCTAGTCCTTAGATGGTGCCCCTCACCTACAGGATGTGGGAGTCTCATCCTTCCTTTTTGTCCATTTAACATGTGCTCAGTAGATCTCCCCATGCCCTGGGGAGAACTGGGGTCAGGGTCCCTTCTCACTTTCTGGGAGAGGTAACCAGGGCCAGGTCAAGTCACAAAAGGAACCAAAAGTCCAAGACTCCAGTCACACTGGCACTGCTTAGTCAACTTTATTGAGGTTCGACTGGCACACAACACACAACCTGGAGGTTCTGGAAAGCTGTGCACAACACACATCTGTGAGACCGCACCTCATCAGGGCATCTGCAGTGCAGCCCTCTGCAACCCTCCCCCCTGCAAACCCTGGCCCCGGCACCCACTGACTGGCTATCACCACAAATCTGCTTTCTAGAATTTCTTTGGTTTTTTTTTTTGGTCCCAGGGATTTAACTCAGGGGTGCTTAACCACTGAACCACATCCCTAGCCCTTTTTTGTATTTTATTTAGAGACAGGATCTTACTGAATTGCTTACTGTCTAGCTAAGTGGCTGAGGCTGGCTTTGAACTCGCAGTCCTCCTGCCTCAGAGTCCCAAGCTGCTGAGATTAAAGGCATATGCCACTGCACTGAGCTGTATTCTAGAATTTCTTACAAAGGGGTCACTTAGCAGGTATAGCTTTGTGTCTGGCTATGTCACATGGCACAGGGCCTCTGGAAGTGCCTTGTTGATCTGCACATCTGTGCCTTTCAGTGGCTAAGTGGCACTCCACCCAGGGAGGCTGGGCCTCCTCTCCCTCACCACTGCCCACCCCTGTCTAGGGTGCCCCTCAGTTCTTCCCTGGCCTTGCAGTAAACCTGTTCTGACCACCATCCCAGCCTTGCTGTACTTGTCTCTGTGCTGGGCAGCTGCTCTGCTCTCAGACATCACTCCACAGCCAACTCAGCTCCAGGGTGCTCCATTGCTGAGGCTGTGCATACACAGCCAGAGGTCAAGCCACAAGAACCTGCTTCTGACAACAGTGTGGGCAGTTCTAGTCACACGCATATCCACGTTTGAGAATCAGCTTGTCAGTTCACAGGAAAGGCTTGCATGAGTTCTGCAGGGAGGACTGGTCTTCCAACCACGTCAAGTCCTCCACTTCAAACACGTCTCCCCCACGCTAGGTCACTTCAGTTTCCCACAGCCAGTGCGCCGTGTTCTCAGTCAAGAGGTTTTGCATATCTTTAGTTAGACTTACTACTAAATACTTTATTTCTTGGTATGATTATAAACAGAAAAGAACTTCTGATTTCATTTTCTAATAGTTTGCTGTTAATACATAACAGAACAGTTGATTTCTGCATATAAACTTTTATTTCCAAGATCTTCGTGATTTTATTTAATATACTCAGCCTTTTTTTAATATTTCTTAGGATCTCTACATAACCACATCACTTGCAAATGCAGTTTTACTTGTCCTCTATGATCTGATGAAACCAACCTGGTTTTTACCTCTGACCTTACTGCCAAGGTAAGGGCTCCAGGCGCAATGCTAGCTGCTTGATTTTAGGGATAAAGTACTTCACGTTTTCCACTGCCAAGTACAACATCTAGTGTAGGTTTCCACAGATGCCTTTTATCACACAGACAAAGCTCCCTTCTCCTCCTAGTTTGCTAAGAGGTTTTTCCTTCATCACGAAAGGGGTTTAAATGTTATTAAATGCCTTTTCAACATTTACTGGAGTGATCATGTGTTTTTTCTCCTTTTTAATATGGTCATTACATTATTTATCACTGTTCTATGGTTTTAGCCAATGTAGTAAAAAGAAAAGAAAAGCCATAAACATTAGAAAGGCTCAGCAACTTAGTAAGGCCCTATCTCAAAATAAAAAACAAAAACAGTCTGGGGATGTGGCTCAATGGTTAAGGACCCCTCAGAGTCAACCCCTGGTACCAAAAAAAAAAAAAAGGTTTAGAAAGGAAAAAGTAAAACTGTCCCAATACAGATGATACAATTGTTTACATATAATCCTAAGGAATTTACAAAACAGAACAAAACAAAAATCTCCACTGTAACTCACAGAACTCTGTGCTCTGCTTGGTAACTTTATTTCTAGAGCCTAAGGGATATGAGGACCAATTCTGAGGGTGCTCTGCATGCACACTGGGGCTGAATAAAGAAGGAAATGGGCTGCAGATGGTGGGCCTAACAGCATGTTCCAGGTTAGAGATTGCAGACACATAGATCTGAGTGTGTAATCAGCTCCATCAGCAGGTTCTGTCCACTGAGGCCCTAGAAGCAAAAGGAGCACCTGGGCCTTGATTCTCATATCTACCTCCCTCCCTCTCTCTCTCTCTCTCCCTCTCTCTGCTGGGGATTGAACCCAAGGCCTTGTGCATGTGAGGCAAGCACTTTGCCAACTGAGCTATATCCCCAGCCCCCTAGATTCTAGTTTCTAAGACCACCCTCCAATCTTAGGAATGAGGGCTCCCTGGAGAAGGGGCTGGTCCTGGGTCTAGGGCAGGAAACATAGGAGCAAGAGCCCAGAGTACCTTAGAGCATGAGAAAGAAAGTGCTCAAAAATCAAGACAGTAGCCAGATGAAAGTGCCCCAACACAAAGCTGAGACTACACAGCAGAAATACACGGCCGAGCCCCAAACCACAGCCAGTGCACAGTGCCACACTGGGGACAGTACACGAGCCACGGCCAGTGCAGGCACGTCCACGCTAGCAACAGTGCATGAACCACAGCCAGTGCAGGGCACGTCCACACTGGTGACAGTGCATGAACCACAGTCAGTGGAGGGCGTGTCCACACCGGCCACAGTGCATGAACCTGACAATGGAGGGTGCATCCATGCTGGCAACAGTGCATGAACCACAGACAGAGGAGGGCACGTCCACACTGGCCTCAGTGCATGAACCATGGCCAGTGCAGGGCGTGTCCATGCTGGCAACAGTGCATGAACCACAGCCAGTGCAGGGTGTGTCCATGCTGGCGACAGTGCATAAACCAGGGCCAGTGCAGGGCACGTCCACGCTGGTGAAAGTGCATGACTGATAGCCAAACACCACGAAAGAGACACTCTTTACAGAGGAATCTCAGATAGCATCCCCAGCATGGGCTGGACAGAGACTCACTGTAAGACAGCAGGGACAGGGGAAAGGAGCAACTCTGCAGCAGAGACACCTACAAACACCATCTCAACCAGGCCAGGGGTATTCTGTGGACGTCAGAGAGGCCCTAAAGGGGTGTGATGGGATCAGCACCTCACCTGATCACCCCGGTGCTCCTTCAGTCTGCCATGAGTGACGTGACAGTCCCTCATGTCAGTCCACCTGAGGAACCCAAACAGGATGTTCTACAAACACCCCACCAAGCCTCTTCAGATCCTAAGAATTCACCAGAGTGAGACACAGCCACAGCCTGGGGAAGACACAGCAGCCAAACACAATGTGGGGTCCTGCATAGGGCCCTGGACGGGCAAAGCTGGGGACACGCACAGTGATGCCACTGCAGCCCCATAACTTATAAGGGCAGTAAGGTCAGGTGAGCCATTATCTCGGGGCAAGTGCATCTGTCCCAAAATAAGAGTCTAAATCTGTTCCAAAATAAGAAAATGTGAATTACACTACTGATAACATGAATAGGCAGTTCAAAGAATGGGACTCTGGAGGCCAAGGCAATTCAGTGAAGCCCCTCAAAATCTTAAAAATGATTGGAACATAGCTCAGTGGTAAAGAACCTCTGGGTTCAATCCCCTGTAGCTAAAAAAAAAAAAAAAAAAAAAAGAGTGTGGGGTGTTAATATTTGCAAGACAAATACTACCTAACAAAAGCCCTGTTTATAGAATACAGAAGAGACTGTCACAACTCAGTAATAAAAAACATGATGAAGCCTTATGAGACACTTCAGAACAGACATCTGAGCACATAATACACAGAAGAAAAATGCATGCCACCATCACACCATGGGAGATGAATGACAGACTCCAGGCACCTGGATGGTGGGGATGCAGAGCTGAGGAACTGCACACCTGGCCGTGGCGTGGCACTCCTGCTGTCTTCCCAAGAGAAAGAAAGACACATGCCCACAAAAACGGTCCAAAATTGCACATAACTTCTTTAGCCACACCAGAAATACACCCATATGGCTGAGTGGTGGGTGGCACAGCTGTAGGTGGGATGTGACTCCATGACACTACAGAAAGTGGTCAGGTCACAAACACTAGCTGAGGCAGGGTCCTGAAAGGCTTGAAAGGCAACCTCAAGGGATGAAAGGCAGGTTCTACACCTGACAGGAGCATGGGATAAGTGGGTGGATGTGTATATCAGAACTCATGGAACTGGATACAAGACCTGTGCCCCTCACTAGACATAAATTACACTTCAACAATTAACTAAATGCAGTTCATTTTCTACTTTGAAAATCTCAAGACCAAGCTTTCAACAACAAACTTAGCAACCCAGATGGGACCCGAGAGTAGCCCCTGCTCCAGCTTTCTTGGGCAGGCCTGGCTCTCCAAGGAACTCCATTCCCATGATGAGGATTCATGGTGCTGGTGAACTTGCTGACAGCCAACTGCAGGAGAGTTAGGGGACAGTATTGGTTGCTCCATCTTGGTCCACTTTGAGAAAAAGGAAACTGAACTCAGGACTAAGTCACAACTTTGGCCATCTGACTGGTGAAACAGGCTTGCTGGGTGATTAAAACCAAAAACTTGGAGACCAAAGTCAAGGAAGTAAAAGGGCCAAGGAAAAAGCAGCCAACATTTTGACCCTTGTCCTCTAAGGTCAGCCAGGACAGAGAATGACGGGATCCCTCTCTGGGTCCTGCAACTCTAGTGAGTCACTCCATCTGCTGATCAGGAAGATCGAGAGGACCCTAGAGAACAGAAAGCTCGGAACCGGTGAACTTACCCTCCTGATCTAAAATTCCATCTTGTGCTTTGACAGAGAACAAGCGCTGCCAGCCATCTGATGGGCTGTAAAAAAAGAAATTCTAGACCTCTGGTGTTGCTGCCACCAGAGCAGGGCTGGACCCGGGGCCTATCCAGGGTGGCTCCACACTAAGGGTGCCAAAACCGCAGTGATATGGTGGCAAGAGGTTGTTCTTTAAACAAGCTACCTGATAAACCCCAGTTAACAGGGAGAACAACCAGGATGGAGGGGGTGGGGGGGCCGCAGGTGCCTTCGGCACACAGGGATGCTACCTATGGACCAGATAGCTCAGGTGACTGCCTGTCAAGATGTTTGCTTACTTGGCTTTTGGGAAGACTATTGGGAGCAGGATGTGTCAGGAAAATAAAATCCAGATCTCGTTTCCTTCTATGAGCTACTAAAAATAAAGCAGCCATTAATCCTGGCCCAACACAAACTATTGGTCAGTAGCTCTTAGCAAGAAATAAAACAGGACAATGAGGTGCGCTGTGAAACTTCCTTCCCAGCCTTGACCGCCCAGGCTGGGCCTTCAAGCAAACACTGTCTGCCAGGTTTTCACCAGAGGAAAACCGTGGGGGAAGCGGTAGGGCTCGGCAGCAGAGCTCACACGGCCTAGCACATGTGAGGCCCAGGGTTCAATACCCAGCACCACAAAAGCCAACAACACAAACAAAAAAACGCGAAGAAGCCCCTCTCACTTCTGCCTTCCCTGTATACAACCCTAAGAGACAAACGACCACAAAAAGGACAAGTCTGACACCTTCAACTCTGCAGGGCTCTGCAGTGCAGAATTCAGCCGAGAGGTGCGGGGGCATTTGCCGACGTGCACTAAGAATCGCGTCCACACCCGGCCCAAGCTGCACGCTGAACGCCGCTTCGGCGTAGTGGACCAACAGAGCTGGAGACCCGAGTCGCTGACCGCACTACTGGGCAGCCCCGGGACCCAGGGCCGCCCCCGCCTCCTCCGAGCCCGCGCCCTGCCGGCTCCAGGGCGCCTCCTCGCAGCCCTCTGGCCCTGCGTCCGTCTGCGCGCCCACCGCACTTCCTCCCGGCTCCCGGGCGAGGCGGCGGCGGACTGCCGGACACTGGGGGAGTCCGCTGGGCCTCAGGCGGCGCGCAACAACCCCTTCCTCCCGGTCTTTGTCCGGCCTGCCGCCCCCTCCCGCCCCAGCCCTTCACTCACCCCGCGCCCCCGGGTTCCTCTTTCGTACCCCCCGCCCTGCGGACAGCCACGCAGCGCCACCTGGGACTTGTAGTCTCTCCTCCGTCCCCGCCGCGGCGCAGGCGGGTGCGGCTTCTGGAAGAAGACTACAACTCCCGGCGGCCCACGCAAGAGCCCGCTTGCCTGGTGGATCCGGCCAGAATTCTCGCGAGACTTAGGGAAATACGCACGGAGTGCTATGGGAAATGTAGTCCGGATGACTGGGTCCCGAGGGCAAAGAAGAACTACATTCCCTAGGATCCCTCGCGAGGCGGCTTTCGTGGGTGTTGCTAGGAGAGGTGCTCCGGGAGGCTGACGCCTCCTGCAGCCGCCTCGTGGGTCCACCCGCTCTCCGGCCCCTGAAGGACGCACCCTCGAAATCGTGACCCCAAGGCGGCCAGCAGAGGCACTACATCCTTAGGATATTTTCCTGGCTCTGGCGGGTCACCAAGCCGAGCTCCGGGGCGTGCCAGGGCCCTGCGTGCAGGCCTTGCTTGAACCCTGCCGCGAAGTCTGCTCCTGGCCACTTTGTCGCCCACCCCCGCCACGGTGGAGACGTCGGCGGCTTGGCAGCTGCGGTCCAGCGCGCTCCGGCCCCCCGGGGGGTGGTTGTCTCCGCGGGCAGTGCCAGGAAAGGACACGAAGGCCGGGAGGGTGTCCAAGGAGGAGGCGGGTGGACGCGGGCCTGGGTGGGCTGGCCGGCCGCGCCCAGGCGTGGAGCTGCCGCGCGAGCATGTGCTCGCCCTAGAGAGGTTGGGGACCTTGGCCTGGACCAGAAGGACCCAGCCCTCCAACGCTCTCCCGCACTCCTGTCTGGCATGAATAGATGGTGTCCGAGCTGGTGGAGCGGGTCCAGAGGGTCAGAACTGTCACTTCGTTGTATTCACTTCCCTGGACTCTACCTCATCCCCAATGGTTCTGGAGACTCAGGCATGGGGGCGTTGTGCTTCCCACGGCCAGCCCTGTCCACCGGAGTCCTAGGGTGGCAGGACTGTCTGGCATCCTGGGCTGGCCTCCCAATAGGATAGGAGTTCTGCCGTGTGGTCCCGGACTCTGCCTCAGAGCTGCTCCAGAAAGAAGGTGTGTGCTGGCCCCCAGGTTTGTTTTTGGCCAATATTTGTAAAGGCTCTCCCTGAAAAGATCATTTGTGTGTATGCTAATCAGATGCTTGGATCACTGCCCCTGGGAAACCCAGGAGGGCCTGCCCGTCAGGCCCTCTTTCCTGACCCAGGGGTGGAGAGATGGGTGTTGCAGGCAGTTGGGGCTCAGGGGCCACAGGAGGTTGGTGCCTGCCCCTCCCAACTCTCTCAACCCGGCAGCCTCTTTCCTAGCCAACCTCTGCCCAGTGGCTGTCCAGCATTAGCCCTGAGGTTGGCTGTCCCCTTGGTGGAGGCCACCTCAGTACTTTTGTCCCAAGTTTAAACGTCTAGAGATTTCTGTGGAAATAGAGCTCCAGTTGTACAGTGATAGCATGTTTTCTAAGGAGGAGTATCAGGCACCAGAGGGAAATCATTAGACTCCCAGGGCCTGTGTGGCAGCAGTTGACGTCATCTGTCTCTAAGTATCATCCTGGAAATGGCTATAAGTGCTTCTGGCCACCAGTGCTTAGGTGAGTGTGCAGAACCACAGGATTCCCTGAGCACTGTGGGTTTCGGAACAGTGCAGCTGTGATGGTGACAGTGAAACCTGTTGGGAGCAGGGTCGCTCGTGTGCAGCATCTGGTCAAGAGGGACTGTTGGGGGAAACTGGCATTGATGGACTGTGGGGAGAGTGCCACCCATACCTGCCCCTGGGAAACCAGGCGACGCCACAGGGCTGTTGCTGTCTGCAGAAGTTTCTTTGGGCCTGCACCTGTTTTCTGAAGACCGTGGACACTGAAGCCGCATTTCATGGTTGTGGGTTTCTTTTTCTCAGCCCCAGTCCCCCCCCCCCAATTCTTCCTTCTGATCTTTTGATTATTCATAATTGATTGATGCTTTCTATACATGCATAAAGATGGATTTTCTGTGGTGTATTTGTATGTGTAATTTATATGGTTTTGTTAACACCACGCCGTGGCCCCTCCCCTTTCCCCTCCCTCCTCCCCCTTCTCTGTCTTCTACTCCATTGATCTTCCCTTTATGATTTCTAATCCCCTGCTTCTTTCCCTATTTTGCTCTAGCTTCCACTTATGAGAGAAAATATCGACCTCAGGGTAGAGCACCCCTGGGTTCAACCCTCAACACCACTGGATGAGTTCTTGCAGAGGGTGTATGTCTGGGTGGGAGGGCTACATCAGGACATTGGGCAGGCTAGGTGAACATTGGCAAGTCCAGGTGGACATAAAATCAGCTCTACCTTCTGTCTTGATGTCTCCAATACCCAGCGCCCCTGCAGCCTCTACTGGGACTCCTAGTTGGTGCCTCATGCCCCATACATCCAAATGGAGCCCTGATCCTTTGGCTGAGAGTTTTGTTTTTGTATTCAATAAAGAGGTTGGATTTTGTAAAATACTCCCCCCCCCCATCTGTTAAAATACCATGTTTTTTTTTCTTGTTTTTCTGGTGAATTTGTTGAATTTTCTAATGTGAAGCTAATATCACATTCCTGGGGAGAGCCCCAGGATGTGTTTTCCTTTTTATGTATTGCTATATACACTTTTCAGAAACTCCAAATAATAGTTATTTTGTTAAGAATTTTTGCATCCAGCCAGGTACAGTGGCACATGCCTGTAATCCCAGTACCTCAAGAGGCTGAGGCAGGAGGATGGCAAATTCAAGACCAGCCTGGGCAGCTTGGTGAGACCCAGTCTCAAAATTTAAAAAGAGCAGGTTTATAGCTCAGAGGTGGAGTGCTTCTGGGTTCAATCTTCAGTACTTAAAAGAAAGGAGAAAAATAATTTTAGTATCTATGTTCAAGAGAGATTTTTCTGATTTTCCTTTCTCATGATGTCCTTGTCTACTTTGTTGCTAGGGCGGTGATGCCTTTGGGGATGAGTTGGGCATTCTGTTCTCTTGGACTTTCTACATGAGTTGGTAGAGAATTGGTGTCTTGATGTTGGTGCCGTCCTTTCCTTCCACGTTTAGCAGACCACAGGTCCCCTTGTGGGGAGGTTCCTGACCACAGGTCCTGTCTCTTTAGAGCAGGCATCTGGGTGCCACTTCCTGCTGGCTGTCAGACACTGTGACCTCCACCCTGGTGCTGTGTGAGCGCCGTTCTAAGGCACACTGAAGGGGAGTCGAGACTGCCGAGCATCCTGGGTGTCTTGGCTTTATAGATGTTCTGAAGCAGGCTTTCTAGGGTTGGCTGTCCCCAACCACCAAGGCCAAGCCCTTCTGCATTTTCTACCAATTCCTACAAATTCTGGAACTTTCCCATCTGTGCATGGGGATGGTACCTTCTAGCAGGAGTGAGCCCCAGGCCTGTTCCCTTCCCTGCCTTGTGAGGTGTCTGCACATGCCCAGGGCTCTGGGCTGTGCTGCGCTCTGGAGGACCCTGCCAACCCAGGGCCCTCTGTGCCACTCTTCTCTCTGCTGCTCTGTCCTGTGAACTGTGACCCCGTTGGTCTCCAGGGCCCTCTGCTGCATGGCACCTGGTGGTGATGAGTGGGTGGCAGGAGGGCTGGACTGGGGATTTTGCAGCAGCTGTGCAGATACTCGAGGGCAGTGGCTCTGCCTCTAGTCTGGGTTCAGCTGTTGAGGCAGGAGGGCAGCCCTGGTCCCTGTGACCCCCATCTTGGCCAGAAGCAGAAGTGTACTCCCACATTTCTTATTACCTCCCAGCCACAGGCCAGCTCCCTGGGGGAAGCATCTTGTGGTAGGGTAACGTCACCTCCATTTCCTGGAACACCATGGCCACACCGGCTCTTTTTGAGTCTCCAACTTAGCTCTTAAGTCTTGGTTTACTGCTGTGTGTGACTGTGTTGACTTGCCTGTTCTCAGGCCCCTGCCAAGATGCCAAGTGCACCAGGATGTGCTATTAGAAGCATGAGACACGCTCGTGACAAAGCACAGTGGTCCACACTCGGTTCCTGCAGATGGAGCTCGTGTGCTGCCTCCTCACACCTGCACTTGGTCTTGGGCGCACATGCACCCTTTGTGCCCCTCTGGGTGTCCTCTGCTTAATGCTCCTCAGGGCTGGGGGCTTTAGTTGTCCTCCAGGTACAGCTGTGTGTCCCCTGGCCAGTTCTGTGGCTTCCCCCCACTCTGGAGGGTGCATGACCAGACTGAGCAGCTTGGTGACCCCCAGCAGTCTGCAGAGAAAGGGGTGCCAGCCCACCAGGGATCCTATCTGAAGCCTCTGTGCCTCCTCTCCAGGTGGGGAGGGCTACAGAATCCTGGCTGGGAAGATCCTTCTGGGTACCCAGGCCCTGTGCATGGCTTCATCTCTGCTGAAGCCCTTCACACACCACCCCCACTCAGAAGCTTGACTGAGTGCCTTTTCTATCATTCTGGGACTGTGTCTGTCACTTTCTGAGGTCACCCTGCTGTGGCTCAGATGCTGGGCCTCTTGAATGACTCGTAATGTCCCCGTGTTTGCATCCTGTGTCCTTCCTTCAGCTTCTCTTTATTACATGTCCTGGGTGACACTGCTGCTGCAGTTAGTTCAGGAGAGCCTCTTGCCTGGGCAGGAGAGCTGGCCGTGTG
This sequence comes from Ictidomys tridecemlineatus, assembly GCF_052094955.1. Classification (NCBI taxonomy): domain Eukaryota; kingdom Metazoa; phylum Chordata; class Mammalia; order Rodentia; family Sciuridae; genus Ictidomys; species Ictidomys tridecemlineatus. Next base: position 82,219 of record NC_135487.1, read on the forward strand.
CCCACTTCCTGTCCACGTGTCCTCAGTCACTGTGCAGAGCAGTAGCCTGGAGGCCAGGGCCAAGTGGCTTGTCAGGGAGGAGGGCAGGGCCCCTGCTGGCAGGCACAGGTCTGGGAGTGCCCTGAGGTCTCTTTGGGCAGCCAGGCCATAGCAAACTCATGCCCAACTTTTGAGTTCTATTCTGCCTTCCGTGTTTCCTGTGCACATCGCTCTACCTTTCTAGAACCAGGCAGGAAGTTAACAGTGCAATGGCTGTGGTTGTTATTCATGAGTGGTGCCAGTAAAGCCAAGTGGGCCCTGCCAGGGCCTGGGGACAGGTGCAGAGCATGGCCATGCCAGGGTATTGTGTCTGAGGCAGTGTGCCCACCACTGCCCTTGTCACCACTGGAACCACCGGCCACGGCATCTCAGCAGAGGTGCAAGTGCTGGGCACACTGGGAGGCGTGAGACCTGGCCAGCTGCAGTCAGGGCAGCCAGACCCAGACCCAGGGGCCCACCAAGCTGGACCAGAGAAGCAAGTCGCTCGTGCCTCTCTGGGTGTGAACTGGTGCAGCTGCTTCTCCGAACACACGCTGACCACAGAACCAGTGGCCAAACTCCCTGGCACTTATTCCTGAGGACCGAAGGCTTTCTTCACACCAAGCCCACAGACTGCTCACAGCAGCTCTGTGGCGGCCCAAGCTGGAAGCCATCACAGCACTCTGGCTGGTGCATCTGCCAGGGGAATCGCAGAGCCGTGAAAGGGACCAGTCACTGATGAGCAGCCCTGAAGTGGGGGAGAGGTGGCGAAGACAAGGTGCTGTGGGGTGATCGTAGGGACAAATGGGGCCAGGCACCAAAGACGGCAGGACACAGTGTTATTTGGCTGCAGCCAGGTCCAGAGGGTACAGCCTTTGCTGTCATCAGTCCATCCCCTGAACCCCGAGTTCAGGGAGTTGCAGAGTTTCATACCCAGGGGTAAGGGGAGGGGCTCAGAGGTTCAGAGTCTGCAGAAGTTCACATAAAAGCAGCTTTTTCCCTCACTGTTCTGGGCAAGCTAACCCTCCAAGGACCACACCTGAGAAGGGGAGAGCTGCTTCTCCCCTCTCTCTCCTCCCCCTGCCAGCTGTTACCATGGGCCCAGTTGTAACTTATCTTAAAAATGTAGACATCCCTGTGAAGCCCAGCTCAAGGCCAGAGGCCTGGTTTGCACACTTCTACAAAGCACTATACTGGATACGTTTGTGAAAAACTAGTGAGGGGTGTCCAGCACCTGGAGGGCTGGTATCTTCCCGGCCAGTGGCCAGGTAAGCAGGGCGACACGGAAACAGGAAGCTTATCTACAATGGACTCTCTTGCTGACAGTCCTAAATCAGCCCTGGTGAAGAGGACTTTTCTGTGGAGAAGGGGTGCCACTTCAGGGCCACGGTGGGGCAGCAGAGGGAGACCCTCCTGAGCACGCAGAGTTGTGGGGTGGGGACCTGAGGCACACAGGTGACGAGAGGATGACGCCCACAGGAGCCTCAGCGGTGTCCTGGTGGCAGGATGCCACCCTGGGGCAGGTGAGGCCCACAACTCCCAGACACCTCTTGAGGTCCCTGAGGCTGTTACTGGGGCTGGGCTTGACCTCCTTGGGTCTTTGGCTTCTGTCCTTTTTCCTGCAATGAGGCAGTCTGGACAGCGTTTATAAGACCCTGCACTAGCATCACCAGGTGCCACCACTGCATGGCTTTAGGGCTCCTCGGAGAGGGCTGCAGAGCTCCACTGTGTCACCTGTGTAGGGTGGGCCCCAGGGGCAGGCGTGCTCAGGCCTGCCAGCTTTCTGCACATACAGGGACACAACTATCTGAACTCTGCTCCCAGAGGGTTGTTCCTCCCAGCAGCCCCTGCTCCTTGGCTCCAGGACACGGTTCCTACATGCCGGGACCTCAGGGCCCACCCAGCTGGGCAGAAGCTCTGGAAGAGCTCAGTGTCCCCCAGGGCACAGGGACACTTGCCCCTCTCCACAACCTGAGTTGCCAGGGAGGGGCAGGTGGAAGTCCTCAGCTCTTCCCAAACAGGCTGTGAGGGGCGGTTCAAGGACTGCACACCTTGATCCTGTCATTAGAAGGCAGCCTTAATTGCTGTGTTTACTGCCTCCTCCCAGTCAGGCACTGTCCCTGGGCTGCCAGCTGCAGGTCCTGTGTCCTCCTGAGGGAGGATGCAGAAGGAACAAGTGGGGATCATGACCACAGATCTTCCTGCTGGTGCCCACACTGCACCCTGCAGGGGGCTGTGTCCACCTCTGGTGGGGCCAGCAGGCCTAGAATAGGGTCAGGTTTTCTCCAAATGACATCTGCTCTGCAGTGTAACCAGGGAACCCCGGAGTCCCAAAGCCTTGGGTGCAGGGTGACCTGGCCAGGAGCCTTCTTTATGGGGGGCGGGGGGCATGTCGGGTGAAGACCACCTCACAGCTGCCCTCTCTGTGGGGGTAGGAGCCTTGCCTGTGGCCTCCGTCCTTACCTGGCAGGGGTTACCGGGCTTCAGCCGGCCCAGCCCTCCTCTTTGGCCTCATTGGGCTCTGAACCCCAGCTAGAGACTTTCTGGGATTTAGGATCACCGGTCAGCTTTTGGAGCCACTGGGCAGATGTGGGTCTCCAGGGGTGATGGTCCTGAACTGGCCTGCAGGTGGCACCCCTCTCCAGCAGGCCTGTAGCAGGACCAGGCGGCTTACTCCAAGTGGGTCGCTGCCCGAGGTGGTGAATAGGCCAAAAGAGGATGTCGGGCAGAGAGCAGCCTGGGCCCCTTCCAGTGGGTGCCCGAGGGTACAGCCTGAGGCAGCCTCTTCCCTGGACTACACTGGGTGTGGCATGAGGACGGGATTCCACCTTGAACCCACTACCAGCTCCCTTCCCAGAAGCCCCACCCAGGAAGGGCCCCCATCGCTAGCCCTCCCCCGCAGACCCCAGGACCTCACTGGTGCCCCAGGGTGTGGGCCCCCATGATGCCCTCCAGCCCACAGCTCCAGGGCTGACCCCGTTCTGTTAGTGATATTGTAGAGGGGGCTCTTCCCGGATGGCACTGGCTGTCCCCCTCCCGAGTCCTCTGTGAACGGACGGGGACCCTCACCCAGAGTTGGCCCTCATCTGCCCCAGGCGAGCGCGGGTGCAGGAGTTCACACCGGGTGTTCTGTGAGGACCGCTTCAGTGCAATAAGCCAGGAACCAAGTGAGTGCAAACTGGAGTTGATGTTTGGGAATCAAGTCGAATGCTGAGAAGACCCCTTGAGGATGTCAAGGCTGCTGCCCGGGACCCTGGGCAGGCACACGGGCTGCGAGGGGGCCCTTCCTTGGAGACTTCCCTCCAGCCCACGGTGGGGCGCTGTGCACTGTGCGTTTCTATGATTTAAGTGAAAACAAAATGCTGATCTGGCTGTATACTATTACCCAGCCAATCACCAGTCCATCAGCAAAGACGGACAGATCCATACATAGAACAAATGTTTTCCAGGACTGGTCAGAGCAAACAGACCAAGGGGCCAGGACTTGACCAAGGTGGCCACTGGTCCCCTCCCCACGCCCACCAGGGGCCCATAGGACAAGCAGGAAAGGGATGGGCAGTAAGTCGTTCAAGACAGGGGCCTCTCTCTCTGAGGTTCACGGGGGGCCAGCCCCAGGGCAGCCAGCAAAGGCCCCTGGAAGAGTGGGGAGGCAGCCTCCGCCCGAGACAGTCAGCCATGGCAACCACATCCTCATGGCTGCAGCCTCCCTCAATAAGGCCACTCGCTACGCAGCCACAGGCAGCAGCACAGGACGCCAGGTGAACTGAGGCGGGAGGGGCTGACGTGGCTGCTGCTCCAGGATCCTCTCCCTGCATCCTCCACCTGCTGGTGGGGCTTCCCTAAGCCGTCCTTCCGGGGGGAATTCAGCTCTGCACATGCTGGCCATTGCTCACAGGGTCCGCTCAGCCTCTGGGGTCTTTGTGCCTGAGCGTTGGGGGCACCGGCCTGAGTGAGCTGGAGAAGCTGCAGAGGGAGACCGGGGGGTGCCTTTCTCCCCTGCCCCCTCCCCCAGGGCTCAGCCACCCAGGTCTGTGTGGCACTGTCATAGGATCCTCTGACTTTAGACCTGTTTAGGACCTAACCCTAGGCACCGAGCCCCACCCTGGATAAATATTTATTGGCAAATAAGGGCTTGCCAGGACGAAGGCTGTGGGCGTGGGCGGCTGCTCGCAGCCCCTGTAGCTCAGGAGCCACCTGCAGCATCCACGGGCCGGGGGTTGGTGAGTGTGGGAAGGAGGGAGAACAAGGCCTGGGTGCAGGGCGGCCTGGGTGCAGGGCGGCCGGGGCCAGCCAGCCCCAGGAAGGGAGCTGGGGGCTTCAGGCCCCTGGAGAGGACACTGGAACACTGGCCCCACAGAGCGTGACATTGGTGCCCCCGCTAGCCTGGTCTCTGTTCTCAGGGGCGAATGTGGAGCACTGGAGCAGGAGCAGCCCTGGTCTGGAAAGACGCTCCAGATGCCAAGGGCCGTGCTCCATGAGCCTGAGATGGGCCGCCTCCTGGCCAGCCAGGCAGAAGCTCCAGTGGCCTGCAGCTCCGACCCTTTGGCCACCCCGTGGCGCAGCACTGGGACCTCAGAGCCCCGAATGCCGTGGGCCCAGCAGGCAGGTCTGCCCCTCGGGGCTGTGGGTCACGTGTCTGTCCCTGGGGTCTCCCGGAAGCCCTCCTCTCAGGCCGCGCTGACGCGAAGACCAGTAGAACCACAGAACCCAAGGCTCGAAAGAGGCTGCCCAGTCACATCCGAGCTCTCCCTGACCCAGGGCCAGGGGTCTGCCGGGCTGTGGAGGTGCATTCTTCGTCCAGCCTCGGTCCTCCAGCCCTGGCAACCCCTGGCAAGCCCAGGCTCTGAGGTGGGCCTGGAGTTAACGGAGTTGGGGGTGGAGGGTCGGCACCAGGGAGACGGATGGGACCCTGTCCTTCCCCAGGCTACGCAGAAGCCGCTCCAGGCTGGGGCCTGTTTCCAGTGGAGGCCACCATGGTGTGGACATCGTGAGGCTCTCCAGAGCCGCATGAAGTGCGGGTTTCCAATAAGCCGGAGCCATTGGCAGCCTGGAGCCTCCCCAAGTCACCTGAAGTCAGTCTGGGGCTCGTGGGAAGACCGAAGGCAGGCGGGAAACAGGGGACCCCTGGGGCCAGGGGCTGGGGCCCTCCAGCTCCAGCTGGCAGCAGAGTCTGCTGGCTGCCCTGGAGGGCTGGTCAGCCCATAACTGTCCATGTCCTAAGAGCGCAACCCCCCGCCTCCAGGGGCTGCTCCTGGCCTGACGTGGGCCCAGCACCTAGGCCACCTGTTGGACAGAGGTGGTCACTGGCCCTGCTCCCCTGTGGTGGCCACATCACATCACACCCCCTGGCCATTCAGCCATCAGTGAACAAGGTGTGGCACTGTGGGAGGAGGCTCCCAGCACTACCTGCACGCAGAGCGCGGGGCCTCTGACACTGTACTCGCTTCTGTCGATGCACAGAATGAGGCTGCAGGGAGACTGACACCTCAGGTGTCCCTCCGTGGCAGGGGTGGTGGCTCGCAGCCTGCCTGTGGGTGGCACCATCTTCTGAGGCTGTAGGGAGGCGGATGCCTGGACGGATGGCCTCTATCCCCGGATGGCTGCTGCCCTGCACCTGGGTCCCCCTCACCAGGTGGGCTTCTGCACTTGCAGGCAGAGGATGCCTTGGGCAGGGTCACCCCACCTGGCGGTCTTGGGGCTTTGGGCTCTACTGGTTATGGCCTGGCCCTGGTCGCTGCCACTCGGGAAAGTTGCGGGGCAGGTAGGTGGACAGGTTGGTGGGCAGTTTGATGGGGCCCGTGGGACACACTGGGCACACATACGCACCCATATGCCCTGCTGTCACGCACCTGTGAACACGGGCAAGTCCATCCTGGTGCTGGACCTTCTCTCAGCTGAAGAGCCTCCAGTTGATGCAGCCCTTCCGTCTCCTGGGCGTTTAAAGTCACTGCAAGTAGAGACGCCGTCCCAGCTGGCAGGATGGAAAGCTGGATGCAAAAGAGCTGTCAGGCCTGTCTAGAGAGCAGCCTCCACCTCTGCCCCCAGCAGCGGGATCCCCTGCTTGAGGACGGGGCCTAGTTCCACACGTGGCCCCCTGCAGCCTTCTCTGACCTGGCCTACTGGCCCTCCTACCTCAGACATGTCCTGGACAGCAAGGCTTCTCCTGGCCCTGGTTCCTGGCCCCAATGCTCACTTCTCCCAGGGTGGAGCAGCTGAGGCTCTTGGGCATGCTGTGGCTCCCCTGCACTGCCTGCCCCAGCCCTTCCCTCACTGGCCCACATGTCCTCTTCCTTCCTGGGGCTGTGGTCCCTGCTGCTGCCCTGCTGGAGTCCACCATCCTCCTTTTCCTGTTCAGTACACAGGTCACCTACTGGCACCACCTCTCCAGGCCTGGCACTCACCCCTCGCTGTGCCAGCCAGGTGACTGTTTCTACCCAACCAGGTTAAAGCTCAGGCACCACCTGGGCTGGCTGCAGGCCCTCTCAGCCCCTCTGCAGCTTCAGCGTGCCTAGGGAGGGCTGCGGCTTGCCCCGGGAGCTGCGGCGCTACTTCCAGGTTCCCTTCTCTCAGGTCTGTAGCAGAGGCTCCCCAGCACCTGGCACAGTTTCAGCCCTGGAATCAGGTCCACTGTACAGGCCGGATGCTGGCTTCTCTTGGCGCTGGGTATTCCCAGGAGAGACTCCCCAGGAGGGTTGGTGAGTGCCAGAAGGCCTAGTGCTACGGGTCTTTAAATACCTGTGGGTCAAAAGGTCAGCATTTCCTGCCATGTTTCCCACTGGAAGGACAAGATGTGCTCCCCACCGCATGTCATGGCTTCCTGCCACAGGCCTCTCTGCTCTCTGGTCTCTTTCCGAGAAGGACACGGGCGTTTCTAGGTGTTGCGAGAACTCCCACACCACAAAACAGTGACTACAGCACGCACTTTGAAGACTGCCCCTCAGCAGCCCCTCGAGTTCCCAGGGCTCCATGACGCCCTGATGTCAGGGAGGGGCCACCCACCTGCCGAGCCCTCCTGCTGCAGCCACCTGCAGGAAAAGGGCACAGGGTCTGGCTACAGCTCCCCTCTGCCACCTATCAGCTGCATATTAAAAACCACTTAGTGTGTTCCCGTGGCTGTCCTAGGAAGGCAAGGAAGGACTGATGAGTGAAAGCAAAGGATCTGGTTACTGCAATCGACGCAGAGAAAGCCAATACATTTCAAAAACTGCTTATGACTTTAAAAAAAAAAGACTCCTTAGCTGGGCACCATGGTACTTGCCTGTCATCCCAGCAGCTGAGGAGATGGAGACAGGAGGATCACAGGTTCAAAGCCAGCCTCAGCAAAAGTGAGGTGCTATGCAACTCAGTGAGACCCTGTCTTTACATAAAATACAAACCAGGACTGGGGATGGGGCTCAGTGGTCGAGTGTCCCTGAGTTCAATCCCCAGTACCCCCCCCCCAAAAAAAAGAAAAAAGACTTGCTGGAAAACCAGGGGTGGAAGGGAAGTACTCCTAGAATGAGGTTTATAACCCTAAACGCCACAGCAAACCTCGCTGAAGGAGACACTACGTATTTCTCTCGAAGGACCAGCCCAGCTCTGGGGCACCCAGCCAGGGCTGTTGCTCCTCACAGGCCTGGAGGTGGCGGCCCTCAACCAGGAGTGGAATGCAGGAGAGGTCAGGCTGTGCAGAGCAGAGAGTCCAACTGTGTGCAGAAAACCGTGGCTCTGCGTAGGAAAACTGAAGACTCGAGGGGGAGAGCATTGGGGCGAGAGGTCAGCGGGAGAGCAGAGCAGAAGACCAGCCCCGAAAAGCCAGGGGTGACCCCCAGGACCCGCCAGCTGCACCCACCAGAAGGCTGAGGCCCCGCCAGCGGGGCCAGACAGGGTGGAGGGGTGCCAGGTAGGGAGGGGAGCCGGAGTTTGACGGCGTCGGTCTTGGCTTGGGAGGAGGAGCAAGTCTGCAGACAGAGGGAGCTCGACCAGGTGACCAGCTTGCTGCAGTGAGCCGTCCACCTAGAAGTGGGCGAGAGAGCCATGTGGGGGGCAGGGGACACACCCATCATCCCAGCCACTCAGGGGGCTAAGACAGCAGGATCACCAGCTGGAGGCCAGCCTGGGCCACTTGGAGACCTTGTCTCAAAACAAAACTTTTAAAAAAGGGCTGAGGGTGTAGCTCAGTGTTCAATCCCAGTACCCCCCCCCAAAAGTCAACCTGGGAGATGTTGTTACATTTATTTTCCCACAATAAAAATATCAGTGGTATTAAAAAAGTCAGGTGCCACGAGTCACTTAATGTGTGATTTTGCTTGTACATGTCCTGAAGACTTGGATCTACAGAGACACTGCCAGGGGCTGCCAGGGCTGGGTGGTAGGGGTCTCCCTAGGGTGACAAACTGTGAGGGAAGCAGGGCTGCTTAGGGCTGTGACAGTAGTAAATGCCTGAAACGTACTTCAGAGAGGTTGATTCTATATGAGATAAATTTCACCTCGGTTTTTTTAAATTATAAAACAGTATTGATTCACACCAGTAAAACCAATGAGCAGACAACGGAATTCCTAAGAGCAAAAAAAGCTATGAATTAAGGTACTTTAGAAGGTTGTCTACCAAAAGCTTCGCAACCCAAGATGCCCCCGCTGGACAAAGGCACCAGCTCTTGGGAGGGGGGTCGTACGCCAGCCAGAAACCAGTCCCTCACCTGCAGCCCCCAACACCTTGTTCAAAGCCACACCTGGAGACTCTTTAGGAGCTAGACCAGATCCTAAAATTTATGGATGACAAAGGCATGTGGAGCTAAGTGAGTGTCAAAACAGACAGAAGCGGGAACTAGCCCTTCCAGATGCTGCGGGCCCAGCAAAGACCAGCAGGCACTCAGCCCAAGGGGCAGAATCGAGCCTGGGCAGAGACCCTTGTGACCACGATGCACAGTGACAGCCTCACGGGACAGCAGGACGTGGGTTTGCCGGATGATGTTGGGAAACATACTCCATGTGTGGACAAAATGAAGCTGCATCCCCCTGTGCCACCAGGCTCGAGGCGAGCTGCCCAGGGGAGGCCCAGGGGTGGTGACTGCATGCTTCAAGACAGAGCCAGAAGCGTGCCGAACCCAGCGCTCCAGATGCTCAGATCACAGATCATGTCAGAACCAAGGCTTTTCTCCAGCGAGGGACAAGGTGACAGGATGCCGGCCACGCTCAGCGTGAGCTGGGCTGGTGTGTGGGACCAGTGGATCCTGCAGCCCCACAGGAATGCCCTGGGAACAGCCTCTTCAGAAGGAGAGACCCTGAACCTGGAGGTCCCACGTGTACCGGGCAGCTCAGCCATTTCAGAGGCAGGTGGGGCTTCCCTCAGTGGCCAAGCCCGAGCCTGTGTGGGGCCTGTGCGGGGTGCGGACGGGCAGTGTGATGGGACTCCTGCAGAGCGGTGTGCAGGACAGCACCGAGCCATGGTGCTGGAGATCAGGGGGAGAGGGGCGGGGTCCAGAGCAGGCGGGAGGCCCACAGCACCCCTATCCATGCAGAGTGGGGGCCACGGGCACACAGAGAGTGAGCACCCCCTCCCAGGCAAGAAGGGCAAGGTCCCCATCTTCAGCTTTCTGGGTCTACCCGCGCAGGGCAGACCAGCCCACTGACCACCCTCTCCCATGAGGTGCACATGGACTGGTCTGGTATGGGCCTGGCACAGTCCTCACCCAGTGAGCAAAACCCAGGGGTGCGTAGGGCCTAGGAGATCCTGGTGCTGAGAAAGGGTCCACACTGCAGACCCCAGGCTCTGCCACTTCCACCCCTGTCCCCAGCACAGGAGGGCCACTGCCTGCAGCAGCTCCAGGGAGGCTGAGCCTGTGGCCCACGTGGCTGGGCGAAGCAGCTGAGCAGCAGCCTCCTGATCCCTGGCCACCTGGGCCCCAGTCCCCGTGCTGTGGGACCAATGCCCCTGAACTGGCCCCAATGCCCTCTTTTGGTATTAGGGGCTCTGACGATCCTGGGGGCCAGGCACCCCGACCAGGGGGCTGGAGTGGTTGTCAGCACCTCAACCCCAGCTGGTGAGGCCCCTGGTCTCTGTGAAGGGAAAGTCTGGTTTTCCTGGGTGACAGTCACTCAGAGCCAGGCTGGCTGGGCTGTGGCCCCTGACCAGGAGGCCACAGGCCCTTGGGAGCCCAGCACAGTGTCTGCTTTGTGTAGCCCCAGGTCCTGAGGTCAGCATCACTGCGGCCTTCTACTGAGGCTGAGGCTGGGGGAAGGGACTGACCTGCAGCTGGGGCCACAGCCTTGGGGGAGAGTGGAGCTGACCCCCGCAGGGGCCCCCCGGCCAGTGGCTGACCCTGGAAGCTGATTGCAGGTTGCAGTTGGATCCTGGCTCAGCCATTCCTAAAATACAGAGCTCTGGAGATGTCACAGGCCTGGGCACTGGGCTGGGGGCCACTGTGTCCAGAGACCTGGAGGGAAAAATGTCTCCACCCTACCAGAAACTCAAACCTGCTCTGGGATTTGTCCTGCTCGTCCGTGGCTTTTCCCAGGGACAGGTCGTGGGCCAGCCAGGGCTGGAAGTCACCAGGTCCACAAGCCCTGGACTGCTTTCCGTGTGCGTGTGTGTGTGTGTGTGTGTGTGTGTGTGTGTGTGTGTGTGTTTTAGTTGTCAATGAACCTTTATTTTATTTATTCATTTATCTGTGGTGCTGAGAACCAAACCCAGTGCCTCACATCTGCTAAGCAAGTGCCCTACCACTGAGCCACAACCTTAGCCCCTTTTCTGTTCTTTTTTGTTTTTTTTTTTTTCTCTTTTCCAAGGCAGGCTTCTTCTGGACACCAGGTCTTTACTTTTAAATGAAAACCACCCGGCATTCCTGTGTCGATGGACACTATACACAAACCTGGTTTTTTCTCAGAGCAGAAGTTAAAAATTATTCAATGCAAAATTCCTGGGCTGTGGAACAGTGGCCAGTTGTACCAGGCAAAGGTTTCCACCACATTCCGCCCGCCAGGCCCGTGATAAGACAGCCCTGCTGGACCCACACCGCCAGGCCGACCACGGCCTTTGGGAACCAGGTAGGACTGGGGCTCCTCTGGAGCTGGAGGGGAGTGCCCAGGAGCAGGGTCTCTGCTTCTGAACAGCCTGAAATCCCCACGCTTGAAAGTTCCTCTTCCTGACCCTGGGATGCCCTGGGGAAGGTCTGTTTCCCAGCGGGGCAGGGGCCTGGGGCGTCCAGCCAGTGAACATGGGCTTAGCCATGCGGGAGCTGGAGCCTACAGGAGGGAGCAGCTTGCGGGGGTCTTGCAGGAACCCGCAGTTCCTCCTGAGTGTTGGGGGCGGGGCGAGGGCTGTGTTGTGAACTGGGGTCGTTTGAAAATATCCAGGAGAGCTGGGCCAGGGCTGTGTCTTGGTGACTGAGGGCTGGGGCCGGCAGGAAAGCCACAGAAGGCCACGGGTGTCCCACATATCCCTAGAAGTTGGGGTTCTCCGACTTCTGTGATGTTTTATGGGTGTTTTCACCTTCCTCATGGGAAGAGATGGTCATAAGGGCCCTATACTGTCTATAGGGTCGATTTATGATGTCAGGGCATGGCCCCATAGTGCCCAGGAGGAAACCACCCTATTCCATTGAGTGGCGGTGTGTGTTCTGGGAGTTACTCTGCCAGGGTGGGGTCTGGACTCCCAGCTGGCTTTACCAAAGCCAAAACTCAGTCCTGAGGGGTCTACAGCAGCCCTGGTGCCATGGTGAGCGGCCTGCCCTCCACGCGGACAGACACCAACCTCCGCAGCAGGTGGAAGGGGGACGGTGGTAGTCGGCTGCTGCAGGAAACCAGGGAAGGCCGGTGAAGATGCACCGACAGGACAGAGCAGGGGTTCTCGGCCAGGGTCCACCATGCCCTTAACAGCAGGCCACTCCTGGGCCTCGGAGAGGGCACACCACACTGAGTCCACTTCCTCAGAGTCATGTAAGAGACAAACTTTTCCATAAGGACTGGACAACAGCCTTCCAGACACCCATAGGCCAGGCCAGGCCTCTGCTTCCCAAAGCAGGCGGTAGGACCAGAATAGCTTCCCAGTGTATCCCCGGGCTCAGCTGGTCCCTCCCACCCTCTGCTCTCCCCACTGTCACTCCAGCTCAGCAGGTTCTATGTGGCCAGAGCTGCAGGTGAGGTGTCAGATGCCGTGTGTCGTTTTCAGAGTCAACTGCCTGCCTTCCTCCTCTGGCTTGGTTTTCTCCAAACTCATTCCTGATGCACGCCGGGCCCCCAGTGCTCCAGCTCCAAGGTCCTGGGCATTCCTGGGAGCCTGCTCTGGCCAGCTCTGCCTGGGAAGGTCCAGAGCAGGGCAGGTATTGGGGAGGTGTCCTGGTCTGCATCCTGGGGACACCCCAGGCCTCCTTCAGTGGGGCTGGACGTCCCTGCTCCCCACTCTTCCTTCCTGGGTAGCTGGAGCCCCTCTGTTGGTAGCCCTCCAAAGAGGACTCAGGGACAGGCATGGCTTTGAAATGTGAGGCTTTGGGGCTTGGGCTCAGATGGGGCTGGGCCTTGGGTCCAGCCCAGTCCTCTGGGCTGCAGTGGCCTCGCTGCTCCCACTCCTGGTTCTTGGTGTGAGACCTGGTATTTGTTTCTTCTCTGGAAGTCTTTGGGCCTCTTATGTCTGCTCTTCTGGCATTCCACGCACATTGAACCTTCCCGTGGATCGGGGTTTTTTATCCCCTCTGCTAGGTGCCCAGTGGATCCTTCCATCTGGAACTTCTTTCCATCCATTCCTAGGAATTTTCCTGAATTATACTTCTAAAGGACCTCCTCCCTTCTATTTTCTCTGTCCCCCTCTCAGTGGTGAACACTGAGAGTGGACCTGCTGCTGGGGTCCGGCTGGGGTGTGGGGCCTGCAGCGCCTGGTGGGAGGCGGAGTGAGCTCCCCCAGGCTGGCTGGGCAAGTCTGGGGTGTGTCTCAGCTCAAACCACAACAGCAAAACACCACACCCTGGGGACGCACAAGAGCAGTCCACTTCCTCCTGGTCCTGGGGGCAGAGCAAGGTCAAGGTGTGGGCAGGGCTGCTTCTCCAGGCCTCTCCTCCTGGTGAGATGGCTCCTGCCTCATCCTCAGTGGTCTTTCCTTCATGCCCATCCCTGGCATCTCTGTGGGTCTCCTCTTCACGAGGACACCAGAGGGACAGGGCCTTTCTCAGGGCCTCATTTACCTTAATCGCCTCTTCGAAGGCTGTCTCCAAACACACATTCTGAGTTCCTGGGGCTCTGGGTGGAGCTGGACAAAACGTGGACAGGTGTCTGGGCCTCCCTGTGAGCCTGCCAGGTGACCCGCCCTGGCCTGCCCAGCGCCAGCCCTCCTGGGGAGCGGGAAGACAGCCAGACCCACTCCTGGCGTTTCAGTGCTCACTTGCTCCCTGCCGGTCCGCCGATGGCCTTGAGCCTGCACAAGTTGGCCCTGCGCCTCCCAGGGAGGGAGCACGCAGTTGCCAGTCAATGCCGGAAACTCTGGGCAGCCCCCAACACGGTCCAGGGAAAGGGTGGCACGGGAGTTCCCAGGCAGCCTGGAGGGGGCAGTGCTGGGGTTTGCCTGTGGTGGGGGAGCAACCGAGGAGGGGGTGTCTGTTTTGATTCAGGAAGAGAAAAAGTCTTGATGAACTTGTGCTGACTGGGCGCGTGAAGCTGGTGTCGGGAAGCTGGGTCTTCTCCCAGGAACCGGCCCTGTGAACATTCCCAGTGAGCATCTGTCCTCCGGTCCCAGGCCCCATCTGCTGTGGTCAGCACAGCAGGGGGCCTCCTGGGCCACTCCTTCAAACCATCCCTGCTGTCTGACTCCTACCCACCAGGAGGGGCTGCTGTGCAGGACATCACAGAGCGGCCCTAGCAGGCACCGTGGCCCAGAGGGTCCCTGCAGACTTTGGGCACAGTATGGCTTAGGACACAGAACTCTGGGCTGGGCCCTGGTGGAGACCAAGCCCTTGTGGTCACAGCCTGTGAAGCCTGCGGGACTCTAGGGTCCACCCCAGTGCCCAGCACTAGACCACACAGAGCTAGTAGTAGACGGGGCATCCACATGAGGTTCCCACACACAGGGCATGCCAGGCGTCCAGTTCAGGCGTCCAGGTCTACACTGGCAGGACAGGCTCCAGGAAAGAAGTGAGGTGGGTAGGGTTGGAAGCAAGGGTGGAGCCCCAGAGAAGCACTGGCCCCAGTGTGACAACGCGTGGGGAGGGGGTCTGCTGGCCAGTGAGGCCTGGGAGGACAGGTAGAACCAGGTCTGTGGCAGGCACTGACCACAGCTGGGACCTTGAGCTGCCAGCAGCCCACAGCTGCTGGAGGAGCTGCTCTCCCTGCTGGTCCTCTGAGGCCTCGTGTCTACCCCCTGGTCACTCCTGCAGCCACTGCTGTCCTGGACTCTGCCCACCTCACCCTCAAACCGGACCCAGCCCTCTCTCCTCCCGTCACAGACAGCCTTTGTCTTCTGGGAAGACTCCCCGGTCCCTGTCGAACAGTGTGCCTGGGCCCAAGCCCTTGTTCTGTGGGCGGCCCAGATCACAGCAGTCCCTGCCCTGCCCCCACCTCCCTCCAGGTGGGCACATCATGGCTGCCTGGGAGCCAGCCATTCAGGAGGGGAACAGCTAGGCCAGGTGGGCCTCCTCCACAGGTTCCTGAGGTCCAGGAGGGGCACCCAGCTTCCTGGACGCCCCCCCCTTTATTTGGTACCAGGGATTGCATTCAGGGACACTCAGCCACTGAGCCACACCCCCAGCCCTATTTTGTATTTTATTTAGAGACAGGGTCTCACAGAGCTGCTTAGCATCTCGTTTTTGCTGGGGTTGGCTTTGAACTCGCCATCCTCCTGTCTCAGCCTCCCGAGCTGCTGGGATGACAGGCGTCCACACCCAGCTCCCTGGACCCTTCTTGAGTCTCTGACCTCAGTCAGGTTCAGAGGCTTCAGAGGGCTTCATCCAGTCTGGGATGCCAGCACGCCCCTTCTTGATAATCCCACCTCCCGAGGTGGGTGTCCTGCTGTAGCCTCGGACCACCCCAGGACCACTGTCTCCTCAGCTTCCCCTGCCCCATGACCACTCTGACCAGGCTGGAGGCTGCAGGGGATTCTGGGCAGTGGACTAGGTGAGGCCAGCTCCCTCCCCTTCCTGGGCAGGACTGGAGAGCCTGGCCACCTCCCTCTGCAGGGAGGGGCCTGGGGAAGTCTGGGAGCGAGGCTGCAGCAGGGCCAGGGGCCTTTGCCTTGTACCTCCACACTGCCAGGCTCCTGTCAGGCTGCAGACAGTGACCTTGGGGCGCAGGAGAGAAAGAGGGGCAGCCAGTCAACAGGGCACTTCTAGGGCTCCCTTCAGCCAGGGTCTCCCTGTTTTCTGATGGGGAACTTTGGGGTGTCCCATCTGGAATCCCTGCAGTCTGTGGGCAGCTTCCTCTGCATGGACCCCGCCCAGGTTCCTGCTCACAAGTCCTGCTGCATTTGAAAATCAGAAATGGGTCCCTCTGCCTACAGTGGCCAACACCTGAGTCAGAAAGCAGGGCCTGTGGGGACTTCGTCTGTCCCACAGGACGCCCACAAGCTGCCTGCCCCTCCTTCTCCACAGGGGCGCGGAGGCTACAGGAGTGACTCATCAGTTGGGCCATACTCCCAGTGACTCAGAAGTCTGAGGCAAGAGGATCACCAGTTCGAGGCCAGTCTCAGGAACTCAGCAAGCTCCTTTCTCAAAATAAAGAATGAAAAAGGCTGTGGATGTGGTTCAGCAGTAAAGTGCCCCTGGGTTCAGTACCCAGTACAAAAAAAAAGCCAACAGTCCACCAGCCTGAGCACTCCCCCCCCAGCTGCTGCAGCCCAGGGCCTGTGGGGTGGGGTGGGAAGGGCGGGGAGTTCCGTGATAAAACCAGGTTGGGGGGACCCTTGGTAGGGTGCAGATGCATTGTAGGGGTGGTGAGCAGAGAAGGTCAGAGGTGTGGGAGAAGAGGTTTCGTGTGCCAGGCATAGGGTCATCCTCCTGAGCCTGTAAGCCCTACAGGCCGGTGTCCACTGAGTCAACCCATCGGGCAGAGCAGCTGCACCAGGGCAGGTGGTGGGGAGGGGCCCATCTCCAGGGAGCCCTGGGCCTCCGCTGGACCTCCCTTTTCAGGGGCTGATGAGAGGTTCCAGGACTGGGGAGGCTGTAGTGGCTGGCTCGGATCCTCCCCTTAAAAACCTGCAGGGAAAGTGGGGTCCAGACTACTGAAGCCCCTTAAAATCCTCTAGGGTGAGGCAGGAGTACGGAACAGCTGCTGAGCTGGGCCTGCGACTGGGGCATCTGCCCGGACGTCCCCACTGCTGGCGGCAGGGCGGGTTCACCTTCATTGGGGAGGGGTTAATTGCACGCAGGTGCGATCTCAGGCAAACAAAGGCGCGGGCGCGGTCTCCCAGCCGCCGGCCCTTCCCCGCACTGCGGAGCCTGGAGGCCTGGTGTAAAAGAGGTCGCCTGGAGGTCCGTCAGTTTTCTGACTTGTGGAGATGGGTGTGCGGGGCCTGACCCGTGGACGCGGCCGGGAAGGGCTGGCGCAGGTCGGGAAGGGACGGAGAGGCTGCCCTCACCCGGGCCCTGGAGTCCCGTGGGCGCACCTGTTCCTGCCTCCCCAGACCCGCCCTCTCCTTGGTTTTCGCGAGGACAATGGTGTGGGGGTGCCCCGCGACGCAGCCCCCTTCTGCCTTTCTGGGTTCCAGAGCAGGAGGAGCTCTGCAAGAGGAAACCCGAGCCCCGCCAGGTGCGCGAGACAAAAGCGGCGCCGCGGGGCCCAGTCCTGGGCGGGCCTCCTGGCTCCCGGAGCTGGTGCGCCCAGGGGCCTGCGAGTCTCCCGGGTGCGCACCGCGGCCTCGCCAAGGGCCCGGGGAAGCCGCCTGGGCCGCAGCGCAGGGCGTTGACCTCTCTGAAGTCTCCTGCGTCCTCAGTGCCGGCTTCCGGGAACAGGTCACTGCTTTCGCGGGTGTCCTGGATCCGCTCCTGCCCCACACTCTCAGCGGTGCCGTCCACAGACCTCCGCAACCCTCCTGGTGTCCATGGATCTGGGTCTGGCTGCTGCTCAAGTGGGTTCTCCTGGGGTCTCTTCCACCTCAGGGAGGGGCTTCTTAAAGAGAGGACTCCCTAGCCCCTGGATGTGGCACAGCCATGACCTGCCATTCTGTCACCAGGGGGCAAGGTCCCGCCAACAGCTCTGAACTGGGAAGGGGGATTCTGGGATGGCCTCCCTCCCTGCCTTCTCAGGCACCAGCCGAGCACCCTGAGAAGGCCCAGAACAGAATCCCCACTCCCTCTTCTGAGGGCTCCACTTCCAGCTTCCTCCCTCCTGTGCTCCACATTCTCCTATTCAGACATGGTCACAGGTGTGTGCAGATGTGATCATACATGTGCTCACACTTGGTAACACATGCTCACACAAATGTACACGTGAGCATACACAGAGAGACGGGTGGGGGTCACATACTTGGTCACATGCACATGTGCACAGAGACATGCTCACACTGGCATTCACACATGTGGTCACATACATGAGCTCACACAGTCACACACATTCAGACAAACACACACCCTCCCATACTCCCCTACACACAAGCACAAGCCCCGCCTTGGCCTTGTGCACACACACAGGTATATCCTGCAGCCTTGCCAGATTCCTACCTGGCAAGTAGGTGCTCTCTGCCCCAGCCTGGGGCTCCTCTCATTCAGTTCTTGCCCAACGTGCCACCTCAGTGGGATTCCTAGGCTTCCTACCTACTGCTGGTCTGGGACAAAGTCCTTGGGGCTGAGGAGGGGGCAGGGCAGCCTACAAACAGAAGTGCAACTTGGCTTTGTTTTGGGGAGGGTCCTCTTGACCTGCCACTGACCTCTCCAGGTTGGAGGCTGGACCTCCTCCAAGGCAGGGCTGTGCCTGGGAACCTCCAGCCACCCCCAGGCACTCCTCCAGGAATCCCTCCCTGCTGCTCCTTGCTCTGCCCTCAGCATGGCAGCAGCCTGCTGACCTGCCTGGAGGGTGGAGAGGAAGGGGGCCAGGGCAGCAACGTGGAGCGCCTGCACAAGGCTGGCCAGAGGCGCTGCAGGCAGGAGCAGGAGGACCCCTCCCAGAACCCAGACAGGCTCACCTCACGGGCCTCCAGGCTGCACCTCAGCGGTCTGGGCAAGGGTTTCAGGACCCGGAACGTTGTGAATTTTCCAGAAAGCCAAGTATAAACTGAGGCAATTTAAAGGAAACCTCCCTTATCCTGAGAGTTTATCCACCTCTCAGTGCTAAAATGTCATTTGTGGGGATACTGTGCAGCTCAGTGGGGGAGCAATACCCAGCACCTGGGTTCTGGCCCTGGGTTCTGTCCTCAGAACAACAACAACAGGTCATTTGCTTTGCAAAGTGACTGTTAGTAGACAGTGGCATTTTAAAATGCGCTTTTTAGCAAATAAACACCTGCTAGTTCTTATGTCTGAAATGGTGGGTCCCGTACAGGTCTGTGGTTTTCTGTTTTTGTTTTTTCTTGCATTGCTGAAGATGGAATCCAGGCCTCCCGCATGCTAGGTAAGTGCTCCGTCATTGAGCTACACTCCACTCCAGGCCTAGAGTTTCGCGAGGACAGTGGCATGGGGGTGCCCCACGGCATGGGGGTGCCCCACGGCGTGGTCCCCTTGTGCTTGTCTGGGCTTCAGAGGGGGAGGAGCTCAGCAAGAAGGGGCAGACTGTGGCTGAGTCTGCTCCAATGTGCCATGTGGTCCTGTGGGTCAGGAAGCCCATGCATGCCTGCCAGCCTCATAAGTGGTCTGCAGCTTCTTTAGCTGTCCTGAGTGTGATTGGCCATCAGGGAACAAGGGTTTCTGTAGTTCCAGGTCCTGGTGCCAAGTGTGGTGGTGTGAGGTCAAGGATGAGGCTTGGGGAAGGAGAGTGAACTAAGGTGTAGGTATGCCAACTTAGAATCCAGGTGTTTGTGTCAAGGTGCACTCCGCTTCTGTCCCCAACTGGTGCCACCTTTGGCCTAAGTCGATGTCCAGAAATGAAACAGGATTTGCGGCAGCTCTGCTGAGAAACTCAAGTGGAAGCGGTATCTGCCGTGCCCACTCATCTTGCCGTCTGCTGCTGCAGTTGCCCTGGGCTGCTTCCTGCTCCCAGCCTTACCTGGGAATCTGACTTTAAAAAGACAAAAGGAAGGTGGAAGGCAGGGCTGTCCCTTACTGTGAGCCCTGGTGAGGCCAGGAATGATCTTGTGTGGCCAGGAGGGTTTGGACAGGAAAGGGGTGGGATGGGCTCCCTTGGCATCCTCCTGGCCCAGTGCCCTGGGTCCCTCTGCCCTCTGGGTTCACCTCTCTGCATGGTGGGCGTGCTCTTGGTCAGGCCTGCAAGGAGGCAGTGGGCACAGAGGAGTCCTGGGAAGGCAGTGGCACATTCCAGGCGTCCGCCCTGAACCTGTGGGATGTGGCTGTTGTGTGTCGCTGGAGTTTGGATTTTGATAGCAGCATCTTTCCTGATACCGTGCTTCCAGGGTTGCCAGAGATACCCCAGGGTGAGGTACAGCCTGGCTCTGTCCCAGGGTCCTGTCCTCTGTTGGCCTTTTGCTTCTGCTTCAAGAAGGCTTCTCCCTCTGTGGTCTGAACCCTGAGGGCTCCTCTAAGCCCCCGGCCCTTGCTCCCTTTCGTAGCTCTGGGACCGTGGGTGCGAAGCTGCTCCACTCTCCTGGCCGATTTCCTTCATGGCGTGTGGCTCCACACTTGGCAAGGGGCTCTGCCTTCCCTCCTGAAGCCCCGTGGCTGTGAGTCCTCTGCCACGCCCACTCGTCTGTGGGGCCTGCACTGGGTGCCCCATTTCAATCCTTGCGATTCCCGTCCGTCCGTGGCCACCGTCAGGCTCCTCAGCAGGACTGCCCACCTCCCTTCCCTGCGGTGCTGGAGCAGGCTGGCTGGTTCCTAGAGCCTGGAAAAGCTGGGTGGACTGGCACTAGAAACAGAATCGCCCTGGAGGAGTGGGCATCTTCGCGGTGACAGTCCTGGGCCCAGCTCAAGGTGAGCTGACCACACTCGGGTCCCAGGAGACCTTGGGGATCGACACCTGGACACTGCTCCATGCTGGAGGCCTCTTGGCCTGCTCCCTCCCAGGCCCGGCTCACCTGGCTGGGAAGACCCTCCGGCGAGGGCAGCCATGATGCCCCGTTATTGTGCTTCCGGGGGCTTTTCCAGAGCAGGGGTCATCATCCTCTGCTGGCCTGAGGTTGGCTCCTCCTCTGGGCCCGGGAAGGAAGGAGCACAGACAGCATCACTCTGCCCACGTGGTAGCACCTGGAGCCTCCTGTTGGCTGGACCCACCTCTGCCCCACCCCCCCTCACGGCTCCTGTCTCGTTCGCTGTTACACCCAACTCCCAGAGAGGCGGACCAGTGCCAGTGGGTGCCTACTGTGTGTGTGCCCACTCGTGCGCTCACCTGTGTGCCAGCACCCACTGATGTGTGCCTGGCTGCGTCGGAGGGCCTGCTCCCCCGTGCGCCTGCCTGTGTCGGCCCCCTGCTCAGAGCCCACATGCGCGGCCTCCTCCCTGCAGCCGGGCTGCCTCCCTGAAGGGCAGGGCCCCCCTTGTCCAGGCCAAGTCGGAGGCCAGATGCCAGGCACAAGGGACTGCACCTGGAGAAGGTCTGGGAGTCTGTGGGGTGAGGACTTCAGGGAGAATCCCCAGGAGGGTCAGCTGTCCAAACAGAGCATCCACACCCCAAGAGGGACAGGGACCTGGGGCCTGAGGTGCATGGTGACTGGTGCTCAGGACTCAGTGGTCCTCCATACCCCTCCTGTCTCCAGGCTTGGAGGCCTGGGCACCGTGCTGGGCAGGGATACCCTTGTCAGGTTTGCTGGCCTCAGGACCCCCCAGAGATACCCCAGGGTGGGGTACAGCCTGGCTCTGTCCCAGGGTCCTGGGGGCCCAGATCCAGGATGAAGTTGGAATGGACTCCTGGATGAGGCTGGTCCTCAGCCCCCCAGGCTCAGTGAGCTGCTCTGGCACCCGAGGGCAGCAAGATGGGGGGTGGGCAGAAAGCATGGCCACTGATGACCTAAATGGCCTCTCAGGCAGGGCCACAGGGCGCGGCCCTGGAAAAGACTGGGAGTAGGGCACTTCTAAGGGCCACCCATCACCCTCACAGTGACATCGACGGCCCTGCAGCTGGGAGCCAGCTCTGCACCTTCAGCCTCCCCCCCACCCCTCTGGATGGATGAGGTTTCCTGGACACTGGCCCTCTCCAGGCAGGCATTTCCTGGACACTGGCCCTCTCCAGGCAGGCATTTCCTGGACACTGGCCCTCTCCAGGCAGGCATTTCCTGGACACTGGCCCTCTCCAGGCAGGCATTTCCTGGACACTGGCCCTCTCCAGGCAGGCATTTCCTGGACACTGGCCCTCTCCAGGCAGACATTTTCCTTGGAAGACTGGAAGCCCCAGATGAGAGTCAAGAGCCAAATACCAAGTGTGTCCCCCAAGGCCGTGTCAGCGCCCTCCTGGGCTCGTGCAGGAGCTCAGGATGCATCGGTTGTTATTAGAAGTGTGCAAGCCTGCGTCACCCAGGAGAGGACAGCAGTCTGTGCAAGGCAGTGCCATGGCTCCCCGCAGCTCCCGCACTGCCTGCAGCCTCTGCCATCGGCTGCTCAAAAGACACGCCTAGTTGACTTTCCCACGTCACTGCCACAGCGGCCAGCTCTGCACACCCGAGCTGTGGGCAGGCCTGATGGGCTCAGACCCTCCCAGCAGCCTTGTGGCTCATGGTGTGGGCCCCCAGCAGAGCCCAGGCGTGTGCCCCGCTCCTGCTCATCTCTCTACGGTGAGCTTATGGACCACTGACGGTCGGCTGGACATCCAGGCCCCTCCAAACAGGAGCTCTGGGGGAAGGACAGATTTGTCTTGTCCTGGTGTCACATAGCAGGGGACACCCATTGCCCTGGGCAAACTGCCATGATGGAGGGTCACAGCAGAGGTTCACAGCTCTGGGGGTGGGGGGGCTGCCCGGTGCCCAACTTGTCCTGCTCCCTTGGGGCCTGGGCCTCAGGAGCACAGTCCTGTGGCCTGGGGCTGGCCCCGGCCAGCCCTGGAGTGTGCCTGGACCCCTTCCAGGCTGCAGCTCCTCTGCCCCTGGCTGTCCTCTCCCACAGCTGACCGCAGCAGTAAGAAGCACTGGCTGGTGACCTCCTCTAAGAGGAGCCGGCAGGGTGCTGTGCCCCCCGGGGTGGCCCTTCTCCTTGCTGGCAACTCTCCTGTTCCCGGGACACACCCCCATCCCGTGCTGGGCCTGGACTCCCTGGCTCCCCATTCAGGGGCCCCTCTGCAGCAGTGTCCTCCTTTGCCCCTCAGCACCTGAGTCTGTGTCCCCCACCTCTTCAAGAGACCCTCCTTGCCCAGTGGGACACTGCCATGTCTCTGCCTCCCACCCCCCACCTCTCCTTGGCACGTCTATCAAACCCACAGACTGACTGCTCCCGCTACACCCCCGTCCTCAGGCCAGGTCCAGGGACCTCCTCCCACTGGCCTGGCCTCCCTTCTGTGGCCCTCCTACAGCCAGGACCTCCTGCTCCCCGACTTCTCCATCTCCTCCTGTCCCACTCCGAGTGGTACAGGCCCAGGCTCTGTCCCCAGGGCTCCTGCTTGTCCATCTACACGGTTACCCTGGACTGTGTTCAGCCTCACAGGTCCCGCCCACCCAGCAGGACCAGAATCTCTGGCTGCTGTGGTACAGGGGAAGTGTCCTGGTCAGACCAGATTTAGTCCTGGTGCCACCCAGACACCCAGCCTCCTGTCCCTGGCCACAGGTCTGAGAAAACTGTCCCACAGCAGGTGGGGACAGTCTCCGTAGAATCCTTTCCCTGGGACATCCCCATGTGGTGTTGAAACGTCAGCTCTCACATTCTTACCAGGTGCCCTCTGCTGGGGCCCCAGCTCCGCAGGCTCCACAGAGCCCTGGGCAAGGCTGACCCCCTGGGCAGAGAGTGTGGAATCTCCTCACCCATCAGCTCGGACGCCAGCAGGCGTGGAGGGCCAGGGGCCTCTCACCAGCCCTCCCAGGCCCGCAGGCCCACGCCTGGAACCCAGGACACTCTTGACTATGGGAAGAGGGACATTCTTGGGGACCCTGGCCAGACACAAAAGACACAACTGTGCTGTTTGTAGAAAGTGCTGGACAGGCCAGGGGAACGTGGTGGTCGTGGGGATGTGCAGCTGCCCAGTGGGTTTCCCTTTAGGCAGTGGAACGTTCTGGAGCTGACTCAGTGAGGCTGCCCAGCATGGTGGAGCAGCAGGTGGAGCAGCAGGTGCCGCTGACTTGCTGCCCGGAGGTGGTTGGTTTGGCAGGAATGTGGTCCCAGGTAAAACCAAGCTCCTTGCCGACATCGCCCCCCGCCCATCCCTGCCGGGGAAGGCTGGGACCTCGCAGCACAGTCCAGCCCCTGCCTGGTCCTGAGTGCCAGCCAGGAAGGGCCTTGCCCCTGGGAACAGCTGGAGTGAGCCTCCCTCCCCAGCGGCCCCCACCCTCGGTGCCTCTGAAAAACAAGCTCGGAGCTGGGGGCGGCCCCCGAGCTCAATTAGACGCAGCGCGTGGAAAAGGGAGCGATTGTCTCGCTCCCCATCCGCAGGCCCCAGCTTCTCAGTGACACTTTCCTGCCTTCAGAGACCAATTACGGGGTGGAGCCCAGTAGCCTCATTAAGTCAAGCGGCTGTGGGGAGCCAGCTGTGGCCCCCCAGTGTGGCTGGTGCAGCTCAGGGCAGCTCTCAGCGTGCAGGGGCTGCCCTCTGGCCCTGCTGGGCTCTAGCCTCTGCCCAGGAGCAGGGGTCTGGGGCTGGCACCAGGGCTGCAGAGGGCAGGCCCCTTCCTGCCCAGGCCACAGCCCGCAGTGACCATCTTTCTGAGCCTGGGTTGCATCAGACGCCGCCCTGGGGGCTGAGCTGCAGCACCTGGGGCCCGCGGAGCCCAAGAAAACAGGGACGCCCTCCCCTGCGGACCTGCCAGGCGATGGCTCCCAGCGCTGGCTGGTGCTGCCTGGCCTCACCTGGAGCATCCAGGGCCAGGCCGGGGTTTCTGCGGGTCCTGCCTCCCTCCTCGGCACTGCAATCTGAGCACTAGTCCCAGTCCAGACGGGGGGCTGGCTCCAGAACAGGTTCCCTCCGGGGCCTCTCAAAGTTCTGGAGGCAGGAGCTGGAGTCCACAGCCTTTCTGCCCCTTGCCCTCGGAGCAGGAGGAGCTGGGTCCACATCTTGCTCCTCCTGGGCTCCGGCTCTGGTGAGGCCCCTCAGCAGCATGTCCCTACCATGGCCTCTTGGGCTCAGGGCAGCCATTCCCTTGAGGGCACCAGGAGGCTAGCGGGGCCTTGGCACAGGGCCTCTAGGCTCTGCCTCCCTCCTCGGGGGTCCCCACTACCCCAACCCTGCACCCCCGCAGGGCTGGTGCCCCTGGCTCCTCGTGGCCTGGTGCCCGTGCCCCCCGCCACCCAGGATGGGGACGGCAGCCCAGGGAAGGAAGGCCAAGAGGCCTCCCCAGCAAGCTCTTCACTGACCTGAGAGGTCCTCGTGGCCCACCCAGGCCCAGGCCCCTTGCTGTGCTGGTCCCCAGGGTCCGGGGATGGATGGACCCCCAACCCCTAGGCCCTTGCCGCCCCAGGGGGTCGAGTGGAGCTGTGTCAGTATCGGAGTGTGTATCAGAGTGTGCCAGAGAGGGGAGGGGAACCCCAGGGCCTGAGTCGTGAGGGTGGACTGCAGGGTGTGGAGGGGGAACCTTCTAGAACAGGCACAGCCTGTCCCAGATTGGACTGGGCTTCTGAGGCCTCGGGGGAGTGGGACAGAGCTCAGGGGAGGGGGCCGGAGGTCAGACACGGGAGCCATCAGGGCCGGGAGCCACTGTGGGCTGCCCTCTCCAACCAGCACCTGCAGCAGAGGGGAGGCCAGTGTGGGTCCCAGTCGCCGGGAGCCCCACAGCAGACCCGGTGTGTCCTTGCCTCGTCTGGCCCCGTTCTCCACACACCTGGAGAGACTGAAGTGGCCGCCACTGTCCTATCCCACCACAGGCTCAGGGAGGCCAGCAGGTCAGGGCCGCAGACATCTGGGCCAGCTGGGCCAGGGCTGCTGGGGAGCCAGACGAGGACCAGAGTGCAGGGGCAGCAGATCTGGGCCAGATGAGACCCCACCTGCTCTGAGAGGACTCGTCCTACCCGGCGGGGACAGTGGCCTGCTTTCCACAGGTGGGGGGCGGGGGTCTGTCCTTGCAGCCCAAGCCCTGCTGGTGCTGTGGGCAGCTCTACTGGCTCTGGAACCCCTTCCCTCCCCCAAATCTTAGAATTTTCACTCAAATTAGATGCTAATACTTCCTCCAACTGCTGCTTGGAAACGCAAATCTGTCACCTGCACACATGCCACCTCCTGCCGGCGCCTGGGTTTGGGATCCAGCCAAAGCCAGGGTGGGGAAGGCCCAGCTGCCAGTGTCAGGGAGCCCGCCAGACCCGACTCCCGTGCCCCTCCAGCAGGAGGACGGTGCCCTGCAGCATGTGCTCCGGAGGGCCACTCACAGGCTCCTGTTGTCACTGGATCTGCTCCCTCAGCACAACCCACAGGGTTGCAGAGGTGGCTACAGAATCTGGCCAGATTCACCCACGGGGTCCTGGGCCGTGGACCCAGATGGGGGAACTAGGCCTCCTCCTCCGGCTCCAGTCAAAGTCTGGGCAGCCCCTGCCTCCTCAGGGAGGGCTCCACTGAAGCTACTTATTTATTTGGCACACCTGTAATCCTAGCCACTCAGGAGGCTGAGGCAGGAGGACGGCAAATTCAAGGCCAGCCTCAGCAACTTAGCAAGACTTTGCCTCAAAATAAAAAAATAAAAAGTGGTAGATAAATTGGGTTCCCTCCCCAGACCACGCACAGAAGCCTGTGTTTAGACGTGCTCCCGCCATTTCACCCAGGCAGGTCTCCAACTCGCAGTCCACCAGGAAGTGGCTGGATCAGGGGCTGCTGTGGGGGGCTCATCCTGTGGCAGTAGGGAGCTTGCGCCTAGGCGCTCACAGGCTCCTGTGGTCACCGGCTCTGCTCCTTCAGTGGATGCCCGGGGGCCTTCTGCAGCTGGCACCTGGACTCTTAGTGACCCCCAGGCAGCACTGAATCCAGCTTGGTGGGACCCACCTCAGGCCACACTTAGATTTTGGATGAGGCAGTGGCTGGCCCTGAGGCTCTGCGTCACCAGGTGTTAGGGCCCCTGAGAGGTGGGAGGGGCACAGGGCTGCATGGACCCTGGGGGCTGCTCCCAAGGGGCACCACTGTGCAGAGGAGGGGAGGGGAGGCCGACCTGGGCAAGTGTTGGGTTTGGGGCTGATGCCCACAGGGGTCTGTGCTCAGGGCCAGCTGGGGCAACACCCAGCTCCTGTCTCCCTGTGTAGCTGTGTGACCATGGACTCCTGGGCCAGGCTGCTGGCAGGGTAAACGCAGATGCTAAGGAGGCTGCCCAGGTCTTGTTTCCAGCCCCTGCCGGAGGCCCCACCCCAGCTCTTTGTGCCTCATCCTGGAGGGCTGAGTCATCTGGTCCTGTCCCCTCCTGAGACGCCACACCTGTGTCCCCAGGGCTCAGACAACTCCATTTCCCCTAGCCCTGGCCCTGCAGGCCCTCATCCTACTGGCTCAGGAAAGCGTCCTATAGTGGCCTGGCTGAGTGGGCGACTTACATGGTCTTCACGTGGCCCCCAGGGTCCCGGCCTCAGCCACCCAGTCCACTCCTTCCTGCCCATAGTCTGTGAGGTCACTGCCGAAGATGGGGCACCTGCTGGGCAGAGCATGGGGCCTGGGGCCCAGCCACACACCCTGTGACCCAGGCAGAGACACAGTTCCCAGGGGGCCAGCAGCGCCCGGCAGCTAATGGGGGCATGGCCAAGGAGCTGCTGCTGGCCCCCCTCTTTTGTGGACAGGGAACAATGTGGGCCCCCGGGGGACTAGGCCCTGGTTTGTGTGTCCAGTCACCCAGTGGTGGTTTGTATCCTGCTCTGTCCTAGTCAGGTGGTGACATCAGGGGACAAAACGGGCAGTGCTGCCCTGGCCTCACCCCTCCCCACAACTGGGAGTGGCCCGTTGACTTGATGCAGATGAGGAAGTGGACCTCGAGGCCAGCAGCCTGCCAGACTTGCCTGCAGGTGTGGCCAGGAGATGCCACTCCCCTGTGTGTCTGTGTCCTTGCTGAGGGTCGGGCCAGTGTCCTCCCAGATCTGGGAAGCCATTGCCCCAGGGGTCTTGCAGTCTGGCTGCTGGACAACTGGAAAGGAAGGCTGCATAGAGAGGGAGGCTGGGAGACGCTGAGGTCAGAGGCTGAGAGTCTGGGGTGCAGGGCAGGGTGCCACGAGGTAAGGTGGTAGGTGGGGCACAGCCAGCCGGACGCAGGCAGGGTAGCCCTCACTGCCCCGCAGCTTTCCTGGCTCAGGGGCTTTGAGGAATTCTGAGCTGAGGGATCGTGCGGGAGTTGGGGCTTGGGCCCTCCTCGCCTCCTCCTCCAGTGGCCCATCCAAGGCCCCGCTGTGCCCACCCAGGCCTCTTGGCTCTCCAGAAAAAAAAAGTGGCTTCCTTGAGGGCCACTCAGATCCTGGGCATCTTCTCAGAGCATCTTCAGATTCTTCAAGGACCCCCCATGGGGACCACCCCATGTCCTTATCTGCTCCCAAGTCCCCAAAGTTCCCTGTGAAGCCAGAGGGGTGAGCCCACAGCAGAGTGGGGCTGCTGGGGCGGTTCCACACCCGGGCCCCTCCCTGCAACCGCCTCAGGCCTTCCCGCTCCCCTCTGTGCTGGGCCCGGGAGCCGCAGCCCTGAAGACCTGGCTGGTGGCCCTCAGGTGCCCAGAACCATCACAAGGTCAGTGTTAGTTACTCAGTGCCCGTGATGCCCAGGCCCGTGGCACATCCTCTGAAGGGTTTTGACCAGAGGTGGCTCTCGACCAGGACCTCGTGGCTCACGGTGTGTTCAAGAGCCAGGCATCACGGTGGTAAGGGACGGCCATCTGCACCTGACACCAGAGAGGGTGCCCCTGTACATGGGAGACTGGAGAAGCCTGACTCCTGGGCCTGCCGCAGCACCCGAGGCTGCACCCTGGGGTCGGCTCACCTGCTGCGACCCCCACTGGCCCCCGAGCAGGAGCGTCCCTTCCCTGGCCTCCGCTGTCCCAGGCAGGGTTCACCTGACTCTCTGCTGATCTGTCCTGCTTGAGATTCACTGGGCTTCGAAACCTGTTTGGAGTCTCTCCACTGTTACGGGACATTCTCAGATGGCATCTCTTCTAAGTGAAGTTTCAGGGGGTCACAGTAGCGCCTGCCTGCCACCCCAGCAGGATGGGAGACTCGGCCTGCGAACAGGAGCCTGGCTGAGGCAAGAGCGTGACTTGAGCTCAGCAGCTCTAGGCCCACTGGGTGACACAGCAAGGCCCCGTCTTAAAGATCAAAAACAGGCAGCCGCAATGGCCCCGCCTATCACACCGGCTACTCAGGAGGGTCACAATCTCGAGGACAGAATGGGCAACTTAGTGAGGCCCTGTCTCAGAATTTTTTAAAAAGGAATTTTTTTTTGATATTTGTTAGAGTAACCCTGATTCCATCTCCAGTCTTTATTCCCTCTCCTGCCAACGCCCTGGGTTTTAAAATTTTATGCTCCTGTTATCCACATTATCTTTTTATTTATGTCTTAGTTACTCTGGATGATTTATTCCTACGTAGCTTCCAGTTCCCCAGTTTTCTCTTCAGCGATTTGGATCTTCCGGCAACTCTCTTGAGTTCTAAATGGGGGTCACTGTGTTTTCAGCCAGGAGTCCCCTCGGCCTTTCTTCCAGTCTACCAGACACTGTCACGGGCTCGAGCTCCCGGCAAAGGCTGAA
Organism: Ictidomys tridecemlineatus; assembly: GCF_052094955.1. Classification (NCBI taxonomy): domain Eukaryota; kingdom Metazoa; phylum Chordata; class Mammalia; order Rodentia; family Sciuridae; genus Ictidomys; species Ictidomys tridecemlineatus. The sequence continues at coordinate 111,053 of NC_135487.1, forward strand.
CTTGCTCTTCTGTGCTCCTGGCACGGACGGCCCACTGGCTTTCGGTCTGCGCCTGATAGTCCTGGGGCGGAGGCGCTGGCCCGACTCCCTGGAGTCCCTCTTCTTTCTGGGGAAATGGTGCCCATGAGACCTTGTTGGCCTGGTGACGGTCATCGGTGTGGTGGCCCTTGCACTGGGCAGCTATCTGCAGGGATACTTTGCTTTCCAGTGAAGCCCGGTCCTGCTTTGGCTGGTCCTGCTGGGCTCCTGGGGCCAGCCCTCCTGGGGGTCCTGGCAGCCAGTGTGGGGCTCTCTGGCCTTGTGCCCACTGTGGGTGCACCGGGGGCTCCTGTCAGACGGCCACATGCGTCAGCGGGGCCCTGAGGTCCGTCGTGTCCTGAGCTCTCATGGCCATCAGCGCGGACGCTCACACCTGATAATCCCGAGAGGCAGTGCCTGGGCACGTTGGCTTCTGAGTGTCTCCCTTGGCCGGGAACCTACCAGCTCCTCAGCCCTTCAACTGGGTGGGGGGCCCTGGGGCTGATTTCAGGGAGGAGTCCGAGGACCTCCCCAGGGCTCCTCCACTGGGCAGTCAGATGGCCACGTGCCTCCTCCTACGTCTGCGGAGATGGACGAAGGCCTTCAGACTCTGGGCTCTGCTCACATTTTTGGATCTGGAGGACACCAGGGCTGCGTGTGAGGATCCTTGGAGGACACAGGAGCAAGGGGCCTTGCAGAAGGGGGTCCAGGCCAAGATGAGATGGGCATGGCCAGCAGAACCTGTGAGTGTCCTGCTGGGCCCTGGCTGCACCCTGGGGCTGGCCCCAGTGCTGGGTTCCAGAGAGAAAGTTGGGGAAAGGTGCGTCAGGACTGGCTCAAAGGCTGCTGGGATTTCCTGGTGGCGCTCTCCGGCTTGGGCCAGTCTGCCCTGGGGCGCTCTTTGGAGAGACAGCTTCACAAGGCTGCCAAGGGCCTCTCTCAGGCTCGCCTTCCTGGCTGGGACCCTCGCCCAATGGGTTCCTGGCCCCCTGGGGAGAAGCCAGAGCCCGAGGGTGGAAAGGAGATCACCAAATGGGTGCAGGAGGGTCCTTTGTTCTGTGAGTGTCCAACTGCTGTGGGGCCGCCCGCCCGACAGCTGGGGCTTATCGGGCAGCTCTCGGGAGGGAGGGGCCAGTATGGGAAGCACCTGCCTGAAGATCAAAGGTAGGTCCAGGGCAGGCCAGGGAGCTTCAGGCTCTGCGCCCCACCCCAGGGCCTTCCTGTGAGGGGGGGCAGAGTCTGTGCTACAGAGCAGCTCAGAGCTGGAGCGGGCAGGGCTGGGGCCCCAGGAAGTACCGCCCGGCTCCTGTTCGCAGGCAGAGTCTCCAACCCTGCTGGAACTCCCGATGCTAGGGTTGGACTCTGCTGGGCCCTGGGGCTGCCCACCAGCACCACCCTGCCAGACCGGGCTCTCCTCCCAGGTTTCCAGAAAGCAGGCCTGCCTGTGTCCCACCCAGATCCACCCACAGAGGCAGAGGCGAAGTCAGCCGGCAGACCCAGCCCCCAGGTGGAGCCTCACGGTGTCCTCCTCCGACCTAGCAGAGGACTAGGGACTGGTGACCTACGGAGTCAGGCCCCTGGGGCCGGGTGCTGGCCCTCGGGTAGGTGGCTGAGTCCAGCCCACAGAGGGCTGGAGAAGTGGCCCCCAGCCTGGCCAAGCCCAGGCGGAGCCGACAGGAAGGTTCCTGTCCCTGGTCAGAGTGCAAGAACCCAGGGACGGCTCCCAGCCTGGGCCCTGGATCCCAGAGCCGCCCTGCCTGGGAAACGTCTCAGCCCTGAGTGTGGCTCCAGGGCTCTCCTCCCTCCCCAGGCTACCCCAGCCAGAAGGCAAGGCCCTGGCCCAACATGGGACCCTCCACCAGCCTGTTCTGGGTGCCGGCTGTGGCTGGCGGCCAGGCAGGAAGTGGCCTGGACACAAGTACAATGGCCCTTTGTCCTGCTGCCACACCCAGGGAGGCCTCAGGCCTGGCCAGCCTGGGGCCTGGGGACCGAGTCCCCCAGGCTAACTCTGCCATAAGTCACCAGTGTGGGGGTCTTCTGCCACGCCTCCTAGGTCAGACTTTCCTGAGGACAGGCAAGACCCGCCCTCCCTTCCTGGAACCAGGGCCACACTGCACCCAGCAGCAGGCCACCGTTGTCTGGATGGCAGTGACTTTCCAGAGACCCTGATGCCCAGGGAAGCTGCTGCCCCCAGCCTGGTGTGTGGTGTGGAGCAGCCCCGTTGACCAGCAAGACCACCACGGCTCTTCCCTTCAGGCCTCCAGGACCTGCCAGTGTCCCTCATCCGTTCATGTCCTTGATGGGCGGGCTGCACAGGAAGGGCCTTTCTGAGGCTCGAAGCCTGCCCAGAGAGACCTGTCTAGGACACAGTCCCAGGCCTCACCCCGGCACCTTTGCCTGCAGCAGGTGCTGGGCAGACCCTACTGCTGCCAGAGTGAGGCTCCTCACTCCAGCTCAGAGCTAGCCGTCTGCACAGGAGTCCAAGCGTCCGCAGGGCCCAGGTGGGGGCTGGAAAGGCAGTAGGCCTGTGGCTGGTTGGGTGAGGCAGCTGGCCTGGGCCAGTGATGCTGGAACTGGTCATTGATGACCACATCTAGGCTCATCCCTGAGGGAAGGAGGGCAGTAATCTGGGGCTGAATCCTTGCCCTGAGCAGGAGGGATACATGGAGGAGCTTCCGCTCCCAGGGCTGGCTGGTGCCTGGTCCTGCTGGTACGGCTTCTGGGTGGAGCTCTTCTGTCAAACCTCCATGGAGAACCTGGAGGAGCAGGCGCTTCTGAGTGAGGCTGCCGAGGTGGCCAAGGTGGGCTGCGGGCTGGGAGCCGGGAGGTGCCGGGCTCAGCCGCAGCAACAGAAGGGGAAAAGAAAGGCCCGTCCTCACCGGGCCACTGTGTTCCTGCCAGGAGCCCCTGGGCAATAGCCCTCTCCACCTGGGCAGCAAGCATCCTGGCCCTCCAGCTCTGCTGGCCATAAGACCAAGGCCCGTAGAAGGAAGGCCCTGCCCTGCTGGCCAAGGCACAGAACCTGCCCCTGGCCACACGGTGCCCCCGGCCTCCACGCTGCACACCCGCTGTTCACCCCAGCCAGTCCCAAGACCTGTCCAACCCTCTCCTCCCCGGAAGCCACAACTCACAAGGCCATCTCCTCGGGCATCCTTCCTGCCAGCCCTCTGCCACCTGGAGCAGCTGCGCCTCCCCACCGCCGGCACCACCCCGCCTGGTCCACAGGAGCTCTGCCGGGCCAGCCCCCTGCTCGGGGCTCTTGTGTCCTGCCCTCCCCAGCCTAGTCCTTCCCTTCCCAGGCAGTAGTGGGCACTGTGTGGGCAGTCCTGAGGGGGACAGGCCTCCGACTGGTACCACTGTGTCCTGGCTGCCCATCATTCTTAGGGCCTTTGGCTGTCTGTCCACACCACGTCCCACCCCTCAGGAACCGTTTCTGGGATGGATGAGAGTCCTGCCATGCAGCGGGCAGTGTGCAGACCTAAGGCCGAGGGTGGGGAAAGCAGCCTCCCGCCCAATGCCAATGCCAAAAGGCCTGGGTGGGATCAGTCGGCAGCTCCTCTACTTCCAGATCCCAGGCGCCCACTGGCCAGCTGAGGGATGGTGCCCAGGTGTGAACTTGGGTGGTGGCAACTCGCTCTCTGGCCGTGTCTGTCCCTGGAGGACCGTCTTTGGACCTGAAGGCCAGGCCAGGTTGGACCCACCAGGCCTGGGGAAGCTCTGCTCCTGGGTGCAAGACGAGATCGAGAGGCCGGCCCTGGGGACAGTCTCTCTGTAATTAGGCGTTTCCAATGGAGTTGGCTGTTAGTTATGGAAAACAGCTGGGTCCCTGGGGTCTCTCTCCTGGTCGGGCTAATTGCTGGAATCGTTTGCCGTTTCATTATGGCCCGTCCACTGGGAGCCCAAGAAACAAACATGTCTGATGGAGTCATAAGGAAATCCCGGAAAGGGGCTGCAGGGTCTCCCCCAGACCCTCCTAAGTCCCCAGGAAACCAGGCACTCCAAGCCCAGGGGTTCCACTGTGAGCCCCCAGAGCCACAGGAGGGTGCTTGGGGGCTGTGGCCGTGTGCTCCTCTTTGGGGAGATGGAGGGTGCTGCCCTAGTGTGTGCTGGGTGTTCCAGGGCCACCTGCTCACAGGGCTGAGGCTGGGTGGAGCTCCTCCCAGCCATGGAGAGTGGGTTCTGGCAGCCCCCCCTGCTGCCACAATAGGAGTGGGGCCTGGAGGTGAGAGAGGCCTGCCCCTGCTAAAGCAGCCCAGGAGCCACCTGCGCCCAGGGGCCAGGTGAGGACCTGCTGCCCACGGCGGCCCCTGAGGCCAGGGCCTAGGTGACCTGCTGCCCACGTTCTACCAGGGCCAGGCCCTGCAGAAGCCTCCCCACCCTGGTTTTTGTTCAGCCCTGGCTTGGCGGGCAAGGCAGGAGCAGGAACGTGTGGGCCTGTAGCCCGCCCTCACCACGTCACGGCAGCTGCCTCCTCCTGGCCTATGGGAGCCCTGGGGACACACCTGTCGGTGGCCAGGAGCAGAGATTGGCCGGCTGGGAGCAGGCACCTGCGTGGGGCGGGGTGAGGAGTGCATGTAAGGCGAGCCCGGCCACGCCGCCTCTTCCTTCCCGGCTGTCTGTGGCGCCCGCCATTGTCCCTGGCTGTCTACCTGGACACCCTTAATCTATGCTTCCCTTTGTGTCTGAGCCTCACCCGGAGGGAGACAGTCCTTCCTGAGCTTCCTGAGCTACAGCACCTGAGGCCAGATCTTGGTTGGGAGAGGCTGGGCCGAAGTCAGGTGTGGGCGCAGGCCCCGTGGACCACGGGCTGGCAGGTATCTGGGCGATGGGCGCCAGGCTGCTCCGCGTCCTCTCTGAGGTCTGTTCACACCCCACTGGGTCCTGGGCTTGGGGACAGGCTGGCTGCTGAGCTGGGGGCGGGAGCAATTCCCACCCGGCTCCTCAGCTGAGGAACCTGTCAGGAACCTGTCGGGGCAGGTCAGGGCGGGCGGGCCCACAGGCCTGGGGCCTCCGCAAGAAGCCCAGCAGCCCCGGCCATGACGCGGACGGACGGCGCAGGGTGACCGTGACAGAGGGGCCACGCCGAGGACACGGCCACGTCCAGGGTGTTGGTGGGCAGCAGTGGGGCAGGCCCTGCCTTCCTGGGGAGAGGGCGACCCCTCGGCTGCGGCGCGGCTGGGTTTCAGGTGTGGAGCCATCTTGAGCTGCACTGGGAGCCATAGGCCGGTCCTCAGGCCGCACTCTGTCCAGGTGGGTTCCGGCACCGAAGGAGAGAACGGACTCCCAGAAGGGCCACAGACCACTGTCGACCTCGCCATGGGACCTTCTCAGAAGTTCTTTTCAAAGTGGCCCCTGATTTTTCCAAAGGGAAGGTTGTGGCCCCAGAAGTGTGGGGGGGTCAGCCAGGTTTGGGGGTTTCTAGATGCTGGTGGCTGAGGTGCACAGAGCCCAGACCACCGGAGGGGGAGGGGTGGGTGCCCTAGCTGTCAGTCAGGGCCACTGCCCAGTGTAGGTGCTCCTGGACATCGGCCGGCCTTGCAGGCCTGCCGGGCCCTCTCGCCTCGTGCTGGTCTCCCCAGATGGGCCCTGAGCGTCCCCAGCTCTGGAGGCTGCGGTGTGGAGGGAGGGGAGGCTGTTCTCTCTGGGGCACGATAGAGCGTGGCTGCTCTCACTGTTCTTGAGCAAAACTTTCAGGCCAGAGGAATCGATGTTGTGATTAACCTGCTGAATGTTTTAGGCCTTTTTTTGCTGAGCATCTGGAAAAATGGATGAGTTTTGTTTTTCTAGTCATCCAGATCCAGTGTTAGAGCGACTGGCAGATCACTGAATTAGGCAAAGTAAGATTTGCATTTATGGAAACATCCTGCAACCCTGAAATACAGATGCAGTCCTGTTAATTCTCAGACATTTTGGTAATTTGCAAAGACCTTATTTGCAAAATCGGTGTGTCAGGATGTTCTTGGTGTACTTAGGATCAGGTGAACCAACCCCTCTCAGGAAGCCACCCGCCAGGAGCCTGCCCCCTCTTCGGGTGCAGGTGGACAGGGGTAGATGCCGCCAGACCTGGAGAAGGGCCGAGGGACCAGCCAGCGTGTGGGCGAAATGGCGTCCTGCCTCTAAGACACGTAGCTCCAACCGCGCTGAGGAATAGCCAGAGTGCAGACACGCCAAGCCTGGGCCACCCCCGCCCCCCGCAGCTGCTGGCGTCTGGGTCTGGCTGATCCCGGGGCAGGGAGGAGAGGTTGGGTTTCAGGCTTTGTTCTCAGGCAGCCTCGCCATTGATTAAGGCCCGAGGGCAGGTGAACCAGCCTGTGCCTCACCTGGGACTGCATTCCTCCTCCCGCCTGTGCAGGTGGGGCCCAGAGGAGCTGCAGAGCAGGGGGGCCTCCTGGCCTCTGGAGGCTGCCTCGACTTTCCCAGGCTGAGCTGGTGGAGGTGATGATTAACGAGTCAGGGACCATGACGCTGGTGGCACTTCCCAGGCTCAGCTGACCAGGAGGGCGCCAGGCAGCCAGGAAACGTCGATTTCACTTTTCATTTCTCGACCTGTGGCTTTGGTGCGTGGTCCTGCCCTCAGGTGTCCCTCCAGTTCCCGTTCCCCACCTGGCCTGGCTTGGCTCTGGGGCCCAGGGGCATCCCTGTGGTCACTTCTGACCCCCTGGCTTGTGGTCAAGCCAGCTCTGGGCCCTGCAGTGTCCCCAGCCTCAGAGCTCCCCTGGAAGGTCTGGCCCTAACAGCCAAGGGCACTGGGGAGGCCCGGCCTGTCCACTGGGTGCTAGGGAATGCGTGGACCCAGCCAGGAGGGACAGAGTCCTCACCCAGCCCCACTGCCTAACTGGAGGGGGGCTAAAGTTCCAGTCCTCAAAAAGGGTTCCCGCAGCTCAAGAAAACGTAGACTTGTGAGGGTTTTTTTTGTTTGTTTGTTTACTATTCTGTGGTTGTCAATGGACTCTATTTTTTTATTTATTTATGTGGGTGCTGAGAATCGAACCCAGTGCCTCACACATGCCGGGCAAGAGCGCTACCGCTGAGCCCCAGCCCTGGAGCTGTGTTCTTGAAGCACTGACTTTCGGGGGTCGGTGAAGCAGAGCTGAGAGAGCAGGAGGGGCAGACGGCACCCCTACCCACCGGGCCTGTGCTGGGGTGGTCCCCTGGAAAGCACTGGCCGTGGGGAGGACCAAGTAGAGAGCCAGGTGCACCGGGCAGTGTCTGAGGGCGCCGCGGCCTTTGTGGTGGTCTCTGGGAGCCCGGGGAACCGGCACAGGGCTGGAGCCCCCTCTGTGGGTGGAAGGTGCTAAAAACTGGAGAAGCTGCCCCGGCCGGCTCTCCAGGCCCAGGCGGCAGGGTCTGGCCTGGGGGGTGTGCTGCAGGCTGGCCCTTCCTCAGGCCCCATGTCCCCCAGGGACAGTAGGCGAGGCCACAAGAGGTCAGGGGCTGAAGAGCCCCGCCCTGGACACTCGTGTCCAGCGATGACCTGGCCCTGAAGGTGCCTGGCATTCTCAGTGTCTTTGGGGCTGCTGTCCCCACCGACTCTGCAGTTGGACCTCAGATTAGAGGCAATGAATCCTAAAGCTGGCCAGGTGCTCCCCTGTGCCCAGCACCATCCCACCCCCAGACCAGAGGAGGAGAGACAGACAGACGCACCCACACAGAGACACATGGGCACAGAGGGCAGTGTGGGCCCCAGTGGGAGGAGGCTGTCCTGCCTCTCTGGAGCCACTGCTGCCCCATCCCTTGTCCTGTTCTCTTCTGGGTCCTTGAGAAGGGCGAGCCGGGGCTGGGCAGGGACACGCTGTGGACTTGGTGTCCTGAAGACAGAGGCTCATGGTCCAGTGGCTGCAAACCCCCCAGCCTCAGACACAGACCAACACACATGCCTGGGACCCTGAGCGGGCTGGACCTGATGTCCAGGTTTTTCTGTGGGTCTAGCTGTGACCTGACCCTGACCTGGTATTGGCCACCTGGCCTGCTCCACCAGCCCCTGCCTCCCATCCCTGTGGCCGTCAGCCTCGAGGTGGGACACCTTGCCCCCACCAGGTGCCCACTGGTGTCCCAAGCACAGTGGGCTGGGCAGGGGCGCCAGCCTCTAGGCTCCCTCCAGCGGAGCCCCTCGCGGAGGCCTCTGCCCTGCCCCACCCGGGGCTGCTCCCCACCACGGTGCCAAAGAGGACCTGGCTCTGCCTCAGGCTGAGGAGCAGGTGATAAGCACCCCCATCAAGTTCCTGCCTGAACCCCAGCCAGGCGGCCCCCAGACCCATTCGGGCAGCCGTGGCCATCTTACTGGGCAGCATTGGATGCTGTCTGATCTCTAATACTGCCTGGTAATGATGACGGCGGAGCCCTGCACGCAGCGAGGGGGCCGCCCCCCCCACCGTTGTCCCCTGGGGCCTTTTCTCCCAGCTTGCCCACCCTGTCCTACTTGGGTGGCTTCTGAGTGGGCAGAAATCTGACCTTGGGGAGGTGGTGCCTCTGAGAGCCCTTCAGGCCTCAGGATGAAGGCTGCCAGCAGCTGCGTGGGGGGGCACCCCAGCACCCCCCACAGTGTTCTGCGGATTAGGACGCTCAGGTATCCGGGCCCTGCCCATGGCGCCCGGGCAGGTGCTGCCACCACACCTGGCAGGTGTGGACTGGGCGGAACAAAGGGCTCTGGAGAGCAAAGGCCCAGCCTGGGCCCAGAAAGCCTCCGGCCAGGAGCTGCCACCCAGAACTGGGAGCTGTGTACTGACCCAGGAAGGGCCACTGGGTCCAGACCCCTCTCCCTTCCTGTGTCCAGGGTGGGCAGGTCAGCTTGCAGCCGCCAGCCTTGGCCCCAGGCCAGCAGCCCCGGGTCTCCTTGCTCTGGACAGACAGTGTGGTCTCAGGATCTCAGGAACTCTCTCTTGCTGGCCTGGTCCAGCCCAGACGCAGCCCTGGCCGCTCACTGTGCTGGAACCTGGCCGGGCCTCCACCACCACCACTCCACCCGGCCTGTAGGAGCTGCAGGGCTTTGGGCCGAGGTGCACCTGGGCCTCTGTGGGCATCTTACCAGACAGTGCTGGATTTCTTGGCTCAACTCTAACACTGTCTGGTAACGATGTTCAAAGGTGACCCACCACTCGCCGGAGACGGCCCGAGGATGCGCCATCCTGAGCTCCTGGCCTCCAGAGAGGCGCCAGGCCAAGGGCTGAGCTGAAGGCTCTGCAGCTGGCAATCATCGGGAGCTGGCCTCTGCCCAGGATGGGCCCTCTTCATGCCAGGGGCTCCCCGTGCCACTACGGGGCACAGGGCAGGCTCTGTAGCACTGCCCCCACTCTTCCCCTGGGCTGGACTTTGGAGTGATCTGGGTCCTGGAAAGGCCACAGGGGTCCAGACACTGGGCTGGGTGGGGAGACCTTGTGGGCAATGGGCTGTTACCCACGTGGGCCCACTGGGGCCTGGGGAGGCAGAGTGGGCTTCATGGGCCTAACCCCACCCAGAGGTCCCTGCAGACATGTCCTGGCTAAGGACAAGGAGTCTCCGTTCCTCCCCCGGGCAAGAACAGGAACTTTGTCCAAAATCACAAGCCAGAATCACCCATTGTTTTATCTTTTTGATCTGAAGCCAGGACTGGGGACTCGGGAACCCACCCAGCCTGAGCCCTGGTGGCCTCTCCCTAGGGAGGGGCCGAGGGTCTGCCCTGTGTTCTCCGGTTACTTATTAACCACCTGGGAGCCACTCTGGAAACTGGCAAGGTGCTGGGGGAGTGCAAGCCCAAGATCAAGGGCAGGTGGCTGGGTCGCTCCCCAGCTGTGCCTGCAAACACCCCACCTGGGGCTGGGCACTGTGGGGGCACCCCCAAAGTCCTCAGAGCAGTCCTGGGGGGCTCCAGGCCTTCCCAGGGCCAGCCCTCAGGGCTCTGCAGATGTGGGAGGGCCAGGGGCCAGCGTGGGAGGGGCAGGGGCTGCCCCCACCTCCCCTCGTAGGACCCTCGCCAGGACCAGGAGCAGCCCTGCCGGCCTCTGATGGGCGTCTTACCAGACACGGTTAGATCTCGATGCCTCTGTCTAATACTGTCTGGTAATGCCGTCTATCCAGGGCCCCATCACCGCAGGAGGACCACTCACCCGGGTGGGACAGCTGCCCAGGGCTGGGGCTGGAGCCCTGGGCCAAGTCCCCACCTGCAGGCCGCTGGCTGCCTCTCCTGACCAAGGAGTGCCAGGCCCTCACAGCCCCCGTACTACACTGAGGGTGTGGCAGCTGCAGTCACCTCCAGCCAGCACTCCTGGGACAAAGGGGACCCTGAGCCCAACGTGGCCCTCAATGCCCTGTGCCCCTGCACCTGGCAGTGGAAGACAGGCGTGAAGAGCCCTGCCCCCAGCGTTCCCCGACCTAGAGAAGGGAGAAGACCCAGGGTGGGTCCTCATGATGGCCACTCAGCAGCACGCGTCCTGGCAGCGTCAGGACCCCAGACTCCTGGGAAGGGCCAGAAGCAGGCCCTGGGGCGGGGTGCAGTTGACATCTCCCTCCACCGGGCTGAGCGGCCCACGGCCCACGCCCAGGGCCCAGTGCCAGGCCTGGTGAGAGGGAAGGCAGGTTCTCGGAGGGCGGCAGAGCCCGTGCCTTCCCGGCTGCCCTTCTCTCAGCAGCCCCAGCTCCAGGATCGGGGAACTGCCCCTCAACCAAGCCGGGAATCCCACCGTGCCACCTTGCGCCTTGGTCCCCTGAGAGTGAGGCAGGCCCTTAGTAAAGCTGTCAGGGCTTGGAGATGGTTCCGGGCCGTGGGGTCGCTGCTGCATGACACGTGATAAGAATTCGGAGCGAGCCCCACTCTGGAGTGCGACGTCCCGGCCCTGAGACCTGGAACCTGAGCCACTGACTTCAACCCGCGACTCCAGAACAGGCTGCACCCAGAGGGCCACACACCCAGCCCGGCCAACCCCTCGCAGGCCCCGGTGTCGGGTGCACCTCAAGCTGCACCGGCTGTCGCCTCCCTCTCTCCCCACAGCACGGTTGAGGCTGACACCCAGTCCTGCTGAGTGTCCCCAGACCCCCCTCCCTACCCGCCCTTTGGAGACCCGGGGAACAACAACTGCAAAGATCTCTGTTCAATAAACCCCGGGACTTGAACTTCACTCTGACCACCTCCTTGTTCTCGCCATGCAACACTGACCCAGAGCTTGGCAGAGGGCCCTGCTGCAGGCAGCCCTACTGCGAGCTCAGAAGGCCCGCAGCCCCAGCCCCAGGAGAGGCACCCCCATTCTTCCCTCCCCCTCCCCCTCCCTGAGTCTGTCCTGCCTCTTCTGTGGGCAACTCAGTTAGAGACACTGAGATGCAGGAAAGCTCCCAGCAGGAACCACAGGGAGGAGTGGTCACAGGGCAGAGTTTGCCTGAGCACTTGGTGCCACCATGTGGGCCGGGTGTCACATCCCCAGAACCTGGCTGTGGGGGGCTCCCTCCGAGGGGAACCCAGGGACTAGGGCAGTGGCCTGGCAAGAAGGTCAGACTGCAGGCCCCTTTGAAGGAGGCCCTGTGCTCCTCCCAGGCCTTCAGGAGCAGGGTAGGAGCCCACACGCCCAGGTGTCCACACATGGCCACCACAAAGCTGGATCAGGGACCTAAGCAGTCCCGTGTGGTATGTGCCCCAGAACATACCTCCCAAAGGTCAGGGTGCTCCTGAAATGAGGCTCCCCCCGAGCCAGGGGCCCCTTCTCTGTCTGGGGAGCATCAAGACTAGTGAGGGTGGGTGCATCCTTCCCACCCAGGGACAGCAGCTGCTGGCCACCTGCCAAGGTGCAGGCCCAGGCTCGGGGCGTTTGCCCACTCAGCCCAGGCTTGGTGGAGCAGCTCCCTGGCCAGCCCGACTGCAGCCCCCACAGGCTGACCTAGGGCTACCTAGGACAAGGATCTCCCGGGCCATCACTGGACGAGGGTGCAGAAGCTACCGTCAGGCAGGGGGGCTAGGGCCACCTCAGGAAGCAGTCTCCCACCCACAGAAATAGGAAAGAAAACCCCAGCCCCACCCCACCCAGCCCCTGGGCTCTGAGGAAGCAGGCATGGGGGACTCTGTGGGGGTGGGGGAGCCCCAAGAGTAGGCCGGAGCAGCACCCAGCCGGGCCCCTGGAGGGCCTAGGGGGCTGTGTGAATGTCCTGCTACGACGACCAGCCGGGACCGGTGACTCCCTCCCAAGGCCTTGAGGCTGGCTGTCCTGCTACCAGGGCTCCAGGGGGCTGCCTCCCTGCTGAGCTCCTGAGGGCTCAGGTCCCTGGGCTTGTGGCTGCTCCACCCCCATCTCTGCCCCCAGCTCCATCTCTCTTCCCTCTGCCTCCCCCAAGGAGGACGCAGGTCACTGGATTCAGGGCCCACATGGTGGATCCAGGACAATGTCATCTGAGGTCTCACGTGGTCCCATCTCTGCAGATCTTTCTTTCCCAATGGGATCACATTTGCAGGCCCCTGGGCTTAGGACATGGTCCTGTCTCTGGGGACAGCCCCTTCAAGGGACTCCTGGGACCCTCACAGGGCCCACATAGCTGGAGGCTCAGTCTGGAAGCCGGGGTCACACTGTCCCAGGAGCCTCAGCTGGGAGCACTTCACAAACTGGCACCCAGGGCCTCTCTGAGCTAGGCATGGGGTCAGGGGCCCCTGAGAAGGCTCAGAGATGACCCTGGGCGGATTGGGAGGAAGGGGAAATGGGAGGCAGTGCCCAGGTTATCCCCAGGGGGTGTTTGCATACAGTACCCCTTCCCAGCCCCAGCTCCCCAGCCTCCTGCCACCCAGCGTGACCCCCCATCCCCACTTGACTCCTGTCAGGTCCTGGGCTGGCTGCTGCCCATCCGCTAGAGCCCTTGTTTACCTCTGGGCCCAGCAGGATCACAGCTGCCAGGTAATGGTTGCTGGGACACAGTTGCCAGGTCACCACTGTTGTCTCCCAGCAGAGGGCTCCCGAGACTTGTTGGGCAGGTAAGAGAGACAGGAGGGCCACCAGCCCGGGTCCTGGCTGGGCTGAGGCTGGGCCTTGCCCTCTTGTGCTTCTCTCCAGCCCCTGCCCAGAAGCAGAGGAAGGAGGAAGGGACCAGACAGAGACTGGGGTGGACGAGTCTTTGGCCCAGGACCAGGTCTGTCTCCCAGAACTCATCCCCGGAAGGGCAGTCTCCTGAGACCCACGGGGACTGACTCCGTCCCCAGAGTGCCGCTGGCCGGGGTGCCAAGCCCCGAGCCACTTCAGCACTTCCTGAGCCCGGTGTGGCCGACTGTGAGCTGCTGGGTCTCCTCACCCTGGACTCTGACCTGCAGTCATCTTCCTCAGGGTTAGAAGCCTCTCCTCCCCATCAGACCAGGGTGCGGTGTCCTGCCTTTTTATCTGACCAGGTAAAAAGCTGACCTTAAATCTATCACAGAGCTGTGAGCCTCTGCCTGGTCCCTTGCCCTGGGTTTTCGCTCGGTCTTTGCCAAACGTCCTGCTGAGGACCACTTGCTTCCCCGTCTGCCCCTCTGGTGGGCCTCCTTTCTGGACTTGGGTTGCACCCTCCAGAGACCCCGAGCTGCAGTCCCCAGAGGAGGGCAGGCACTCCCTCGAGCTGTTCCCACTGCCAATGCCCCTGCCCAGTTCCTTTAAAAGTCTCCCGTCAATGTGAATGACAAGAGTGACAGCGATTCACCGGTTATCAACCACAGGAGGAAACCCTAGTGCCTGGTGTTAGAAAAGCTGGGGGGCATGTAAGGCTTCTGGAAAACAGACCCCACACGGGCGTGCTCAGCTCCTCTGCCCTTCCCTGGGCTGTGGAGAGGTGTCCAGGGGCAGGGAGCAGGGCTTCTGGGCCACTCTCTTGACCACCTCGTGCTGTTGCTCCCGAGTGACTGTGGCCCTCACTGTCACCCCCAATGCAGACTTTTGGCCACCGGGCCAGGCAGCTGGCCCTGGTGTCCTCTCTCTCAAGTCTCCTGAGTTGTCCCCACACCCTGGCTTTCCTGGAACTGTCCAGTGGGCACCCCAGCCCTACTGGTACCCGCTGGGCCACAGGCACCATCCCAACATGCTCCTGGGTGTCTATGAGTCCGGCCATCTCTCAGTCAAAGAGCAGGCACGGAGTGATTGGGCAGCCGTGGGTCCACTTCTCCTGGGCCCCTCACTCCTGGGATTCACTGGCCAGATGGGGAGTTCCTCCCAGCGGGCCGGAGGGCTCTGGTGGCCCTGCAGCTGCTCCCTGAAGGTCCAGCCATCTCCACTCCCCCGTCTTCTCTCTCGACATCCCTGTGGCTCCGAGGCCGGTCCTGGAGGTCTGTTAGGGGGTCTGTTCCTTCAGGCCCTGTCCTGGGTCCTCCCCTCTGGGTTCTGACCGTGGCCCTGAAGGCTTCGCTCTCACAGGGTCCATCCTGTGCTGGAAGCACACGACTCCTTCTGGCGGGGGCAGTCTCTCCCCAACCCCAGGCCTGCTCCAGGGGCCAACTGGCTGCTGAGGGCTGCACACCTTCCCCTTTCCTCTGCCCACACCTGGGAAGCCACCCTCAGCCTCCTGGGGTCCCATGCCCACAGCAGGGTTCTGGGAACCACATGGGAAGGGTGGGGGTCTCCTGGCCCCATTCTCTGCAGGCTGGCAGCCCCAGCCTCGCCCCAGGAGCCTTCCTGTTCTGTGTGGGGTCTCAGGGTGCTCCAGCTTCGGCCCCCCACCCGGGGCCGACCAGCCTGGCTCCCTGGCTTCCCTCCGACTGTGGTTTTACTTCTCTCCTGCTCACGGTCACTTTGTGTGGACAGACACAAGGCTGCTCAGCTGAGCGTCTCGCCGACCTGCCCCCCCGGGAGCCTAGACTCCTGCCCCAGTCGTGGTCCTGTGCTGTCCCTCTGTCCTGCCACCTGCTGTAGCCTAGGGCTGGCCTTCTGTGAAGCTTCAGAAAGCCCTCGCCTCCCACCTGGGTCTGCTTTGTCTTCTCAAGGGTGAGGCCGAAGAAGTGCCAAGGAAATGACGTCCCTGACAGGTTCCCAAATGGGCCACAGGTGCAAACGGGGCAGCATCCAGGGCTCTGGGGCAGGCAGGGCAGTGGCCTGCAGGCAGAGGGGCCATGAAGGGCAGCAGTATGCGCTGGGAGGCCCCCTCTGGACCTCTGTTCCTCCAGATGGACACCCCCCCGGCAGGCCTGACGGCCACTGTCTTTACAGCCAGCGTCGGGGCTGTGTGCAGAGGGGCCAGGACAGTCCCTGCAGCAGAGGACTCGCCCAGCAGAGACAGAGATGGTCTCCCCGGCTCTGGCCACCAGGCCCCTCAGCCGCCATGGAGATGGGAGCCAGCCACCAGCAGACGCCACAGTGCGGGACTCAGGGAGGCGCCCTTCCCCGGGCAGGGGGGGCCCGGCCGCCTGCCCCATCCCAGGGCTGAGGCCTCGGGCTGCCCAAAGACCCCGACGGGGGGCGGGGGCCGCCTCTTCCCCACGGGGCACTCACCCCCGTGTCCCCATGCCCGCGCCCCACAGCCGCACCCGCTTCATCCACCGCCGCCGGGGGCAGCCTGCCCGGACCCACATCTGCTCCAAGAGACCCAAGCGGCCCAGGATCCGGCGGTGCCGGCCCCGGGCGCCGAGTGAGTGCGGAGCCCTGCCTGGGGCTGGCTCACCCCCCACGCGGCTCCTTCCTGGGACAGCACCCCACCCTCAGGGGGCAGATCTCGGGGAGGGGACAAAATGCGGGGATCGGGGCTCAGGGGCAGAGAGGGAGCACTGCTCTCCACCGCCTGAGCGCTCCGCCTGCCCTCGTGCCACCCCTGCAGGCAGACACAGTGGGCACTGCCCCCTCACCCTGCCCCGGCAGCTCCCATCTCCCCCAACTGACCATGGCTTCTTGGGTCACCCATGATGTCATCATGGGCATTGTGACCCCTGCCCTCTGGGTACCTCCCGGCACCATGTCTGCTCCAGGCTGCAGCCTCAAACCCCAGCCCCTTCCCCGCACAGAGCTCCCGCCCGGTTGGTAAGGAGGGTGGGCATCAGGCTCCCCGCTGGCCCTGCCCCACCCCAAGCCTGGCCCTAGAGGGCGGTGACTCTTCCCTCTGGCGCATACTGGCCCCCAGGCTCCTTGTCAGGTCTCGGCTGGGCTGAGGTGGGGCCCAGGGAGGCTGGAGTGAACACCCAGGAGCCCCTGAAATGGGCTGGGATTGGAAAGGCAGAGTGGGGACCCCCTCCACAGCACTGACCCACCCTCCCCAGGCTGGGCCCATGAGAGACAGATGGGGAGCAGTGGCAAGGAGGGCCTCCTGCCTCAGCTGAGCCAGCAGGACCAAGATGCAGGTGGGCCACAGATGACCCTGGGGGGCGGGACAGCCCTGGGCTCCAGGGACCCAGGGCCTCTGACCAGCTGCTTGCCTGCAGACCTCCTGGACCACACAGATGCTACCAGGCCCCCAGGGGCCTCCCCAGAGGGGCCCCCACTGGAGGGGGACAAGCAGTCACCCAGCACCGGGCAGGGCCCCTTCTTCTACATCGGAGGCACCAACGGGGCGTCCATGTGAGTGGGGCCGGTGGCCCTGTCTGCCCCACACCCTTACCTCTGGTCTGCCCCACATGGCTGCCGGCAGTCCCCGCGCCGTCCTCCAGGGACCCTTGGCCCCGGGGGTCACTGCTGCCTCCTCCCACAGAATCAGTGCCTACTGCAGGAGCAAAGGCTGGCAGCGCACGCAGGACAGCCGGCGCGAGGACTGCAAGCTCAAGTGGTGTGAGATCAAGTGCCGGGACAGCTACTGCAGCTTCCGGGAAGGTGGGGGGCACCCCAGCGGGGGGCCGGGCCTCTGGGTCCTGCGGCGCTGCCCACATGCCACCCCTCCTTGTCCTGCCAGGCCAGCAGCTGCTCTTCCAGCTCCCCAACAACAAGCTGCTCACGACCAAGATCGGGCTGCTCACGGCCCTGCGGGAGCACGCACGCGCACTGAGCAAGGCCAACAAGGTGCCCCCGGGCGGCCAGGCCAAGTGAGCCCCCCGCCTGCTGGGTGTCACCCCGCCCTCAGTGTACACCTTCTCTGTCATCCACCTGTCCCTGAAAGACCCGGTCCCCCAGACGAGGCGCCCACGGCTCTCCCCACCCGCGACCCCTCAGGGCTAACCCCCCTCTGAGACGCCCCCGATCCTCAAGACCTGGGCCTCCTCCCACCATCCACCACTGCCTCCACCCCGCCCTGCCACCCCCAGGAATCTCTGTCCTCCCACACAGCTAGGCGGGTCCCTCGGGCATGACCGCTCACCACCCACCCTGCCACTCATCCTCCCTGCCCATTCCCCCTCCGGCATGTTCCTCCGTCTCCTGCCTTCAACCCCACCGCACAGCCAAGCCCTCCACCCAGGAGCCCGGGCCTCCATCCACTTCCCAGTTCATCTAACACGCCCACCGTCTGCCCCTCCTCACCTGCCCGTCAAGCAGACAGCCAGAGGCGTCCATCCACCATCTGCTCATCCACGACTCATCTTAACATCTGTCCAGGGTCCATTTCCCTGTGCTCACAGTGTCCATCCGTCCAGCAGACCTCCTGCCTGGCCCCGTCTACCTCCATAACCAGCCGTCCTCCATCTCTCCAGGCCCCCATCCATTCTCCACTGTGGAGGTGGTCACTCAGGCCAGGGCCTGTGTCCCTCTCTGCAGATGTGGAAAGGACACAACAGTGACCCTCGAGGAGCCCACGTGGATCAGTTCGGGGTGCCTCGGGCCACAAAGGTAAGTGCACCCAGTTCTGATCCTGGGCTCACAGCAGGGTGCCACCAGAAGGGACTTGGGCAGGTGGCAGGGCGGGGTGAGCAGGGCCTCCAGCCTCTGCTGCAGAGAGGCCAGTGGTGTGGTGGCCGGAGGCATGCCCCTGGCCAGGCAGAGTGCAAAGGCCCTGCGAGGACGCACTGGGTCATCTGGGGCCTAGGTCAGGCCCCCAGAGTACTGCCAAGCCCCAGGGCAGGGGACAGCCCTGCCACGCTCTCTCCACCTCCCTGCTCTCCCAGGGCTCTGAAAATGGAAGATTTTTTCCCAGAGACCTACCGTCTGGACGTCAAGGATGAGAGACAGACCTTCGTCACCCTGTTTGATGGTGAGAGGCTGCAGACAGCCAGATTCAGGGGGACAGCAGCCTGTCGGGGGCAGTGCACGTCCTGGGGGCATGGAGGAGTCTGGGGGGGGGGCTGGGGAGCGGGAGGGTCAAGGCGCTGGAGGGGTGTCGGGGCAGGGCCATGGATGGGGGCCCTGGTGGGCGGGGCCGGGTGGAGGCAGGGGCCACAGAGCAGGGTGGGGTCCCTGTGTGGTCAGGCTGAAGGTGAGAAGTGGGGAGCGCCATGGCCAGGTCCCGGGAGGTGGCTAGAGCTCCAGTGTGGTCAGGGCCACGGCAGGCCCAGGATGGGGGTGGGGTGGGGCCGGAGGCTCAGGGGGTGCTCCCTGCAGAAACCCAGATATGGATCTGCAAGCCCACGGCCTCCAACCAGGGCAAGGGCATCTTTCTGATCAGGAGCCAGGAGGAGGTCAACGCCCTGCAGGCCAAGGCCCAGAGCATGGAGGACGACTCCATCTACCGCAAGATGCCCTTTCGGGCACCTCAGGCGCGGGTGGTGCAGAGGTGTGGGCGTGGGCTCCAGGAGGGGCCTGGGTGGGCTGATTCAGATGAGAGGGTACCTGTGAGGGCTGTGGTGGTCAGCAGGCCTACAGAGCCGTCCCCAGATACAGGCTCCAGGACCGGGTAGGCCGGGAGGACTTGGCCAGTTGCCCCTGTCGCCTCAGCTCCTCTACTCCCCGGCCAGCTGTGGCTTCTCTGCCTCCAGGAGGTCCAGCCCCTCAGCACCCCAGGGGCAGGGTTGGGGGCTGGTTCCAAGAAGGTCCCCTGGACCTCAGCTCTGGCCACAACTGCTGTCTGTCGTCCCTGCTGTCCAGTCAGCCCTCCTGGGCACTGCTCCCTGCCTCTGGTCTTGAAGACCTGAGCTCCCCTGCTTGGAATGTCCGCCCCCTTCTGCCCCCAGCCACTCACTCTTCATGGCTCTCAGTAGCCTCCTTCCCCCGCAGGCAGCCCTCCCTGCAGGGGCCCAGTCCATCCTGACTCCAGGCTCCTAAAGGAGGCTGTGGCCAAGGTCTGCAGGCCAGGCCCTTCCTTCTTGCCCACTCCCCGACCGGCTCAGGCTCAGGAATGTCCCCTGCCCCTGGACATGTGCCCAGCCAGAGGCCACTCCTGTGACAGGGGAGTGTCGGGAGAAGGCAGGGGGAGTGGGGACGCCGGCCAGCTGGCAGGGCAACTCAGCCCCAGTGGCCACATGGGGTGCCCAGGTACATCCAGAACCCGCTGCTGCTGGACGGGAAGAAGTTTGACGTGCGCTCCTACCTGCTCATCGCCTGTGCCGTGCCCTACATGGTGTTCTTTGGCCACGGCTACGCCCGCCTCACCCTCAGCCTCTACGACCCCCATTCCAGCGACCTCAGCGGCCACTTGACCAACCAGGTAAGGAGCCCTGGCAGGAGAAGGTCTTCCCTGAGGCGGGGGGTGGGACGAGAGGAAGGCAGGCCCTCAGCCCCCAGCTTGGCTCCAGCTGGTGGGCCAGAGAAGGGCCTCAGCGGAGGACTGCAGGGCAGGAGGACCTGCTGGCTGGAGGAGTCTGGGTGGTGGACCAAGGTGTTTGCCGGAGGGTCTCCAGAGGCAGGCGCCCAAGGGCCTGGGGCAGCAGGGTCAGGGCTCCTCAGTGGAGGTGGCCTCCAGGCCCTTATCTTTTCCCCAGTTCATGCAGAAGAAAAGCCCCTTGTACGTGCTACTGAAGGAGGACACGGTGTGGAGCATGGACCACCTCAACAGCTACATCAACGACAAGTTCCGCAAGACCAAGGGGCTCCCCCGAGACTGGGTCTTCACCACCTTCACGGTCCGTCCGCAGCTGTACCCTCTCCTGCTGTGGGAGGGAGGGCCGCTGAGGTCGGGAGCTGTGTCCACCTTCACGGTCCGTCCGCAGCTGTACCCACTCCTGCTGTGGGAGGGAGGGTTGCTGAGGTCGGGAGCTGTGTCCACCTTCACGGTCCGTCCACAGCTGTACCCACTCCTGCTGTGGGAGGGGAGGGTTGCTGAGGTCGGGAGCTGTGTCCACCTTCACGGTCCGTCCACAGCTGTACCCACTCCTGCTGTGGGAGGGAGGGCCGCTGAGGTCGGGAGCTGTGTCCACCTTCACGGTCCGTCCACAGCTGTACCCACTCCTGCTGTGGGAGGGAGGGTTGCTGAGGTCGGGAGCTGTGTCCACCTTCACGGTCCGTCCACAGCTGTACCCACTCCTGCTGTGGGAGGGAGGGTTGCTGAGGTCGGGAGCTGTGTCCACCTTCACGGTCCGTCCACAGCTGTACCCACTCCTGCTGTGGGAGGGGAGGGTTGCTGAGGTCGGGAGCTGTGTCCACCTTCACGGTCCGTCCACAGCTGTACCCACTCCTGCTGTGGGAGGGGAGGGCCGCTGAGGTCGGGAGCTCTGCGTGTCCACCTTCACGGTCCGTCCGCAGCTGTACCCACTCCTGCTGTGGGAAGGGAGGGCCGCTGAGGTCGGGAGCTGTGTCCACCTTCACGGTCCGTCCACAGCTGTACCCACTCCTGCTGTGGGAGGGAGGGTTGCTGAGGTCGGGAGCTGTGTCCACCTTCACGGTCCGTCCACAGCTGTACCCACTCCTGCTGTGGGAGGGAGGGTTGCTGAGGTCGGGAGCTGTGTCCACCTTCACGGTCCGTCCACAGCTGTACCCACTCCTGCTGTGGGAAGGAGGGTCGCTGAGGTCGGGAGCTGTGCGTGTCCACCTTCACGGTCCGTCCACAGCTGTACCCACTCCTGCTGTGGGAAGGGAGGGCCGCTGAGGTCGGGAGCTGTGTCCACCTTCACGGTCCGTCCACAGCTGTACCCACTCCTGCTGTGGGAAGGAGGGTCGCTGAGGTCGGGAGCTGTGCGTGTCCACCTTCACGGTCCGTCCACAGCTGTACCCTCTCCTGCTGTGGGAGGGGAGGGTTGCTGAGGTCGGGAGCTGTGTCCACCTTCACGGTCCGTCCGCAGCTGTACCCACTCCTGCTGTGGGAGGGGAGGGTTGCTGAGGTCGGGAGCTCTGCGTGTCCACCTTCACGGTCCGTCCACAGCTGTACCCACTCCTGCTGTGGGAGGGAGGGCCGCTGAGGTCGGGAGCTGTGCGTGTCCACCTTCACGGTCCGTCCACAGCTGTACCCTCTCCTGCTGTGGGAGGGAGGGCCGCTGAGGTCGGGAGCTGTGCGTGTCCACCTTCACGGTCCGTCCACAGCTGTACCCTCTCCTGCTGTGGGAGGGGAGGGCCGCTGAGGTCGGGAGCTGTGCGTGTCCACCTTCACGGTCCGTCCACAGCTGTACCCACTCCTGCTGTGGGAGGGGAGGGTCGCTGAGGTCGGGAGCTGTGCGTGTCCACCTTCACGGTCCGTCCACAGCTGTACCCACTCCTGCTGTGGGAGGGAGGGCCGCTGAGGTCGGGAGCTCTGCGTGTCCACCTTCACGGTCCGTCCGCAGCTGTACCCTCTCCTGCTGTGGGAGGGGAGGGTCGCTGAGGTCAGGAGCTGTGTCCACCTTCACGGTCCGTCCACAGCTGTACCCTCTCCTGCTGTGGGAGGGAGGGCCGCTGAGGTCGGGAGCTGTGCGTGTCCACCTTCACGGTCCGTCCACAGCTGTACCCTCTCCTGCTGTGGGAGGGAGGGCCGCTGAGGTCGGGAGCTGTGCGTGTCCACCTTCACGGTCCGTCCGCAGCTGTACCCACTCCTGCTGTGGGAGGGAGGGCCGCTGAGGTCGGGAGCTGTGTCCACCTTCACGGTCCGTCCACAGCTGTACCCACTCCTGCTGTGGGAGGGAGGGTTGCTGAGGTCGGGAGCTGTGTCCACCTTCACGGTCCGTCCACAGCTGTACCCACTCCTGCTGTGGGAGGGAGGGTTGCTGAGGTCGGGAGCTGTGTCCACCTTCACGGTCCATCCACAGCTGTACCCACTCCTGCTGTGGGAGGGGAGGGCCGCTGAGGTCGGGAGCTGTGCGTGTCCACCTTCACGGTCCGTCCACAGCTGTACCCACTCCTGCTGTGGGAGGGGAGGGTTGCTGAGGTCGGGAGCTGTGTCCACCTTCACGGTCCATCCACAGCTGTACCCACTCCTGCTGTGGGAGGGAGGGTTGCTGAGGTCGGGAGCTGTGTCCACCTTCACGGTCCATCCACAGCTGTACCCACTCCTGCTGTGGGAGGGGAGGGCCGCTGAGGTCGGGAGCTGTGCGTGTCCACCTTCACGGTCCATCCACAGCTGTACCCACTCCTGCTGTGGGAGGGGAGGGCCGCTGAGGTTGGGAGCTGTGCGTGTCCACCTTCACGGTCCGTCTGCAGCTGTGCCCATTCCCGCTGTGGGAGGGAGGGCCACTGAGGTCGGGAGCTGTGCGTGTCCACCTTCACGGTCCGTCTGCAGCTGTGCCCATTCCCGCTGTGGGAGGGAGGGCCACTGAGGTCGGGAGCTGTGCGTGTCCACCTTCACGGTCCGTCTGCAGCTGTGCCCATTCCCGCTGTGGGAGGGAGGGCCACTGAGGTCGGGAGCTGGGCGTGTCCACCTTCACGGTCCGTCTGCAGCTGTGCCCATTCCCGCTGTGGGAGGGAGGGCCACTGAGGTCGGGAGCTGTGCGTGTCCACCTTCACGGTCCGTCTGCAGCTGTGCCCATTCCCGCTGTGGGAGGGAGGGCCACTGAGGTCGGGAGCTGTGCGTGTCCACCTTCACGGTCCGTCTGCAGCTGTGCCCATTCCCGCTGTGGGAGGGAGGGCCACTGAGGTCGGGAGCTGTGCGTGTCCACCTTCACGGTCCGTCTGCAGCTGTGCCCATTCCCGCTGTGGGAGGGAGGGCCACTGAGGTCGGGAGCTGTGCGTGTCCACCTTCACGGTCCGTCTGCAGCTGTGCCCATTCCCGCTGTGGGAGGGAGGGCCGCTGAGGTCGGGAGCTGGGCGTGTCCACCTGGGCTGAGCTGGGCGTGAGGCTGGGGAGCACTGAAGCTCGTCTGCATGTGGCCCACCTGCGAGGTCCCTGCAGGGCCGGAGATGGCAGCCCAGTGTGAGAGCTGACAGTTCCTGACTCGCAGGGCCACTAGAGGAGGTCACAGGCCGGAGAGGACAGGACTTCCCTGCTCACGGGTCACCTGGGGCAGGTGTCTGTTCTTGGGAGTACTTGTCGACTGTGCATTCGGAGGGGCCTGGCAACAAGGGCCACAGAGGAGTGGGTGGAGGCGGGTGAGCCCCAGCTCCACAGAGGGACCGGCCTCTCCTTGCTCAGCCTGGGCTGGCCAAAGCGGAGGTCAGTTGCTGCCTGGCTACCACTCCTAGTCAGGGCCCTGTGGACTGTGCAGGTCACCAGTGTGAGGTGTCCCCAGTCATTTCCCTCCCCCCCAAATGCACAAGTCAGAATCCACCATTGGAAGGGCACGGGGCAGTGGTTTCCCACATCAGGCTGCGGCTGCCCCCGTCTGACTCCAACGCTGTCACCAGAGAGAAACCGGCAGCGGTCCTCCCCTGGGCAGCCACTCACCTGCCGTACTGGGCGTCCTGCCTCTGGATGTCCATCCACGGGTGTCCCTCAGTGGGTGACCTGTGGCCTCCCCCCTAGGTGTCCCTCAGTGGGTGACCTGTGGCCTCCTAGGTGTCCCTCAATGGGTGACCTGTGGCCTCCTTCCTAGGGGTCCCTCTGTGGGCCACACGTGGCCTCCCTCCAGGGGGTCCCTCTGTGGGCCACACGTGGCCTCCCTCCAGGGGTCCCTCTGTGGGCCACACGTGGCCTCCCTCCAGGGGTCCCTCTGTGGGCCACACGTGGCCTCCCTCCAGGGGTCCCTCTGTGGGACACACTTGGCCTCCCTCCAGGGGTCCCTCTGTGGGCTATATGGTGGCCTCCCTCCAGGGGTCCCTCTGTGGGCCACACGTGGCCTCCCTCCAGGGGTCCCTCTGTGGGCTATACGGTGGCCTCCTAGGTGCTCCACCTTGCTGCACACCTGCTGTGTTCCCCCTCTGGCATCCTAGTGTGAGTGGACCACGGTTGTCCACTGAGCCCAGGCCGCTATATTCTGTGATTGCCGTCCTGAGTCAGTGTGGTCCAGACACAGATGCATTTCTGCTGAATGTCCTAGGAAGGAGCTGTGGGCCCTTTGGGGGACAGTCCCACAGTGGCTGCCGTGTTGGACATTCCCAGCTTCTGCATCCCCTCACCATCGGCTGCTGCTGTTCTGTTTTTAACCGCCTGCCGTGTTCCCGCTGGGGCTCACGTGGAGCTGACTGGTATCTCCCTAGTGACAATGACCTTGAGCGGCTTCTGTGCTCACGGGCTCCCTTCTCGGGAAAGGTCTTTGGAGCCCCTCCGTGTTCTCTATTCAGCTGAGCCGCTTCTTCAGATGTTCTGAATACCAGAACCTTGCCACGTACATGATCCGAAAATATTTTCTCTCCTTTTGTGGTCTTCACTTTCTTGATAATGTCCTTGTTCGTAAAAGCATTTCGTTTTTGTTTTGTTTGGTGCTGGGAATTGAACTCAGCCCAAGTTGCGTGCCGAGCACACACTGTACCGTGGCCTTACACTTATAAAGTCTGAAAGCTTTTACTTTTTAAATATTGATTGTGGTACTGAGGATTGAACCCAGGGGCCCTTTACTATTGAGTGGCGTCCCCAGACCTTTTCAAAATTACTTTTATTTTGAGACAGGGTCTCATTAATTTGCAGAAGCAGGATTACAGGTGTGGGTCACGATGCCTGGCCAAAAGCTTTTAATTTTGATGGAGGCCCATTTTATCTATTTTTTTCTTATGGTTCTTCATGTTTTGGATGTCATATCTAAAAAACTATTTCCAGGTTTGGGTGCAACCCAGCAGTAGAGCACTTACCTACATAGGGTGCTTGGTTTGATCCCCAGAACCACAATGGACAAAAATCATCAATTTTTTTGTTTTCCTCTAAAGGTAATGCAATCTTCCCCATTTTCTGGATGACTGATTTTGTGCCCAGTGGGAGGTCGGGATCCAGCCTCCTCTGCTGGGGTGGGGCTTCGAGTTCTCCTGTGCTCTGTTGCACAGACTGTCCGGCCCTCACTGAATGGTCTTCGTGTGGGCTCCCTTCTGGACTCTCAGCTCTGCTGATGCACGCAGTGACTGTCCTGAGGCCAGCACCACACCTTTCGGTCACTGCAGCTCTGCCGTGAGTCTTGCAATCAGGAGTGTGAACCTTTCCGTGTTGGTCTTCTTCAAGATGGTCTTGGCTTCTCTGGGGTCCCTTGCGATTCCATATGAATTTAAGGATTCGGTTTACATTCCTGGGAGGCAGTCCATTGAAGTTGGAATAGGGGTACCTTGAGTCTATAGATCACTTTGGGTAGCACTGACATCATAACAACATTTAGCTTTCCAACCTATGAACAGGGGAGGTCTTTCTACATCCGCTCTGGCGATGTTTCCTAGTTTTCAGCGTACCAGTCTTCCACCTTCATAAATATTGATCATAGCCGTGTTATTCTTTTGGGTGACATTGTGAATGGAATTATTGTCTTAATATCTTCTCGGGATTGTCAAATTGATAGTGTGTGTGTGCATGTTGACCTTGTATACTGCGACTTTGCTGAATTTATGAGCACTAATTTTGTATGTGGATTTTTAGGATTGATACACATTATGTACATAGGGTCATGTCACCTGAGAATGGAGAGAGTCTTATTCTTTCTTTCAAATCTGGATGAATTTTGCCTCTTTTCTGCCCTACAGTCCCAGTATCCCCCTGGTCTCCTTGTCTGGCTCCTGAGCTGGGAGTTTCCACAGCTCCCTGGTCATGCCGGGTGCCTTTCTTCCCCTCGTTTGCTCAGTGGCTTTATCATGGAAGGTGTTGAATGGTGCCGTCACTTTTCCTGATTGGGTGTTATTTCCCCTCACTCAGTGTCTTGTATGGCACTGTTAGCCTTTCTGTGCTGAAATACTCTTTCTGGGGTAAATCCCACTTGATAGTGGGATGTAATCACTTAATATGCTACTAGTCTTTGTTTGCTAGTTTTTATTGAGAATTTTATGTTTATGCTCATCAATAATATTGGTCCTGAAGTTTTCTTGTCTTCTTCTGGTTTTGACGCAGAGCCCATTAGTCAGCTTTCTGTTCCTGTAACAGACACTGAGCTTTCTTGTGGCTTACAGTTTTAGAGGTTTCGGTCCATGACCAGTTGGACCTTGTTTTGGGTTGTCTTTGAATACAGTCTATTAAAGACAACCTACTGCAGTTTTTTAAACAATGCATTCTGCCAACTCATTTGAGATTCTAACCCATTATATAATTATGATAAGGTAGGATTTACATTTCTTCTTTCAAACTCGGGATTGAACCCAGGGGCACTTCAGCATTGAGCTACAACCATGGCCTTTTCTATTTTTTTATTTTGAGACATCCCAAGCTGACCTCAAACTTGCCATCCTCCTGCCTCAGTCTCCCAAGTCCCTAGGATGACAGGTGTGGCCCACTGTTCCCAGTTTATTACTCTTCAAACATGGCTCCTTTCACTATGCGTGTGTCTGCTTGATGATGCTGTTCCACACCCAAGTATCTCCTTTTTGTGTGTGTGTGTGTGTGTGTGTGGTGCTGGGGATTGCACCCAGGGCCTTGTGTATGCAAGGCAAGCACTCTACCAACTGCGCTATATCCTTAGAGAACTACCACAACCAGGTCTTTAAGGCTTTATTTTTCTTCATTATTCTTTCTTTTCCTCAGACTGGCTAATTTAAATTTAAAAAAAAAAAATGAGACTGGGGCCAGCCTGCACAACTTAGAGATACCTTGGCCCCAATCTCATGGGCTCAAGTGTGGCTGGGGCTACAGAAGCATGC
Source organism: Ictidomys tridecemlineatus (assembly GCF_052094955.1). Lineage (NCBI taxonomy): Eukaryota > Metazoa > Chordata > Mammalia > Rodentia > Sciuridae > Ictidomys > Ictidomys tridecemlineatus. The sequence continues at coordinate 137,860 of NC_135487.1, forward strand.
CACCACCCCCAGCACCAGTGGACCTTTTATTTTAGATACAATACTTGTCCACTCTAGAACTTCTACTTGCCTTCCTTCTGTCAAGATTTGTTCCACTAGGTCCACTAATGGGAGATATTTTCCAAGGCTACTGCTGAGCTGGGAAACAGGAAGTGAAACTAATGAGGCGAGTCTGAGTACTAGAGAGCTCCCCATTCTTAAAAAATATTTTTGGCTGTAGGATGGATATAATATTTTTTTTTTGATGTGGTGTTGAGAATCGAACCCAGTGCCTCACACATGCTAGGCAAATGCTCTGCCACTAAGCCCCAGCCCAGTCCAGAGCTCTGTGTCCTGGCCAAGATTTTGCCGGTCCCATTGGTTGACTGGTCCTGCTGTGAGTGAGCCATTGGAGGACAGAGGTTTCCTGTCCCCTTCACCCTTGAATCCTCAGCCCTCCTGCCACACAGGAGGAAGTCCATGGGTTTGTTGAGTGAGTTTCTGGATGGTGGGGTAGCGGAGCAGGTGCAGGTGGGAGTGTGACTGACAGCTCAGGCTTGGGAGATGTCACCAGGACTCACAGGTCAGAGACGGTGATCCCTCCCTGCTTGACCCACAGAAGCGGATGCAGCAGATCATGGCCCACTGCTTCCTGGCAGTCAAGTCAAAGCTGGAGTGTAAACTGGGGTACTTCGACCTCATTGGCTGTGACTTCCTGATTGATGAGAACTTCAAGGTGCTGTCCTGAGTGGATGAGGTTTGATTGGCAGGTGCAAGGAGGCACCGTCCATCTGTACACCTCGACCACACCACAGGCCCGTGGGTGCACTCTGCAGTCAGACCCACCCTGCCTGTTCCCAGCCCCAGGGTGCTGTATCCATCAGGCTCAGCTCCTACTGCAGCTGGGGCAAATCCATACCCCCTCCTCCGGGCAGCCCTGGACAGAGACCCATGGTCAAACAAGGGATGGAGGTTACAGGGGAAAAAGCCATCTGCCCAGAGTTACTTGGCTTCCTGGGAACCAGGGCCCCAGCCTCCTGCTGGCTGAGTGGTCTGTAGGTGGGTGGGTGAGTGGGAGGGTGAGTGGGGATGTTCACCAGTGTCCTGCCCAGGTGTGGCTACTGGAAATGAACTCCAACCCTGCCCTGCACACCAACTGTGAAGTCCTGAAGGAGGTCATCCCTGGTGTGGTCATGGAAACCTTGGGTGAGCCTCAGCATCCCGACCCCTCCACTAAGTTGAAGGAACCCTCTCCCTGCCTGCCCAGTCCTGTGTTCTATCCTACCCTCTCCCAAGATCAGATCCCACAAATCTAGCTCTCCAGCAGGCCCAAACCCTGCATCATGCCCCAACCCCGCTGCTCAGGTTGTCCCCCTACACCTCACGGCGAGCTGGGTCCCACCCTTCGAGGCCCGCTCTCCTCCCCTGCCCCCAGAACCCCAGGCAAGTTCTGGGGAGGCTGGACCTCCTTTCCACCCGCGCCAAAGCCCGACTCTTCCCACTCCTCCCCAGACCTGGCGCTTGAGACCTTCCACAAGAGCTTACGGAGTCAGAGGATGACGCCCCTGCTGTCGCAGCGCCGCTTCGTGCTCCTGCACAACGGCGAGGCGGACCTGTGGCCGCGCCTGGGGGGCTCGCGCACCTTCCCGCGCCGGCCACCACCGCCCCGGCCCATCTGCGAGGCCGCGTCCTCCGCGCCCCCCGCGCCGCGCGCCGCAGACAGGCCAGGCGCGCGCAGGCCCGCGCCTCCCCGGGGCGCGCCCGGACGGCCCCTCTCGGCCCCGCGCCGTCCCCGGCCGCCCGGCCTCGGCGCGGGCTCTGCCGGCACCCCAGGCGAGGAGACCGCGGCCCCCGGCCCCGAGCGGCCGCGCGTGGACGGCAGGGACCCGGCGCGGGAGCCCTCCCCGGAGCCGCCGGAGGAGGAGCGCCAGGAGCGGAGGAGCGCGAGCCACCGCGGCTCCTAGACCTGGCACCTGCGCCCGGCGGCCCCAGGGCGCGGCCGCGCCCTCTGGGGACCTATAAAGGCTACTTTGTGACAAACGCGGCCTCCACAGAGGGTCTGGCGGGCCGCCGCCCCGGCCCGCGAGCCGACCCACCTGGGCGACCCGCGTCCTTCCCTCTGCCCACCGCCGTCCTGAGGGCGAGGTGGGGGCTGCGGGAAGGAGGTGTGCCCGCCCCGCAGTGCCGGCCTGTCCTCCCTCATGGCGCAGCCCACCGGCTCCTGATCTCCTGCCCAGGGCGCAGTGCTCCTCATCCCCCAGGACCGGCCTGCAGCCCTCATGACCCCCAACTCCAGCCTGGCACTGGGATCCGCCACAGTGAGGTTTCTCCAGGAAAGGTCTGGATCCCCGTGGACTCTTCGGAACCCCTCTGGATTGTTCTTCTGGGGCTGCCCATGGCTCGCCCCGACCCTGCCCAGCACGGCTTTTATCTGGGCCTTGGACACCAGGCAAGGGCACTCTCCATAGCCCCACAGCCCCCCTTCCCCACAGAGGCCCATTCCTTGGAGGAGGAGGGCCCAGGGCTTTTGGTAGTGGTCCCCGAAGAATGTGGGGTCAGCACTGGCCAGGCCCCAGCAATCCTGAGGCCTCCCACACTACTCTCTGTGGGCCTGGGATTTGAGGAGAGAACTCCAGCACTCTGGGCCCTGAGGTGTCTAGGCCCTCCACCCAGTGGCCAAGGCATTACCTTACCTGCGTCGCAGGCTCCCCTCTCCAGGGGTCCTGCAGGCCCCCAGCTGGCACACACTTCTGCTGGTGCTACCCCAACTCCACGTGGTCATGGCCTGGCACCAAATCCTCCTGAGCTGCCCCACTGCTGACCTTCCCTTGTCCAACAGTGGAGCCAGCTCCACCCCAAATGCAGAGTGGCTGCTTTCTCTCTGTCTGCATTGGAGTGATGGAAGCATCTGAGGGGGCCAGAGAACCTGTCTTGGGGTGCTGGCTCCCCTTGCAGGCAGGGCTGTTGCCATCCAGGGATGCAATTCCATGTCACCACTAGAGGGCGCTGTCTGCCACTGTTTCTGGCCAGCATACCTAGGGACTGGTGCAGTAGGCAGCCAGGAACAGACAGGGACAGGGGCTCAAAGAGGTAAAGTGAAACACCCCCCCCCATCACAGAGCCCCTGGTCGTGGAGACCCTGGGGGTACACCTGTGGTTAGCCCATGCCACAGCTCCCATACACACTGCCTGCCCTGTCCTGGGTGCTCTATCCAACCCTAACCCAAGTCTAGTCACCCTGCTGCTGTGGCCCACAGCCTGGAGTCCCGCCTGCTCGGCGAGAGCACACAAGTGCTCCTGTGGGAAGGGCCCAACTCTGGAGTCCACCAAGGCCAGGGAGGGGCCAAGACCCTTTGAGGCCACATGGCCATAGCTCCTGGCTACTGCAGCCATGTCACCTTAGGGTCACCTCTTGCTCTCCCTCTGCTCTGGTCACTGAAACCCCTGAGCCTTGGTGCCTGAAAGGCCTCTTGCCCACTCTGGCGCCCAGCCCAAGTTGGGATTCTGTTCCATGGTGCCTCACCACTGTCACAGAACACTGCAGCACTCCTCACCTGCCACAGTGGGGCTATTGACCTCAGGTTCAGGGGCCTCAAGCTGTCAGCAGAGGTGACAGAGTCCTTGGGAGGTGCTCCCCTGCTGCCTTGGGGACATGAGCCTGCACGAGACCTGAGAAGGGCCCATGGCAGTGCTTGGCCCTGTTCCTGATGGAGCGCCCCAGAGGCCAGGACTGTATCTGGCATCCCCCAGAGCCCAGATGTCAATAAAGGATGTTTCCTGAGATTCCCTGCTGCTCATTCCTTCCACAGGAATGACAGGGAGAGGTGGGCTGCGGAGCACTGAGCCCTGGGTGTCTGGCAGGTGTGAGGTCTTCAATTCAGGCAGAACCAGCAGGGTCCAGGGACCTCACAGACCTGCTGCTGGAGAGGTGACCCTCCCTATCACACTCCCTCTTTCTCCCTCATCCCCTCCCTCTCTCCTCTGCCCACTCCTTTTCCCTCCCTCTCTCTTCCAGGGCTAAATTCTGGGGTTCTGCTGGTGGGCAGGGAATTCAAGAAGTGTCCTCTACCAGCAGAAAGTATAGGGAGTCAAGTGGCCCCCAGGCCTGACCCGGCTCCCATCCCTGCAGCCCACGGGGGCCGACCAGGACAGACCCTCACACCCTGGGGCCTGCCTCAGCCAGGGCTCCTGGGCACCTGGTGTCAGCCAGACTAAGGTCTACTGGGGCTGTCTGCTCACCCACCCTCAGCCCCTTTCCCCTTGGAGATATCTGCTGGGATGGGGGCAGAGGCCAGAGCAGCCCTGGAGCTGAATCACCGTTTCTGGAAAGCACCCCGAATCTTGGAGCTTCCTGGAAAAATGAGGTGATGGGTGAAGGTCTGCCTTCCTGACCAAAAAGGGGGTGAGCTGCTGGCTGAGGGGCAGCCCTCGAGTGAGCCGTCCTCTGGTCGGGAGGCTGGGACAGGAAGATGGCCCAGTCCAGGGGCAGTGCCCATCTGATCTCGTGGGGCACATCCCAGCCTCTGGGGCTGCCAGGCCCCACCGGCCCTCTAAGGCCCCTCCAGTTGTTCTGAGACCTGGGCTGGGGGCCACTTCTGTCTAGCAAAAAAGTCTTCTCCCCATCCTCACCTTAACTCCCCCCAACTGGAAGGGATCTCTCCCTCAGTTTGAGTCCTACCCTGCCTGAGCCAGATCTCAGGGAAGGGAGGTGTCTTTGAGGAAGGTGAGTGGGTGGAGCTGGGCTGGCAGGCACCAACTGTGGCCGGAAGCACTTCTGGGAACAGACATGGCCTCTGGGGCCTTATCTGAGGCTGAACAAAACCTACCCACTGTGGGGCGGCGGGAGAGTTGAGGCCAGGGGAGCTGCGGTTTTCCGGAAGAGCTGGAGAGCCTCCTGTGGGAGGGGTTGGCCTGGGCCACCTCTGGGGTGGGGGGCAAGCCTGTCCCCAGCCAGCAAGGCTCACCTGCTCTCCACCCCAGCCCCTCTGGGTCTCCAGGCGCCTCCAGGTAGCCCTGGGCTCTGCCCCCACACCTGGATCTCAGGCAGGTGGACCCGGGCCAGGCAGGGGCTGAGGGGGGAGAGCCTGGCGGGGGCTGGGCCAGCAGCGGAATCCCCCACCTGCTCTGCAGCCTTCCGCCTTCCACAGCCTTCCGCCCCCACCCCCTTACTGACGTACTGACGTTTGGCCCAGTCGCCCCCACGGGGCCACCCCCACGGGTTTCCAGCTGAGTCAGCCCTGTGTAACCTTGGCGGACCTCGGTGCTTTCTGGGGACACCCCCAGAGGTGTCCTGAGGGGAGCCAGGGTGGGGTCCATGGACCTGCAGGGGCGCAGTGAGCCCAGAGAGGCCCCCAGTGCCCCTTCCAGCTGTGCCAGGCCTGGTTGGCCCAAGAGTTGCCTGATCTGCCTCCCTCCCCCACCCTGGGTGAGGGCAGGCTCCTGGCAGCTCCCAGAGCACAGAGAAGGCGCTGGGAAATGCTGATGCGGTGTCTTAATAAATGGGTGACCAGAGGTAGATGACCACTGTCCACTCTCCAGCACGTCCCCAGCTGTCCCTGGGTTTTTCACGTTCTGGGTCCTGCTGTCATCCACTCCCACCAGTCTAGGCTTTGGCCTTGAGTCTTTCCCAGGAGCCTGTGTGCTGGGGTGCTGACACGCCAGACTGCAGGTCACTTATCTGCTGTGGGCTGGGCCCACGGCCCACTGCCACTAGGAGCTGAGGGGGCTGAGGGCAGATGGAGATGGGGAACGCGTGGGGGGCTGAGGGCAGTGGCCAGGTATGCACATGCCCCAAGGTGCTGCTAAGACTGGTCCCCACTGGTCTGCCACTCCCTGGACCGCCTTGCCAAGACATCCCTATCAGATATCTCCAGGAGCAGCTGCAGCTGGGGCTGCCAGGAGGCTGTGAACATGCTCTGCAGGGTGGGACCAAGTGCCATGCCCTAGAGAGAGGGATCCCAGGACAGGAGAAGGCCCAGCGCCAAGGCAAGGCACCTGGAGGCTGCTTCACATCAGAAGTGCCGGGTGGAAAGTGACCAAGTCTGAGTCCCTGGGCACGGGGCACAGTGAGGCAAGTCAGGTGGTGGGCAGTGCACAAACAGTCTCCACTGGCTTTCAGAGGGGTGGTGGCCCAGAGACCACAGGTCCAGCACGTGGCAGCTCAGTGTGGGCCAGAAAAGCACGGAGAGGTGGTCTGGCTGAGCACCAAGAAGGCAGGCCCAGTGCGGCGCCTCTCCCCCAGGAAGCGCCCTAAGCCCTGTGGCCCGGCCTGTGCCAGGACTGGAAGAGTCCTGAACTGGGCTCCCCACCCCAGCTGGGAGCTCCTGGGCCTTTGAGGCCTGGGAAAGGGACCATGGGTGTGGGTGGACAAAGTGCCCCGGACCCCAGCCCTGGGCTCCCTGTCCTCCTGTCCATCCCCCATTACACATCCACTCAGGTCACTGAACAAGTGTTTATTGAAAACCACCTGCAGCCAGGTCCCCTGCTGGACACTGCACACCCGTGGGGGGAACACAGACCCCACCCCAGCAGGGCTGGCCAGGGAGGAAGGCAGTCACGGCTGCCCATCTCTCCCACAGGGCCAGCCATGGCCACCACCCTTCTGCACAGTCGAGGGAACTTGTCACTGTCACCATCCTGTACCCACTTCCACCGTTGAGGGGAGCAGGGCCGGGCCCAGAACAGATGGAAAGCAGAGCCCTGGCTCCCAAGAGTCAGCCTGGGCCAGCTCCTGGGGAGGGTCTGGCTTGGGGTGCAGCTTCTCCTGAGGATGGTCAGCCTCACACCCAAGGACGCCCCAGCTCGTCCTTCTCCAGCCGCTCCCCCCGCTCCTCCTCAGGGAACTGGCAGCTGCAGGCATCCTCCGCAGGTGGGGGGAGCACCTCTGGAAGTGGCGGGGTCTCTGTAGGGGGGTCGTGGTCAGCGGCAGCCTGAGCCCTCCACCCTCTCCTCCCCTGGGACCCCAACTGACCTTGAGGCCACCTGTGCTTCCTCCTCAGCTGCCAGATGTGCAGGCTGAGCTGGGCTGTGGTCAGGACGAGGATGCAGGTGGCCAGGGCCAAGAGGAGGATGGTCAGCTGGCCAGGTGGCTCAGCGGGCAGAGACCCCAGGATGCATACAGCATTGTGAGTTTTGTTCCCATGGAACATGGTGAGAAAACCAAACTGGTCGCAGCTGGGACACAGACACACACATGGTCACCCTTGGTGCTCTGGGCTATTTAGGGGATCACAGGGCCCTCAGGGGTGGCCATGCTGGGAGGGACAGGTCAGGATCCCTTGGAGCTACATGGCCAAGGCCTCACTCAGCACTCACTCTGTCCAAGGTCTGCAGCGGCCCTCGTGGCCACTGGAGAAGGTCCCCACAGCGCAGTCCACACATCTGAAGCCAAACTTGAAATTCCCTAGGAACAGACAGTTGACAGACTGCAAGAAGCACTGGGGTAGGTGAGGACACAGGCCAGCGACAGGGTCCCCTGAGTTTGACCCCATGTTTTCCATTTGCCAGAGGTCTCTGATGCCCAGAGGACCGGAGTCCTGCACAATCAGTGCCCGTGGGTACCAGTCACAGAGCTGGTGCAGATGGACAGGGCAGCTAGCAGGCCCTGAGTCACAGTTAAGAGTGAGGGGCTGGAATCCAGACAGCTCCTGGACACCCCCACGGGCCCTCAGAGCCAGCCCTGAGGGTGTGAGCAGCACAGGCCCAGGATATGAGGGCAGGAGCTCCCCTAAAGCTGCAGAGTCAGGAGGCGGAAGATATCCTGGTCCACGTGCTCAGAGGATGCACCCACACCCCAGCAGACAGCACCCTGCCCGCCACACTCCCTGGAGCTCTGGGTCTGCCTCACACGGCCAGCAGTGGCCTCCCAGGGACTCACCTTCAGGCACTGCTTCCTGGCCTGGAGGGCAGGGGTGGTGGGTACAGGTCTGGCATCCAGGGTCCCCGCAGTGGAATTCGGACTTGACACATATACAGTCAGAACAGTTCTTCTCATCTGGGTGGAGGGTGAGCCAGCCTCTCAGCAGCCAGCCCGAGTCTCCTCCTTCTCCCACTTCTCTTCTGACCTCCACCCGCAGCCAGCTCCAGGCCAGGAGCCTGGGCTTTGGCCAGCCCCTCAGCACACATGGCTGGCTGATGGTGGGTGTGACTGGACAGGAAGTCACCTGGGGCTTCCTGAGAGCCCCCTTCCCCCTTCCCATCCTGCACTACCCCCTCCAGGCCCCAGGGACACTTCAGAGGCTGTCCACTGTCCACCACAGCCTTAGAGATGTGGAAAAAGTGGGGTCAAACCCCAGAGGACCCTTTCACTGACCCTTTCAGGGCTGCCCTCCCCACCCCCAGGCCTGGAAGGGTGCTTTCCTGCAGTCCTCATCCTGGCACTACCCCCTACCCACTATGGCAGGGCAGCAGAGGGGCAGGAAGTGGCCTGGGTGAGGGCCAAGGTTCCACTCACCGACAGGAGACAGGGAAGCCTTCCTTCCCCAGAACCCCAGGCCCCTGGCCCTGTTCCCTGACCTTAGGACACGGGACTCAGCTAGAAGCTTCAGCCTCCCTGCGAGATCCCTCCTTGGCCCAGCAGCTGGGTCTGCGCACGCGAGGAGGCGCCCGTCCATCCCCCGCTCCCCTGCTGCGTCTTACCGGGGGCACAGGAGCCACAGCAGCGCGTGTTGGTCCCAGTCCCTTGCAGCCAGCGGCCAGGGCCGCAGTGCTGCCCTCGCGCGGGACTCAGACCCAGACCCAGACCCAGACCCAGGGCGCAGAGCAGCAGGACCCCGCACAGGGATGCCTGCGGGCCCATCGCGCCCCTCGGCGGTCCTGCTCCGGGGATTTTAGGAGGCCTGGCCTGCTCGGACACGCCCCGCCCCCGCCCTGGTTACCGCCTCCCTTGCTGCCGCCAGGCCTCCCCACCTCCAGCCTGCCGGGTGGTATCCGGGCAGGGCTCTTAAAGGCCACCCAGAGAGGGTGGGAGGAAGCCTTCCATGAAGTATCCGGACCCCCAAAGAACCTCAGCATGGGTCCCACGGCTGGGAAGCCTGGGAAGCCTGGGAAGCTAGGTGCGGAGCTAGGACCAGCCCCTCCCACCCAGCCCACCCTGCCGCTTGAGGCTGCAGAGTGTATACCGGTGCACAGCTGTGGGTTGGCGCTGGGTGGGTACCCCCCCCCCCGTGGCTTAAAACCTCCAGGGGATCCCCTTTGCCTCTCCCACCGCAGGGAGCTGACACAGCTTAAGAGCAGAGAGGCATAACCCACACCCTGGGCCTTCCTGCTTCCGCAGCCCCTGACAGCTGGTGGCTGCAAGTCTCAAAGGGACTTCTGATCAGGTGTCCTGGACCTGCCGACGTCACAACTGGGGTCACATCTCCAACCTGTGGGCAGTCACCTCCCTGAGCCCCCTGCTCCAGGCCCATCCAGCACTCCTGGGCATCACCACCAACTTTCCCAGTGACAAGTCTCACCTGGGGGCTGAGAAGCGGAGCAGTCCAAGGAGGCTTGCTGATAACGGCAACCCTTCAAAGAGGCTCAGACAGAAGTCTTGCTCTGAGGTAGAGACCAGAGTCTCATCCTCTATTCCCTCCAGGATGCCTGGATTTGAAAATGAAAGGGACTCCAAGGCAGGCAGGGTGATGAGCACCAGTCATCCCGATGACTTGGGAGGCGCGCAGGAGGAGGACCTCAAATTTGGAGGACAGCCTCAGCAACTTAGTGAGCCAGTGTCTCAGAATAAAAGAAGAGCCAGGAACGTGGCCCTAGGTTCCATCCCCAGCAGCAAATAAATGAATAAAAGGATTGGAGATGTAGCTCGGTGGTAGTGTGCTTGCCTAGCTTGTGAGGCCCTCGGTTGCACCCCAGTACTCACAACAACAAAACACAAAACAGAAAGTGGCTCCGGAGAGTGAAAGCAGAGAGATCCAGAGTGGAACCAGCCCCTGCAGTTAGAGCGGGGCCTGTGCAGTTGGCCCTGCCCTGTGCCCTGGGGCCTGCCAGAAATGCCCAGCTATGGGCCTTCTTGGAAAGAAAAAGTACAGGTGCTGGCCTCTCCCGCTCTGGGCTCTGGATGCTGGGGCTCAGGCCACCCAGAGCAGAATCCCTTCTGTGAAGAGCCCAGAGCTCTCTGTGCAGCTCTGGTGGGTCTGAGTCCTGGAACAGAGAGGAGGCCACTGGCCCCTACCTAGATTCCAGGTAAAGGTGTGGACCTTGCTCCTGCTCATCTTAAAGACCTAAGAGGGCAGGCAGGTCCCTGTGAGCACAGGGTCCCCCCAGTCAGGGTGAGCACCCAGTACCGGTGGCCTCTGGAACACGGGGCATCCCTACAGCAGTGCTGTTCGTCTACACCGGGAGCAGCGAGGAGGGCCTCCTAGAAAGGAGGAGCCTCCTTGCAGGGTGGGGCCACCGAGGCCTTGACCTGCTGGCTTTCAGCAGTCAGTGCAGTGTCCCCTGGAGGGGTCCTGTGGAGGAGATGGCCCTGGTGTCTCAGGGCAGCTCAGAGGAGCAGGCTCTGCATGGAGGCTGCTTCCCAGAGACCTAGGGCCTGGTGGCAGCCGTGGAGACTGGAAATCAGGAGGCGGTGTGTGTGGGGGGGTGCTGGTGAGGTCAGCAGCCTTCCTGCCCCGCCCCTCCCGGGCCCTCCTGGCAGAGACGTGGTTTCTGCTGCTTGCTCTGTTGGCCCACATTTTGTGAGCAGCTCCTCAGGCTTCAGACCTCAGTGGTGTGTGCTCACAGCAGCAGGGTCCCTGGCCCAGGCCCCATGAGTCCCCACCTTGTCCAGCAGGGGCTGACAGAGGGTGTGACGCTCCTGGCAGAGCAGCTTCTGGGGCAGAAGGGGGTAGTGGCTGACGCCTGGGCCAGGGCCTGGGCCCTAAGGGAGGATATGGCAGGGCAGCCAGGCCTGGGGTCCAGGTAGGGCCTGGGGAGATCCGGGATTTTCAGGGCCAGGGGAATGGAAAGTGAGCCCAGCAACAGCAGAGTCCCTGGGGCAGGTTAGAGCCTCCTGCAGGGGCAGGGGCCCAGATTCCGAAGTGGGAAGGGAGCCTCAGGAGGCTGGAGGGTCTTGCCCAGAGGGACGGGGCAGTGGGTGTGAGCTGTGGGGGAAGGAGGATCCCTCCCCAGCTAGAGGGGGCTGCAGCCACAGCCAGCTGCAGACCACGGACCTTCCAGGCCTCACAGATCCCACCCCACAGCCCCTCCCTCCAGGTCCCCAGCTCTGCCCCCCGCCCCCCGCCTACCCTGCTGCCGCAGCTCAGGGCAGGGCTGCATGCTGTCCTGCTTGTTGCAGAACCCAGCGAAGGGGACTGAACCATCCAGGATGGCTGATGCCCTCGCTGGTAGACTCAGGTTGTCAGAAAAAAGGTGTTTGGGAAGGGGAGTCAGAGCCCTGGGAGCAGGAGGGCCAGGCACTGGGGTCAGACAGAGTACCCCAGCACCACAAGGACTCGATACCCCAGCCCGTCATAGAGTCAGGCCAGATGGCCCAGGTGGCCAGGCCAGTGAAGGCTGTCCCACCTCAGCTCTGCGTGCTCCCGTGGTGGTGGCAGCTCCCGACACCAGCCCCTCTCCCGACTTGTGGATTTGCTCATGTGTTCGGCCACACCTGCCAGCCGTTTCCCCCCTGGGATGAGGACCCTCCCATGTGGCTTCTGTCTTTAGGCCATTGAGCATCTTATCAGGCGGCTGTGGTCCCAGAGCTGGCCCTAGGACCCCTGAGCAGCGGAGGGTGGCTCTGGGATCTTGAACCCCAAGGGGGTCACGGCCTCCTGTCTCTCAGCATGGCGCTGGTGTGGCCTGGGAGGCCGTCTGAGCTGTCTTCAGTCGCCTGCTTACTCTGCTGTCGGTGGACTTTGGGGCTTTTCCACCTGGGGATAATTTTTACATGAGGTGCCTGTGGACACTGGTTCACATTCCAGGGCACTTGTTTCTGGGGGGTAAAAGCCCAGGAGCAGAGCAGCCAGGTCTCAGGATAGAGTTTGGTCCAAGCAGAAGCCTCTAGTTTTACAAAGTGGCTGCCCCATGGGGTGCCCCTGCAGGGACATGGGGACTGTGGCCAGCTACCACCAGGGACTCCCCAGGCAAAGTCCTCCCACCAGGGACTCCCATGGCCACTGCCCACCAGGTAGAGGGGTGGGGCTTAGAGGCTGGAGAACAACTACACCCCAGGCTTTCCCCAGAGCCGCAGAAGCTGAAAGGAGGCTGGGGCTTGCAGGGCCCCTGTGTTGACCGGGGCACGAGGGTCCTTCTCTCTGTCAGGGTTCCCCCCAATCAGCCTACGGTGTGGGTCCCTTGGAACAGAGGCCTCTGTGCAGCTCTCAGGCCCAAGCCCCCAGGGCTCCACTCTGCCATCTCCAGTGCCTCCCAAGACCCCAGGACTCCACTAGGACACTTTCAGTCGCCGCCCACTTCTCACCCTCAAACTGGAGCATGCCCTGCCCACTCAGAGGAGCCTCTGAGCGGACCCCCACCCTGAGCTTGGCGGAGATCCCTCCCCAGCTAGAGGGGGGTGCAGCCACAGTAGCTGATGTGTTTATTGGGGTGCCGTTGGGCAGGTAGTATGCACAACATACGTAGGAGAGCCCAGAGCCGGCCCAGCACCTAGAACGGTGTGGAGGGCACAGGTGGGTGGCCTGTGCCTGGGGCGCTGCCCCACAAAGCCCACCCCCAAGACGCTCTCAAATCTTGGCCAGGGTGGAGTGTGCGTCGGGCTGTTCCTCTTGAATGGGGGTCCGGAAGCTGTTTCCCCCTAGGGAGAAGAGGGAGGTGGCTGGAGGTGGGGTGTCTCTCTCCTCCAGGAGGGGCCTGGGCTGGTCACAGTGGACACTCACCGGATGACCTCCAGGCCCTTCCGTGCAGGTGCAGGGCCAGCAGGACAGCCAGGGGAGCCAGGAGGCTCAAGCCCAGGCCCAGGACAGCAGCCAGCGGGAGGCCTGCAAGGAATGTCAGTGAGGGGGCACCCCCACCCCACTCTCCATCCCGACTCCCCTCCTGGGCAAGGCCCCTTACCCCTGGGGGCCTCTGATGGGGGCGTGGAGGGCCCTAGAGAAGTTCCAGGCAGGGCTGCAGTGGGCAGGGCAGTGGTGGGCCTGGCTGTGGGGCCCTGGGTCTCCCAGGGTAGTGTGCCTGGGGAAGTCCTGTTCTCGCAGAGGGTGTCTGAGCTCATGCTGCCCGGTTTTAGGGTGCGCCTCCCAGTCAAGGTGCAGCTGGGGGAGGGGGAGTCGGTCAGTCAGGCCAGATGGTGATGGGCTCCACACGGCATGACCTCAAGAGCCTCTGACTCTAGGCCAAAGGTCTTGGAGGTAGCGCCTACCCCCTTCCTCAGGCCACACGCCTTGCTGCACCTACCCTCCATCCCCATGACCCCCAACCCCTGGTCCCCATTTTCCCCAGCTCCCTGCCACCTCTGCACCCCAAACCCACACAGCACGCCTCTTCCAGCTCCTGGAGTAGAACCCTGGAGGACGGGGGCCTCACACTCCTGGGGCCCCGAGTTATGATCCCACAGGCCTCCACTCTACCCGCAGGGACCCTGCTGTTGGGGACAGGCCCCAGGAGCTCCCCAGCCAGGGCTTCCTGCTCCCTGACCTGGCCCAGCCCTCCGTGGGAGCCCAGCGCCCCCCCACCCTGAGCCCCAGACCCACCCCTGCCCCCACCCCACTCACTCGGTCCAGGGCTTGCAGGCCTTGTTGTCGCCTGGTGAGAAGTGGCCAGGAGGGCAGGGGGCACAGTCTGCAGCAAAGACCCCGGGCGGGGGTCTTTGAGCTCTGACCCTGGAGGTTCCTAGCGTCGGGGCCTGTGGGGCTGGTGCTCACCCCCCTGGCAAGCGGGTGGGTGGAAGGCCTCTGGAAGACCCCTGTGCGCTCTGCCCACTGACCCTTACCAGGGAGCTGACGGGGAACCCCATTCTTGATGTGAGCCTTCTGGCCCAGCCCAGAGGGGGAGACTGGGGACCGACTGTGTGATGTGAAACATGGCTCATTCACACCCTTACCAAGGCCTGTGGCTTGAGGGTACCGCCTCACACGCACTGGACATGCACAGACACTCCCACCCCAGGCCAGGGCCACCACGAGGCTCACCGACTCCAGGCTTAAAGCCATCCAGGGGCTGAGTGCCTGGCCTACAGCGGCAGACAGTGTCCTGCGTGGGTGTGCATTTCTTCTTGAGCTCACTCCCACTTCCTGGGGGAGCAGGTGGAGGCTGTGGAGGAGGCTGGGCCTGCCCAGGCTGCAGACAGTGCCCCAGGAAGGGGGAGCTGGCCTCCTCTCCAGCCTCATCCCAGGCCCCCTCTGCAAACCCGAAGCCCCAGGTCTCCCTGGCCCCTCGGTTCCTCTGAGTCACCAGACCCTGGTGAGGGCCCTGGGGCCGCTCTGGCTCTCTTCCCCACCCTCCTTCCACCTGTTAGCCTGCAGCACCTGAGCTGGACCCTGGTGGCTCCTGGGCTGAGGTAAGGCCACAGGGTAGGAGCTCCACGTGGCTCCAGGCAAGCCACAGCCAGAGCAGAGCAGAGCCTCCGCCCCAAGAGGGGGTCTGGGATGCAGGGCTCATTTCTGCAGCTCCTGGGAATGTGGTGCTGGTTGTGGCTGCCCCCCTGCTGGCTGGGGCCCGGGTGGGTGGGGCTTACTCTGGTTGCACTGGGTACAGGGCTTGCAGGCCTCGTAGTTGACTGCCTCATTGTAGGAGTCCGGGTCGCAGGGGAGGCACACGGTATCCCTGGGTCCCTCACAGCGGCTCACCATCCCACTACCTGCAGCAGAGCTCAGCACATTGGCGGCTGACCCAGGCTGGCCCGTGGGCACTCACAGGCCACTTCTCTGGGCTGCACAGACCCGTGCCTTCCTTCTCAGGACAGGCCCCACTCAGGCCAGGTCCTCCAGAGCAGCACCCCGTTGCTCCTCCCAGGACACCATGCCTGTGTCCCTGTCACCTCTCCTCTGGGTGTTCCCCACCTGGAGGCCACTCACCTGGCTGGCACTCTTGGCAGCACCTTTGGCCATTGGGATAGGTGTTTCCGACACAGTTCAGTGCAGCCCTGACTTCAAGCAGGAGCCCAAGGAGCAGAAGGGCAGCAGGCCCCCAAGCCCCCAGGCACGTCCGCATCTCTGCGTTCACAGGAGTCTGGGGTTTTTCCTTGCAGGATGTGGCTATAAGGGCTGCGGGGGAGGGTGGGGAGGGGCGGGAAGAAAGTGTGTAAGCAGGTGCGTGCCCGTTGGCGTGCACACGCGTGTGTCCCTGCATCCCTGCCGACACTCGTCCTTGCTGATGGCCTGGACAACCCTGTCTTCCAGAGAGCTGATTACAGGCCGTGGGAGACCAACCTCACACGTGACTGGTCACACTCCCCGGCTGGGAGCTGAGGCGCTCAGTCGCAGAAACGTGGCAGAGCTTTCCCCACCCTTCTTGGGTGCAAGGGTCGCTGTCTCGGGCATGGGTGTGTCTTGCTACAGCCCCGTGGGTGAAGCTACGCTCACCTGTTCCTTCGTAATATAGCCCCTTGCCCCGTTTAGGATAGAATCTTCCATGGAAGGGCCTTGTGTGTGTCCCCTCCTCTTACTGTGCCCTTGGGTGTGGCCTACCCAGGTGTCAGTCAACCTGCTGACAGTGGACATCATGAAGATAGACTCAGCCCCCTGAAACCTGATCCCCTGCCTCATTTGAATAGCTTCTCCTCAATAAAAGGGGTCAGCGGGTGCTCTTGCTCTTTCTTCTTGTGGACCCTCAAGGTCAGAGGAGCCATCACAGCAACCCCAAAGAAAAAGGTATTTGTGTCTCTTGTGTGGTTATTTCGTGCAGCCCAGTTAGCCCAGTTTAACTAGAGTGACCCCTGAGCCTTTTAGTCGCGAGATCAGAAACCCACTCACAGGACAGGGCCACCCAGAGAGACAGGAACTCCTGGGGCATTCATTCCTGAGAGCAGCCTAGTGTCCATGACCCAGGGCAGAGTGTGCATGCAGCCACCTGGTCATGTAAAGGGAAGAGCACACACAGGTGCACCCCATGTACACATGGGTGCAACAGGGACACATACATGTGCATATGTCATTTGTGATAAAGAGGAATCAAACCCAGAGGCACTTTACCACTGACTACATCCCCAGTCCTTTTAGTTTCAAGACAGTCTCACTAAATTGCAAGGTTGGCCTTGAACTTGCAATCTTTCTGCCCCAGTTTCCCAAGTAGCTGGGATTATAGGTTGGGCACTGTGCTTGACTGTTTTAATTTTTTGCAGTACCAGGGATTGGACCAAGAACCTCGTGCATGCTAAGTGCTCTACCACTGAGCTACATCCCCAGTCCTTTATTTATTTATTTTGGAGACAGGGTCTTCCTAAGTTGCCCAGACTGGCCTTTTATGTAGGAACTTGAACACTCTGCCTCGGCCTCCAGTCACTGGGATTACAGCATGGCCCCACACCCAGCAGATGCTTTCTTTTCTTAGATTTGGACACCCTCTGATACCACTGTTGCCTTGAAGAAAATGGGTGGGGTAAGGACGGGGAAGGCTCTCTCTGTCCCTTCTGTACCTATTAAACTGTGCCATGACAGGATTATCTATTCCCGAGTTAATTTTAAAAGCTGCAAATGGAGTTCCCCACCCCTGCAGGATGAGCAGAGGGGAGGGGCTGGAAATCCCCCACCCACAAGCCACACAGGTGAGAGTGGCCTGGCCCACCTGCAGGAAATTCCCAGCCTGGAGGCGGGGCCAAGTGGGGACCAGACCGCGGTTGGAAGGAAGTGGAAGGAGAGACCACCCCCCCAGCCTCTAAGTGCAGTGGGGTCTCGGAGGAAGGAAGGTCCTCCTCTTTAAACCTGTGGCCCATGAGCAGCGAGAGTGAGCTGGGGGTCTTGATGTGCACCTCTTCCACTTTGAAGCAGCCTTCCTCCTCTGCCTGCCCCTCTGGCAAGGCTGGTCTCTTCTGCCCGTGGCTGTGCATGACTGGCCAATGGGCTGGCACCTGCCACAGGTGACGAGGTGCACTGAAACCTGGATGCTGGCTGCCCACCCTCCAGCAGGTTCACTGGGAAGCAGCCTCCCCTGCTTGAAGTTGTCCTGCCTGTAGTGACGGTGGCACTGCCTGTGCAGGTCCCAGGGCCTTGGGTGGGAAGTCCCAGGTCTGCAGAGGCACTGTCAGGAACCGCCTCCACTCTGTCACCTGGACTAGGATCCTGAGGTCTGCAAGGGAGACCACAGGTGTGAGCCGAAGGACCCGAGCACAGCCTCATGTCCATGACCCAGGGCAGTGTGTGCATGCGTCCCCCCCTCCCCTGAGCATGGCAGTCACAGGGGTACCCAGAGCAGCTGGGTCACCAACGGCTGACCCGGGGGCCTCAGAAAGAACAGGTGCGCACACCACAGCATCCAGCCTGCCGTCAGCTCACACCTTGGCTGCTGCACTGCCCACGGGCCAGTTCTCAGATGCTGCCCCAGCCCAGGGCCATGAGCTGAGGGGGCCCAGTAGCACTGGCTGGTAAGGACAGGCTACAGGCCAGCCCAACGTGGTCACACCCCAGCAGGGTGGGCATTGCCATTTGGGAGACGTTACAGAAGGCAGAGCCCGTGGAGACTTTCCTGGGATCTGAAGTCTTTCTTCTGGTCTACAAACCAATCCAGATGCTAACACACCCTCCCTCACAGCTGCCAGGGTCCCCCCATACTGCACAGAAGCAGGTCCTGGTGGAAGATGACCAGTCACACGGGAATGCAGGGTGGGCCCAGGATGGCCAGAGGCAGGTGGCACATCAGCCATCCTAAGGCACTCATCCTGCTCTCCACCCCCGCCCCACCGTGCTCTGCTGCTGACCTCCACACAAAACTGACTCACTGAAGCCACCCACCAGCTCCATGGGCACAGTCCCCGCTGGTCACAGCTGTCCCATTTTCTGCAGGCTGCCCTCTTCCATCTTTAGTACAATCAACTGTTTAACAAAAGCTAGGAACCCCTCACGTTAACCAGATGCCCACCTCAAAAACTTCTAGCGAGGGCTGGGGCTGGGGCTGAGTGGTCAAACACTTACCTAGCACTGGGTTCGAGTCTCAGCACCACATATAAATAAATGAATAAAGTAAAGGTCGACCAACGTCTTCAAAAAAAAAAAAAGATAGAGACAAAGAAAGACTCCAGTGGAACCGCCTGGCCTGAGACACTCCCAGCTGTCGTGCTCAGTTTTTCCACCAAAAGGAGGGAGCATGAGAAAAACCAACTTGTTTTACATTAACGGTCCTTGTGAGAGGAATGCTGGCGTTTTCTCAGGCTGCATGCGGTCCCTGTGGTCCGACAGGCCCCGGGCCCGCCCAGTGACCCACCCAGCCCTCGCCAGGAAGCGGGGCCTTCCTGACTGCCGACCACTGCCAGCAGAGCTGATTCTGTCCTTTCAGTTTTCCAGGAAACGGCAGGAGGTTCCCTATTTCCCACGTGTGGGCAGCCCGCGAGGGGCCCAGTGCTGACCGCGTCAGCACCTTCAGCAGAACTCGGCAGTTCTCAGAAGAGACGGAGCCATGGAGGCCCAGAGGGCAGGGCCGTGCTGGGCACGCTCAGCTCAGTCTGGCCCGGGGACTGGCCACCCGCTGGACCCGCACTGCACAGGGACACACAGGACAGTGAGCAGATCTTTAATGAACCTGGGCCACGCTGTGGTTGGGAACCGAGCCAGGGCTGTGCATGGCCCGCAGGAAGGAAGGTTCTGGGCAGCACACTGTGGCTGGTGGTGACCCCTGCAGGTGGGACGACCCCCCCCCAGGGCCAGAAGCGAGCTGGGCCCAAGTCAGGGCCTCTCAGAACTCCTCGTGCACGTTGCGGGCGTAGTCCATGAGCTTGCTGCCCGTGAAGAACTCGCTGTACTTGAGCACCTCCTCGGGCTCCAGGTGGTGGTTCTGGTTCTCGTCCGCAATGGCGATCATCTGCTTGGCCTCGTTGAGGGCGTTGTACTCGTTCATGGGGTCCATGTAGTTCTGTGGCAAGTACTGGCATCGTCAGCAGTCCACTCCCCACACCCGGAGTGGCCCAACCCAGCTGGTCCTCCCCCACACACCTAGACACGGACACCGTGACAAGCTAAAGAGTGGCACATTGGGTCTCAGGGGAGAGGCACAAGGCTTTATTGTTGTGACCACTCAAAGTGTGGCTCCTCGATTAAAATGCCCCCTGGCTGCAGGACAGGGATGTGGGCATGTTCTGGAATGTTCCAGAAGGGAGATGATGATGGATGGGAAGAACACAAGCAGCAGCTGGGGGCCCTGAAACACCTGCCTGGGGCCTGCAATGGGTCGTACCAAACACACTGATGTGGCCACGAGGCAGGGAGGGCCCGGCCGGCCGTAGAACCCAGGGCCGATGAAGGGCTGAACCGCAGCCAGCCCTGCTCCACCACCAGAGAACCCCATGCCTCTCGCACACGGGGAAACCACCAGGCAGCCACCATGCAGGACTCCAGGGACAACACTCCCACCCACACAGCAGAGGGCAGGCCCTGCCCTGTGACCCCCCACCCGCATGCCAGCCCAGAACTGGGTCCAATGTGTGCTTCCTTCTGGGCCCTGAGAAAGGGTCCTGGAGCCCTGACACAGGGCAAGGTGTGCAAAGGGACAGAACCCTTGTCCCTGAGGCCAGGGCCCATCCCAGCACCACCAACAAACAGAAAGCGACTGGGACAATATACCGCAGTGACAGCTACTTAACACTAAAAAAAGAAAACCAGGAAAAGACCGAATCCCAACACCTCCCAAGGACGGAGCCGAGCCGCCAAGTCAGGAGCAGGCCCGATGGTCTTCCTGGGAGTTTCTGTCTGACCTGTCGGGGCAGAAAGGCCAACGCCCACCCTGGGTGGGCCCTCCTGGAAAGTGCTAGGCACAACCAAGGACACGCCACAGCCAGCCTGACCCAGGTCCACGGCCACCACAGTGGCCGTCCTCCCCCCAGTCACTGCTGTGGGCGGGCAGGATACAGCCCTGTCCCCAGGGCTGTCCTCGGACACACCCTGTTCCGTGTCCTCACTCACCTCCAGCTCCTCCATGGTCACAATCCCGTCGTGATTGGAGTCGATCAGCTCCTCAAACTCTCTCTTCCTGTCTTTCACCCAGCTGTCGTCCATGTCCTGGCCCTGCTGGTTTTCCACGGTGCCCACAGGCAGCGAGATGAACTCAGGCAGAGAGAGCTGCTTGTCGCCGTCCTGGTCTGCAGACACGGGGCAGGGAGGGGGACACTTGCAAGACACCTTGTGTGGCAAATGCAGCAGACTGTGCCACAGACGTTCAGCTTGTGACGTTGGCCTGAACCCACAGGTACTTCTTATGGACCTGCTCCAGAACCTGGCCAGGCCTGGCCTACCCTCCTTCCCGGCCTCTGGACAGCAGAGTAGGGAAACCTGGCCACTCGGGAAGCACAGGCACTCCAAGTCCACTGGTCACCCCCAGGCCTGAGGCCTGCTGGGCCGGATACAGCCCAGCCATAGGATGGGCCTTACCCAAGTCCCGGATGATCTCCTTGACCATGAACTTGAGCATGCCCCGGCTGTGCTCAGGGTGAAGGAACGACAGGAACTCATCCTCCGTCAGCAGCAGGTCTGCGGGGGGATTGTCTGCCTGATACCAGCGGTCTCTGAGGTTCTCCAGGACTTCCTGTGCTGAGAGAGGCAGGCCTGTGAGCATCCTGGCACCAAGGCCAGAAGGCTCCAAGAGAGCAGCAGGCAGGACACACTGAGCTGAGGCCCAGTACTGGCCCACCTGGGAGGGCAGGGCCTACGAGGCGAAGCACAGGACCCTCTGACACAGCCCAGACCCCCGAGGCCCTGACCCCTGGCCCCGCACACTCCGGCTGTTTATTCCTAGGCAGAAGTGGAAATCACACAGCGAGCTGACTCACCCCCGCGCTCTGCAGGAAAGACGGCATCACCCTGCTCCCTACTCACTGCACGTGCAGCCTCACCCAGCAAACAGGGCGCTGCAGAAAACCCAGTTTCTAGAAATGACTGAGGTGGTGAGCAGAGCTTCCCAGGGGCCCTCCCGGCTGGGCCCACAAAGACCTTGTGTACACGGTCCTCGCTCTCTGAAGCGGCAGCTACCTATGTCTGGGACATCCCCACACGTCCCCAGGCAAAACAGGATACCCTCATCCTCCTGGGACCCACTATGGTCAGTGACCACGTCCTGGTGCCTGCAGCGAGGCTTCACCTGGGTCCTGACTCAGCCCAAGGCCTGATCCCGGCTAGAGAATCCCCTCCAGAACCCGGAGCCCTCCTAGCTGTGGCAGCTGGGGGTGACCTTCGCAGCTCAGTGCTTTCTGCTCAACAGGCCACCCTGTGGTGGCCTCATTCACAGGACAGACTCCGAAAAAAGATGGGAGCCAGGGGTGGTGGCACAGACCAAGAGTTCCAGCTATGGCAGAGACTTGGGTCAAGAAGACTGCCTGAGCCCCGGAGTCCAGGCAGCCTGGGTGACCGAGACCCCATCTCAACAAACCAAAAATTAAATGAAAAAAATTTAGGGAGGTGGGAGGCACGGGGCTTGGTGAACACAGGCCGCCCCCTTCCCTGCCTGCTCCATGGATGGCAGGGCGGGGTCGACCCCGAGACCCCAATGGGACAGGCCCATCCCAAGACCCTCTCTCTGGGCAGGATCACTCCACAAGATAGCACTGTCCCACTGAACTACCCTAACACCTGCCGGCCAACCCCCAGGACACACTCCCTGGCACCTGTGGATAGGACCTCTGTGGGAAGAGGATCTGGGTGTGAACTTCCGGATCTGGGGGTTCCCTTGACAGGAAGCCATGACAAGACATGGAGGGACGTGAAGTGTCCGTCAGAAACACAGCCCAGGACTCAGCAGTGCACCGAGGTGCCCTGGGAGCCACACGAGGGAGAAGACAAGGACCCCAGGCCTCCCCATCCCTCGGATCCCCCAGAGGGGAGCGCCAAGCAAGGAACCTGGAGCAGGCTGAGGTGGAGAAAGTCGACGTACAGGCTGGAGCATGGGCTGGGACCCTAGGGGCACACAGGCACCCAAGATGCCAGGAATCCTGACACAGGGCTCCTGAGACCAAGGGCAGACAGGGACTGCGCAGGTGCGGGAAGGACATGTCCTCCAGAGGACAGACACACCGAGTGAAGGGGCCCCGAGATGACCAGCCCCCAAAGGAAGATGAGGCGGAAGACAGGGCCAGCCAAAGCAGCTCCCAACTGCTAGGCAGGAGGACAGACCCAGGGCCCCCCGAAGGGGAACTCCAGGGGCAGCAGAGACAGGCGACCAGGGAGGAGGGAAACCCAAACATCCCAATCCCACCTTGGGGACAGAGCTGGGCTGGGCAATGGGGCCTGCCAGCCCAGCATGGGGGGCTGAGGCAAGAGGACTGCTGGGGCCCAGGAGTTTGAACCCATCTGCAAAAAAAAAAAAAGAAACCAGAGAGAAAAGAGAAAGACAGGAGCAACGTATCACCATGGTAGGGCCTGCACACGGGCAGCAGGAGGGCTCCCGGCTCCCAGGCTTCCCCGCGGCCCTCTGGGCCCCGCCCCGCCAGGGAGCCACACACCCAGCTGAAGGGTGGCATGCAGGGCCCACAGGCACCAGCCCTCACGGGGACAAGGTGGACCAAGAGGACACCATGGGCCTAACCTATGTGGAGCCAGATGTGGGCCGAGGGAGTCCAGCATGACAGGGGCGAGGGCACAGAGCCAGATGGGTCCAGTCCCCTCATCCTGCTTCACAGGGCATGTCCATGAGACAGTCCTCCCCACAGTCCCCTGGAGCCGGGCCCTGCCCCTGCCCCTGCCCCCTGGTGTGGCACGGCTGACACCAGGCTGAGGATTCGTCGTCGGCCTGCGACCCACACCCCACACCTGACTGAGGTGGGGTCCCCCGGAAGGGACAGAATGCTGCCTGCTCCTGCCTGCCCTGCTGCTCTGTGGAGGTCTCTGCCAGGCCCTGCCCCACGTGCCTGCCACTGTGCCTGGGATCGTGGCCCAGGCTGCTCTCTCCACGGGAGCCTCCCATCACGGGGCCAGCTCTCCCTGCCTCCCGAGTACAGAGATCTGCCTCAACTGTGAGTAAGCCACGGCACTGAGGTGTCAGTGTGCCTGCCAGTTATGCACCCAGAGCACCCACCCACCACTCGCCACCCTCCCTGCGGGTGCCTCAGGGTGTGTGGATCTCTACACAGCCCCCCGTTTCCCTCTTACCCACACTGTCCAGAGGACACCACACGCACAGGCACAGGGCATGTCCATGAGACAGTCCTCCCCTATACAACTGGAGCAGATCCCCAGGCCCAGGCCTTGCAAGGTCTGCCAGGCATCCTGTACAGACCTGTGAGGCTCAGGTGCCCTCTAACCACACCTGGCCACACACACCCAGCCAGGTGACCCACTGCCCCACTGCCCAGGGCCCAGCACTCACTCTCCTCGTCCACCTTGAGCTCCTCGTGGTTCCTGATTGCATCAGCAACCTCTTTCTCACTGTGGCCTTTGCTTACCAGAAACTTCACTTTGTACTCATCCCAGGAGACGCGGCCTAAAAGAGGAGGTCTGTGAGGACACTTGGCAGGAAACACTGTGGAGGAGACTCTGGGTTATTGCAGGACATCTGTGAGAGGTCCTTTGGCCACAGTGAGCTGCAGGGCGGAAGACCTGGGCCACCTGCTCTCAGCAGGCCCCCAAGGCGGTGGTCAAGGGGTGGAGCACCCAGTGCCTGGCCCACCCTGGACCTGCCTTTTCACCAGCAGGGCCAGCGGGGGTCTCCACCACACAGGGCCAACTGAGGCACAGCCTGGCCGTACGCAGGGCAGGAGCCCCAAACTCCTGACAGCTGAGTTTCTTTCAAGGAAACCTGAGGACCACTTGCTCCTCTGTGCACCCTACATCTTCAGTGAATGCCAGCCACTGTGAAAACAAACTAGCTGGCAGCCCCTCTGTGTCCCTATGGTGCCCCCTGCCATGCTCAGGGGCCCCTGCCTCTGGCTTCCTTGATCTTCTGGTCCCTTGCCGGGAGCCCTATCCACCAGGCCCCAAGGTACCATCGCCATCAGGGTCCACGGCCCGGAAGTGCATCTTGTTCTCCTTAACGGCCTCCTGGAAGTGCTCGGCCGTCTTCTCCATGATCCAGCGCTGCATCTCCTTGGCACTGATCCTCCGGTCAGTGTTCACATCCACCCTGTGGAAGAGCAGGAGGGGGAGATCAGACACGGCCCCCAGAACCCCTGTCAGATGATGAATGACCACCACTGGCCTTCAAGGCTCCAGAGGCCGCTGCCGGCCTGCCAGGAAGAGCGACACCATCCTCCCCATGGGGATGCGGAAAACCAGGGCTTAGAGAGGTGGGTGGTGTGGTCCGCAGCGGCCACTGGTGGCAAAGTCCATCCTAGGAACAGACCTCCCTCAGGCACAGCAGCAGAACCATCCAGACCCTGTGGCTTGCACTCGTGAGGGTTCACCAAGCACACTGTGCAGCAGGTGGCCACACAAATGCCTGCACACCTGCAGGACTCAGAGCAAAGACCCTGTCAAAGGAGGAAGAGACCCAGGGCTTGGGGACAGGCGATAGGAACAGAGGAAGCAACAGGAGCCATGTGCATGTTCTGTGACTGTGGCCACTGCGTGGCTACCCCATCTAGCTAGAAGTGCAACCTTCTGTGACCCCACCCCACCATGCCCTTGACCACAGTAGTGGCCAGCAGAAAAGGTAGGTGTGAGAGTGTGTGTGAGAGGAAGAGTAAGTGTGTGCGCGCGCGCATGGGCTAACATATAGCCCCCAGGGAGTCTCCTGGTTCAGAGTCCTCAGACAGCTCACCTCTGGCCCCTGAACCTCTTGCTGACCCAGGCTTGAGACACAGCTCAGGGCCAGCAGCTCCACCCTCAGCCCAGCACTACAGACCTGATGAGCCCATGCTTGTAGTGCTGATCCTTACAGGATGTCCTCAGGGGCCCCCCATTGTCTCCCACAATGAGCAGCCAGGCTGGACCTCCTGGGTAAACATGGCATGTGTGGGCACCTACTTGGAGAAGATAACCATCAGCTTTCTCCGGCTCCTCCGTGGCTCCGCATCCTCGTCAAACCCGTCCATGTCTTTCCCCAGGAAGACCTCCTGGTGGAAGTCCTTGTTAAGGTGCCCGTCCATCTCCAGCTTCACCCCATTCAGGTGGTCTGGGGGCAGGATCTCGTTCTCCTCCCTGTTGACTGCCCTCTCCCGAGTGGAAGAGTGGTTGGCGGGTCGAGCAGATGCGTCCATCAGAAGGATAACGCCCAGGAACCAGAGGCAGTGTGCAGCCAGGCCACAGAGGGGAGCCTGCCTGGACACCATCGCTGTGAGCCAGAAAGGGCGGACAGCTGGTAATGTGCAGGCCAGGAGCTGGACACAGGGGAGCTGCAGAAGGCCGTGGATCCGAGCAAAGCCCCAGGCACCACCAAGGGCTGAGGCACGGGTTGAGGCCCAGGGCCCAGAGCCTCCAGACCTTGAAAAGCAGTTAATGGTCTAGAAAAAAACAGAGATCCACCATTTAGTGCAACTCAGCAAACACTTCAGCAAACATGCTCATCTTACAGCCAGAGGCAGAGGTCCTCATTCACAGGATCAGGACCACGAGTGCTGATGGAACTTTGCAGTGCTAATGGAACCCAGGGGTAGGCAAACACTGTCATTGAGCTACAGCCCTAACCTCCTCCCTGCTTTTTTAAGGACCCTAGGTCTCAGCCAGGCATGTGGCTCACGCCTATAATCCCAATGGCCTGGGAGGCTGTGGCAGGAGGATCACAAGTTCAAAGCCAGCCTCAGCAACTTAGCAAGGCCCTAAGCAACTAAGCAAGACCCTGTCTCAAAAAATAAAAAGGGCTGGGGATGTGGCTCAGTGGCGAAGCACCCCTGGGTTCAATCCCCGGGTTTCCAGCCGTCTCTTGCTGAAAGCGGTCAACTACCCCATGACAACGGTACAACCTGCCGACACAGCCTGACTCTACCCCTCCTCCTCCGACATGTACCTGGGGGCTAATCACTCACTGTCCAGGTTCTGACTTGAACACTCTAGAGCTCCATTACCGTGGCTAAGTCACCTGACCTTTCTGACCTCAAGTGTTTCACTGAACACCATGAAGCTCACCACCCCACACATGGGGACCCTAATGCAGAGTGCTGGCAAACTCTCCCCCTCACCCAGGAGGGATCCAGCCCCTACTCCCTTCACACTGTAATGACCGGCCCCTGTACACACGTGCAGATACACATCCCTCTATGCACGTGTGACCCAATACACACATCCTCATTCACATCTATTGGGGAACACCAGGAAGGTGTTTCATGTGCCCATGAAATCTGTCCACCTGGCCAACCCCTGCTAGCCCTTCCAGGTACCTCTGTGCATTGTGGCATCTCCTGCTCTACAGTTCTGTGGATCCTAGTGGGGTACCTTACGCAGCCTCTGTCTCCTAGAACTACCACGCTCTCTGCACACACCAGACACTCAGCAAGTGCTGCCTCTGGAGACATCAACAGCAGAGATGCTGCTCTCAAGGTGGTGGGTGGTGGTGGCATGCAGCCTGCCAAGAGCCACAAGCTGAAGGGACCTGGGGTCTCCAAGGAGAGAACTCAAGCCTGCCCTGCTGCTTCCTGGGGCAAGGACCAAGACAGCTGTCTTCTGGTGTTGACTTCATTAACCACTGATAGAGACACACCCAGGTGCCAGGAGCTGAGCTCTGCTCCCTGACACCATCAAGTCAGTTCTCAAGCCTACATTTTTTTGGAACTGAGGGTTGAATCCAGGGTGTTCTACCACTGAGCTACATCCCCAGCCCTTTTCATTTTATTTTGAGACAAGGTAAGTTGCCCAGGCTGTTCTCAAACTGCCTCAGCCCCCTGGAATTACAGGCCTGCACCACCACACCCAGCTTGATCCTATGTATTTTGATGAATCATAAGGAAACTGGTACTTACACAACATTTAGTGAAAAGTAACTCAAATAATCACAAATATCAGGAGTCCATCCAGTGAAATTTCTCCTGGGTTCTCAGCAGCTACTCATCTTAACGTGAAAGCAGCACCAGGACTGAACCAGTCGGAAGCTCACTTCCTAGCCTCTCCAGTCCGGAATGGGACTTCCTAAGGAGCAGGGCTCCATGCGTCACTTCCCCACGAGGACTCCTTCCCACCCACAGAAGCTGGAAGCACCTAAGAGGGTCTGTCAACCGCGTCCCAAAACGTTAACATCTGCCTGGACTCTTCCAAGAGATGGGGCCACACTCAGATAAACTTCCAAGACGGCACGTTCTACAACGTTTTACTGATCGCTCTGCGCCCCTCCTGGCCCCGGTTCCTCGGTCCCGCGTGACTGTGCCACTGGTGTGGAAGGGACAGCAGTGCGGGGGCGCGGCGCGCTCCCCCGGACGGACGGGGCTGCAGTTCTGGGGCCGGCTGCGGCCGCACTCATGCGCAACAAGGATCCAGAGACCGAGCCACAGTCGGGGCTCTGCGCTCGGCTCCAGGCTCCGAGCCCCGCCGCCGGGTGGACGTGCACGGAGGCGGCAGGAGTCGGGGCAGCCGAGCCCAGCCTCGGCTTCCCGCGGGCCCGAGGACGCCGGCCAAGCCACCTCAGTCCGCGAACCCAGACCCGGAGCGGACAAAGCGCCTCGACCTCCGGACGCGCACTCGCGAGCCGCTGAGCGCTTCCGGCACAGCCCTCACTCACCGCCTCCTGCACGCGCCGGTCCCGGAGCGCAGCGGAGCGCTACCGCCGCTAGCCACCTCGGCTCAGGCCGCCGCCATCTTTCTTCCGGGAAGAGGCGGGCCAGCCATCGGGCCGTCGGGGACGCGGGCGCCGCCATCTTTCCCCCGGGCGGAAGCACCCGCGCGGACGTTCCGAGGCAGCCAATGAGAGTAGCATGCGGGAACACGTGATGAGTGTCCTGGCTCCGCCCTCCCCACCCCGGTAAAAGGCCGGACCTAAGCACTACCGAACTCGCTGCCTCAGGGCGACTTCCGCCCACGGCCCGCCGCCCGGTGGAGCACCCAAGGGAGGCCCACACGCCCGGGAGTGTCGTGCGCACGCGTCGCCCCCTCGGCGCCACGCCTGCGCATTCAGCGCGGCTGCTGCCGCGATGAGACTTCCGCGGCGCGCGTGGCGGCGCCGGGCGGCGCTGGGCCTGGGCGGCCTCGCGCTTTGCTGCGTCGCGCTGCTGTATCTGGCGCGCTGCGCGTCCCAGGCAACCGCTCCCGACGCCGCCTCGGCGCCCCGCGCCGCCGCCTTTTTGGCCGTCCTGGTGGCCAGCGCGCCCCGCGCCGCCGAGCGCCGTACCGCTGTGCGCAGCACGTGGCTGTCGACGGTGCGGCGCGGCGGCACCGGCGACGTGTGGGCGCGCTTCGCCGTGGGCACGGGCGGTCTGGGCGCGGAGCAGCGGCGCGCCCTGGAGCGTGAGCAGGAGCGGCACGGAGACTTGCTGCTGCTGCCCGCACTCCGCGACGCCTACGAGAACCTCACCGCCAAGGTGCTGGCCATGCTGGCCTGGCTAGACGAACACGTGGCCTTCGAGTTCGTGCTCAAGGCAGACGACGACTCGTTTGCTCGGCTGGACGCGCTGCTGGCCGAGCTCCGCGCGCGCGAGCCCGCGCGCCGCCGCCGCCTCTACTGGGGTTTCTTCTCGGGTCGCGGGCGCGTCAAGCCCGGAGGTCGCTGGCGCGAGGCTGCGTGGCAACTCTGTGACTACTATCTCCCCTACGCGCTGGGCGGGGGCTACGTGCTCTCGGCGGACCTGGTCCATTACCTGCGCCTCAGCCGCGAGTATCTGCGCGCGTGGCATAGTGAGGACGTGTCTCTGGGCGCCTGGCTGGCACCGGTGGATGTACAGCGGGAGCACGACCCGCGCTTCGACACCGAGTACAAGTCGCGCGGCTGCAGCAACCAGTATCTGGTGACACACAAGCAGAGCCCGGAGGACATGCTAGAGAAGCAGCAGATGCTGCTACGCGAAGGCCGGCTCTGCAAGCGCGAGGTGCAGCTGCGCCTCTCCTATGTCTATGACTGGTCGGCGCCACCTTCGCAGTGCTGTCAGCGGAAGGAGGGCATCCCCTGAGTCCCAGGGACACAAACTGATCTGCCAGGCCCTCTAGAAGTACCTGGCTTATGCGGTGACAGTGGATGCCAGGCGGCAGCAAACAACACCTAGCCCCCTTCACCCCAACCGCACGCCCAAGTTGTGCGCTTTTGTGGCCACGTTTGTGGTCCTAACCAAGAACATCTTGGGGATTCGGAGACTCCTGGAGGTGCTGCATAATGCAGCTCCTCCTACCCCTGGTCTTGGCCTGCATTTGCCCAGCCTAGCTGCTGCTTCCCATTGGGTGAGGGCAGGAGGAACCTCCCTGGCCCCTGGGGCCAGCAGCTCCCCTCACCTGCGGCCCAACTGTCACCATCCAAAGCTGTCACTGCATTATTTGGATAGGTCACACTCTTGTGTCTTGTCAGTTGTGGCTGTCACATGTCAGATTTGAATTGGTTTAACATCAATTAGCTTTAATGGCATTTTGATCTGTTTCTTGAGTGAGTTCATGGTAAATACAATTCAGTGGTTGCCTGTGACCTGTTTGTAAGTATTGTACATTTGTGTCAATGAGAGTTCCACACAGACGGTGTGCAGGTCTCTTTTTACTGTTATTTAAGAAAAATATTTTTATTTCAGAACTTGGAGTTTGTGGGTTAATCTGTCAAGTAACTTGAGTGGATGACTAGGCCCCTGTATGTTAAACACAGAAGAATTTTAAGCTGTCTGTTTTTAAAGTTTTCACACAGGTCAGTTGTGTGTCTGTTTCTGAACAGACTTTCCGTCTAAGGTTCCCACACAGGCCTTCAGATTCCTGGTTGCCCAGACTTGGCACCATTCTGAGGAATCCCAGCCCTTGGAGTGTTGACCAGGACTTACACACTGGCACACTGGCCACAGGAACCACCATATTTTCAACATCCCTCATCCGTCCCTGTTTTTAGACCCATTGAGTATGAAAAGCTGGGGCTGGGATATGGCTCAGTGTTGAAGCACTTGACTAACGTGTGCAAGGCCCTGGGCTCCACACACACAAAAATGAAAACTGGTTGTTTCATGAGGTGACAGATGGTTGGAGCCACTGCAGCCTCCAACCTGTTTGGAGTTCTCGAGCTGTGAATTTCAGGCACAGGATTGGGTTATTTTGTTGAAAGGTGGTGAAGGGGGTCTGTGGCCAGCAATCTGAAGACTTATCTCCCACCCCAGAGCATGGGGCCAGACTGTCCCAGGCTGCAGGGTTGAGAGGAGGTAGAGCCGGCAGTGTCCAGCAGGCCCCTGAAGCCAGGATGAACACTTGGCCTGTACATCATTCCTAGATGGGACTGGAAGAATCAGTGCAGCAGAAGGGCCCTGCCCACTGAGGGGGTGCAAGATCCCCAAGGGTGTTGGTAACGCAGGACCCAGATAACTACTTGCCGTTTTCACCTGGGGTCTCTCGTCTGGACCCTAGAATCAGTTGAGCAGCTGCTGGCCTATCTCCACTGTTCAGGGGAAGAAAAGGAGCCTGGAGAGACTGCAGACTCCAAGGACCACATGGCCTGGGGCAGGGCCAGGACTTGAGCCAGGGCTGCACTCTCCTCTGCAGTACTCCAGAGAGCACCACGGGCATCATATGCCCGAGACGTCCACACGTGCATTGTTCAGGGAATATTTAGGGAAGATTCCTGAGGCCAGGCCCTGGGCCTGTGCATTCCTGTGGGCAGGGCTGTGAGCTTTAGGATTCGGACTAACCACATGGAGTTGCCAGTGTGCAGCAGGTTTTGACCTGCAAGGGTGAGGGTCTTGAATCCAACTTGGAACACCAAGTTTGTCAAAGCAGAACAAAGCCTACTTTAGTTGATGCCCCACATTCACATTGTATCAGTGCAGTATCAGGACTTGGGACCTAAGACTGAAGCCTGGCACAGATGGAGTGGCCATAGCCACCTGTTGTCCTGGTCCTGGAGATGGGGACATAGCGTCAGGGCCTTAGGAGGCAAGGGGCTTGAGATACTTAGGCTTGCAAGGCAGGGTGCGCAGTTGAGCACTGGGACACCTGGGGGCTCAGAGGACAGCACTCCTTTTCTGCCCCCCATGTTGGCATGGAGGCACCTGCATGCAGAGTGGGTCCTCCCAAGGCACCCATCCACCCAGACCTTTTCAGAATAGCCCAAAGGAGGCAAAATTGTGAGGGGAAAAAAAAAAATTCTAGCATCCTCAAGCAAACAAAGTGCTTTTGAGGGACCATAGCCCAGCCTCCCAGGGATCTCTGTTCCTGGGACCCTGAAGCCCCAGCAGCCCTGCTCCCCTCCCCCCGACCATCAACTGGCCTCTGTGGGCACTGTTCCCTCTCCTTTGGCACTGCCAGCCCCCCTCAGCTCTGTTTCCACAAGTGTGTCCTCCTCTCGGCTCCCCACACCAATCACACCACCCAACGCTGAAACCATCCTGGGACGTCCCACTGCTTCCTGGGGCCTGTGCGTTACCCCATATGCCTGGAATTCCTTCAGTATGGCATGACTCTCTGGACCCCCTCATCCCTTCCTCCCTGGGGATCCCCACAGGGGGTGGGCTTACAAGGAGGGTGGCTGAGGCCCAGGGCACTATGGGGAGAAGTCAGGGAAGGCAGGTGCAGAAGAATCCAGAAGGCCGGGTTCCCTGAACTCTCCCGTCCTGCTTCCTGCCAGACTCAGGCTCGACACTGGCCTGGCCAGCAGCATCTCCATGGGCTGAGGCTGGCACCTGGCTCCAGTGGGGCCACAAAGGAGGTCCACAGCCAGAGTTCGTCAGCAGCACTGGGAGCCCTGTCCCATCTTAGCTGCCCCTGGAGCTGAGTGCAGCATGAAGCTGGGGAACAGCCAGGAGCTGTGGAGTGTGCCTGTAGGAGCCTGGACAGTGGCCATCTCCATTCTCCAGAGTGAACACTATAAGCAGAGCCCACCCTCTGAGCCAAGGTCTGGTGGGGCAGGAGCCCAAGCAGAGCCCATGTCCAGCTCCACCTCCCACTAATCTGGAGCCTGACCCAGCCTCTGACCAGAGAGGGAGGTGACCCAAGCCCTAGCCCTCCCTACAGTGGCGTCTGAAGGTCTCGGCTGGCCCAGCCTCCCCCGAGGGGCCCCACACTCCCAGCCACCACCTCTGATCCCCAGAGGAAGTGACATGATGGATGGCCACGCCAGCTCAAGTCCCTGTGGGCGGTGACAGAGGGTCAACGACTCACCCTCCAACCATGTCCCAGTCAGGCTTCCCAGCCCCAGAGAAAGATCCACACACAGCCGTCTGGAAGTATTTCCAAGAGTCAGGCCTCAGTACATCCTGCCGCTGAGGGAGCCCTTGGGGTTGATGTGGGTCTGCAGGCCTGGGGGCCTTCAGGGAAGGGTTTGGGGCTAGGGTGGACACAGGCCTAGGGGACTGAGTGGAGCTCATGGAGACACTTCACTGTGGAAAGGAGTTGCTGGGCCTCCAACCCCTGACTTCTCGTTTGCTCTGCCCTGGCTGCCACCTTGCACACCCATGTCCCAGCAGGGCAGTCTCAGGGCTGTGGGTACAGGTGAAGGCAGGAGCCCCACCGGGCCAGGCGGGCCATGCGTATGACATGCCCGCTGTTGCAAAACTGATGTTATCACACCGGAAGAACCCGTGAGTCACTGCCCCACAGGAGGGGCAGTGCCCTAAATCCTCCCAAACAAAGACCCTTTGTCCCCAGACTCCACACCAGGCCCACCCAAACAACCACCAGGTGCACAGCGGGCAGGCATGCCCATAGTGACACTGTGCTGGCAGGCCAGGGGCATGTGGCCCACACCAACAATGCTCTCCAGCCCAAGTGCCAGGCTGCAGAAGACCTCAGGCGGCTGAAGTCCCAGCGATGGAATCCTGCCTGCGGCAGCAGCCTAACCTGGGAGCCCAGTCAGTGAACAGGATGGAGGCCATGGATGACCCGAGGTTCCTGCTGCCACCCAAGGGGCTTCTCCCCAAGACAGGGTGCCAGGAGCCCCTTGTTGGGGGTAAGAAGCCCCTCGCCTTTGACCCTTTCACCAAGCTTCCCCAGCCAGGGAGCACCAAATGCCCTGGGCAGCCATGACGGTGGGCCAGATTGAGGCTCTAGATAGCAACCTCTCTTCCTGGGGCCACCAGCCATCTCTATCCATAAGTCGGTAAGACTGGGTGCCAAGGGCCACTTCTGAGCTCGGTGACTCATCTGAAACCTGCCCCACGACTGTAGCACAGGGGCCTGGTAATTCTGGCCCTGAAGCAAGCCCTAGCTTCAGAGCAGAGACCCCTGGAAACAGAGACCCCACACACACTCCCTCCACAGAAACTCCAGACATTCAGGGGCACCTGTGTGGGGACACTGGGACACACCCTCAGGTTCCTGATGTCATCCGTGTGAACACTCAGCCATCAACTCGAGCACCCGGGACACTGACTGGAGAGGCACAGGCCATTCTTGGTCCGGGTCTGGGGTCCCTGGCTGTCACACCGAGGTGGCTGCAGGTGGAGCCGGGCACCGGGAGGGGCCCACCTCAGCTGGCCACCTGCCCGAGTGTGGGGCTCTGCAGCGCTGGCCTCGCTCTTGGTGTCTCTCATTTCCTGGTCTCTCTGTCTGCCTCTCTCTGTGGGACCCCAGGTCCAAGTCTCTAGGGCTCCATCTTGAACACCACAATCCTTGGTCAAGAGGACCCACAGCCCAGAGAAGGGTGGTGGAGACCCCACCAGGTGCCGCCAGGCCATGGCAAGCCCACTGTCCTGGGAGGCTGCCTCTGGCCCTAGCTCACTCTGCCCAGGGTGGGGCTGCCGCTCCTAGCGGGGCAGAGAAGGGAGGTGTGGACTAGCGATTCAGGGCTGGGCCGGCAGGAGCCCCTGGAAATCAGATGTGAGTGGGGTATCTGCGTCCCAGGGCTCCTGCGTCTCATGGCACTGCAGACATGACATGAGGACAGCATATGCCCAGGCCGTCCTCTCAAGTCTTGTTCTGCCTCCGCCAGGACTTGGGTCCTCAGTGCCTCCACCCATCTGCTCATAGTCCTTCCAATGTGGCCTTTCTCTCTATGGCCAGTGGGACTGGGGCTGCAGGGAAACCCCCGAGCTCCACCTGGGCCCAGTGAGGTGGGCTGCACCAGCAAGGGTCGTGACAGAATTGCAGGGGGCTCCCAAGTCTGGACTTCTTCACCTAGCCTGGGCCCCTGCGACTCATCAGGACCTCAGGAATTGGGAATTTGGGGTAGGGAAAGTCACCTGCCCGAAGCCTGGGCCCCCCAGGTAGCCCTCCCTTCTCAGCCTCCTGGATGGGGGACCCAGGGGTGCTCCACACTGGCCCTTGCAGGTTGTCAGGGATATCCTGCCAAACCTGGCGGCAACTGCCGCAGTGAAGCAGAGACCCCTGCAAACAGGCCCAGCCCCTGACGCCACTCTGGGGGGATCAGGGAGAGAGGTGGGGATGGGTCAGTGGACAAGCCTGCTTGGTACTGCTTCCATGCCTGGCTGGACCAGCCTTCCCACTGCAGATCAGGCTTCAGGGAAGGGCCCTCCCCTGTCTTCCCAGATGAGTCAAGTCCCCGAGGAGGGGCCATAGCCTTGGGCACAGCCTCTTCCTGCCTACTGCTGCACCCCACACCCTGCCCAGAGCCTGCAGACACATCCCTCTGCCTGCTGGCTACCTCCCACCCTGACTCTGGGGGATGATTCCAGGGGGAGGAGTCAGAGGCTAGGGGCCCACTGCCACCTGCTGAGGGCCTGGGTGCCAACCAGAAGGCATACCTGGGTAGTTTGACTCCAGCCCAGGCATCCTGAGGTCTGGGTTTGCCAGAGCCAAAATGGTGTAGCCACAGGTGACCTCAAACCCAAACCTACCACAGAGAGTCAGGGCCTTGGCCAGCAGCTCCTGCCTCAAGGGCCGCGGTGGAAGGCTGCTCTGCCAAGCCCACCCTACCTACTTCCACAGCCCCTGGCCTTTGGGATGTGGAGGCCATCGCTGGGGAAGGTGGCAAGAAGTGGATGCCTGCCGCTTGTCCCTCTCCTGTCTCAGCTGGGCAGCCTGACGCAGCCCACACCTGTGGCTAAGCACACGTGGGCCCACAGGTGCTCGTGGTGTGGTCTGCACACACGTGAACAGTCCCACCCATGGCCTGCACAGGCCTGAATGCTCTTCCTCTCCCCCACAGGAGGCAGCCTCCAGAGCTAGCTGCCTGTCATTCCACATGGCCTGCTCCCCAAGATGAGGCTTCCGGGGCCCTGAGGCCAAACAGGTTGCCTTCTAAGGCGGCACAGATCCTAGGAGAGGGGGTTCCAGGCCATGGGCTGGGACCCACATGGACGTCTGTCCTGGTCCCTCAGAGTCAACACTGCCCCTAGCACATGTGGAAACTGCCAGGAGGCCTGGCTGCTGCTGCAACCTCCCCCAGAGGCAGGAGAGCCTGGGCGCTATGTGGTAGGGACCTCATTAGCCCCCAGGTCTACACTCTATCCTCCAGGGCTGCACGCACACCACCAGGCAGACAACGGCCACCCGCCCACCTCCACCAATGAAATAACCAGGCAGTACCCCGGGGCAACAGAGTACTGGGGCTTTTATTGCTGTGACCACAGGAATCCACTGGGGGTCTTCTCGCCTCCTTCCTCAGAGGGGCAATCACAGGTCCTGACAGGGTGCTCCCTCTGCACCCTCAGGTACCCAGAAGCAGCCCAGAGAAGCTGGAGCCACTCTGGATGGTGAGGACCACCCCGGAGCCGTTGTCCACAAACACGGAGGCATACTGCCCAGCCTGCAGGCACCACGATGGGCATCACTGCCTGTGGGTACCCTGGTCCCACAGCCTCTCCAACACAGGAAGAGCACCTGGGGCCAAGGCCCAGCCCAGATGAAGGACCACCTATGCACCTAAGAGCTGACCCACCAGGCAGTGCCCTCCCGGGCGCTAGGTCCAGGGTCCTGAGTGACTCCCACTGGGCTGTCAGCCCCTGGCCCTGCACCCAGCCACCGTCTCCCTATGGTCTGTGCAGACAGTGGTAGGGAAAGGGCTTCAAGACACACAACCCAAGGGCAGACCCCAAGTGGCTATGACCTGAGTCAGCATGCCACCCTCACCTGCAGCTGCAGCAGCCCTTGCAACTGTGCCGTGAAGACCCTGCTGTTGCTCTCCAGGCCTGAGATGGCCTCCAGGGACCTGGGCAGAGCCAGAGTGAAGGCTCAGATACACTCATGATGCTTGCCTGTGGTCCTGGCCCCAAAGGTGGACCCAGGGACTGGCACACTCACGTGTGGCGGTGACACAGGGACTCGATGCAGATGAGGACACGCACAGTGTCCCGGGCCCGCAGCCGGGCCCTGCCCTGCAGCTCACTATGGTCTGTGGAGACAGTGGTAGGAGAGGGGCTTCAAGACACACAGCCCAAGGGCAGACCCCAAGGGGCTGGGGGAGGGTGGATGTGTGGCCCCAGAACACAGGGCCCCAAATGGGGCAGTAGCATCTCCGATGGCCCCACAGTGTCAGGTGTCCACCCCTGAGGCCTAACCCATCCCCACCCTCAAACACATGGCCCAGCTTGGCTCACCCACGTGTAGGCTGGCGGAAAACTGGAAGATGGCAGAGACTGGGGCTGTGAATCGGCCCGAGGCCAAGCTCAGGCCAGACCCCCGCAGGAAAGCACCCTGGGCAGTGGGCTGTAAGGGGCAGTGAGTGAGCGGCTGGCTGCAGGGCCTGGACCCTCACCCTGCACACCTCACCAGGGGGAGACGCTATTGGCGACAGCCACTGAACCAAGCGGGTCTCATTCTCATGGGAGAACATGGCTGACCCCTGTGTCTACCTCCATCTGAGTTTCAGGGCACAGAACCTAGGCCCCAAAGAGTGGATGGGAACCCAAGAACCCCACACAGAGGGCTTCCCTGCTCCCAGGTTACCCTGGCCCTGCCAGAGTCCTGGTATAAGGAATAGTCTGGGCATACTGGGGGTCCTAACCTTGACCAAGGCCACCCCCACCCTCTGCATGGGCTCCCCAGATCGCCAATGTGTACCTGTGCTCAGACACTGCCCAGTCATGTCCGTGGGCCCATCTCACCTGTAGGGGCCCCACGCTGCTTCCTGTCCCCATAGACCCCCTCTTAGTGAATGAGAACTTGCAGTGGGTGCCCCAGAGATGTCAGGACCTGTCCTGGGCCCACATCCCCACTCACAGCCTGGAAACCCTGCAGCTCCACCAGTGTCTTCTTGTCTACCAGCACGGGGCCCTTCAGCCGGCAGTGAAAGGCCTCAACCATCAGCCATGGGCCAGCCCCACGGGACAGTGGCGGGTCTGGCCATGCTGAGAACCGCCGTTCTGTGGCCTCTGCAGGGAGGAGGCAACCTGGGTGAGGCCCCTGAGGGCCATGTGGGGGCTTTCTGGGCCTGGAGAGGGTTAGGGTTAGCCTCACCCTTCAGCATGTCCTTGAACTCCTGAAGCAGGGCTGCTGGGGCGACTTCCACACCGGGGGGCCCTGGGGGTCCTGGAGGTCCAGGGGGCCCCGGGGGACCCAAGAGGCCTCGCTGGGGAGGCAGGAGAAAGTGAGGGTCCCGGTAGGAGCCAGTGCCACCCCTGCCCTGGGTTTAAACCCTCTGGAGGATCCTGGGAAGGCTGGCCCCGCGGCAGCCCAGGGGCTCACCAACTTCTTGTCTTGGCCTTGACAGCGACAGCGTTTCTTGGAAGAACCATCTTCTGGCCGTCGGACAAAGTTCAACCACGTCTTGTGAGCATCCGAGAACTCAGGCCCTGAGGGCTCCAGCGACTAAAGAGCCAGGGGGGCAAGGCTAGGAAATGACCACCAGACCCCAGTGGCTCCTGCCTGTCCTACTGCGCCCCACAAAGAGCTGGGAACCACAGGTCACTGGGGGAACTCAGGAACATAGGAAACTGCCTTGACCAGTAGGATGGGTCACCCCAGGGACTAGAACCTGATGTCCTGGTGGTGGGACACAGGCAGGACAGGGACAGGTCCTCTATGGAAGCCAGGGCATGATGCCCAGTCTTGGCCTTTATGGCAGGGCCCAGACACCTTTGGCCCTGTTACCATGTGGAAGGGCACACCTGGGTACACACAGGGCTGGGGGTCCTCTCACCAGCCTAATGTGTCCCTGACAGTGAGCCTGGTCCTGGACATGGTATGTGTGTGTGTGGGGAGGTGGGGGGGTGTCAAAGAGAAGACTGTGGACTAGAGAGAGGATGGCCAGTGAGAACGAGTCCTGTCTCGGGGACGATGGGTGAGACCAGCAAGAGTACATGACATGGACAGAAGCATGGCACTATTGGCCTGGCCACTCCAGGGGAGCTGCCACCAAACCAGGCGAGTGGGCCAAGGGGTCCTGACCCAAGGCAGGGTCCAGTCCTGATGTGGACCTAGACCCAACCCAACCAAAGCAGGTCCTGTCTGCTAACTGGTGTCCCTTCCGGTAGATCAGAGGACTCCATCCTGGGGGATTTGGAGAAGCAGGCAGGATGAGATTACCCACCCAGGGAGAGAATGCACCCCTAATCCTGAAACATCCAGAATCTGCTTGTCCCCTCAATGCCTTGTATGGGTCAGTGGTCCCGGGGCCTCAGCACTGAGCCACAAGGGCAGATGCTGCAGGGAGTAGGCAGTGAACAAGCCCACCTCCACCAGGACGAGTAAGGACATTTGGGTAGCTGTCCCACAGAGGTCCTTCCTACTGATCAGTTCCCAGACTGCCCCCTGCCCTTTCCCTAGAGGAACAGCCCTGAGCAAGCAGATAACTGCCACTAATGGCAGCATCACCTGAGGTTTGTGCACTGAGACCCTCTGCCAGTGCCAGGGTCTCCTTCTCCAGGGACATCCCAGGACAGGGCATTTTGCAGGTGGATGCTGACCACACAGAATCCACAGGAAGCTCAGGAATCTGGAGTCTCCAACCTTAGAGGCTGTGGGGCGCCATGCTCTCTACCCCCACCCCTGCCTGAATTAGCAATTACAACTAATGGCAGCAGGTTGCCCAAAGTCCAGGGCCTGTGGCTGCAAAGAGTTAATTGTATCTCCCCCCAGTCCTCCCTCACCTGGGCTCTTGGTGAGTGCCTCTCTTCCCCAACCCCTCTCCGGGCCTGTGGGGATTGAGGGGGCCCCAGTCGGGGCTGTGGCAGACCCCACCAAGGGACCTCTGTGGCAGAGCCTGGGAGGGCATCCGATGACCTCAGTCCCAAAGCGCCCCTGTGCACCTGTGCCCAGGGCCCACGTGTGCCCAGCCTGTGCCTACCTTGGGAGAGCCAGGCAGACCTTCACTGTCAGAAGCTGTGGCGTTGGGGGCCTCTGTGCGCTGGCCAGGCTGCCGCAGCCTCTTGGGCTCCCGCCATGCCCCGACTCCCCAGAGCAAGGCGAGCTGTGGCCAGAGGAGGGCCAGGACTGCGGCCCAGGCCCAGCGCCGCATGGCTGGATGTGGGCGGCAGCAGTGCTGCGAACCCCAGCGGCCAGGAGCTCTCACGGGGGCGGCGGCACTCAGAGTCCCCGCGCGGGGGCGAGGCCCAGGGGCGCGCCCGGCCGCCGCCGGTGCATGTCTGCGGGGCGCGCAAGAGCGGGGGCACAACAGCAGCGTGTCCACTTGAGGCCGACGCCAACTCGCCTTGCGTCGTGCGGTGCCCTCCCAGACGGGCTCCTCTCCCCCAGCCTCTGGGCCTCTGGGCTCCAAGGGGAGGGCTCACGTTGAAACAGTTTGCCCGGCGCCCCAGCGCCCCGACGGCGGGGTGGGATGGGGCGGGGCGGGGCGGTGCAGGGGGCGGGACCCAAACTGACCGTGGACTCCTGCCCTCCTAAGGAGCTGGGGGCTATTGAGGCTTTGGGCCTTGCCTCTCAGGCTGTCTAGTCCTTTGGAAATAGCCCCAGCCTGCCCCTCATCCCTCCTCGGGAGGGTCTCCATCCCAGCTAAGGAGGGGAGGTTGTTCACACTAACCTCTGGCATCTCTCACACCCACCCCTCAGGGCCAGGTCAAGAGTGACCTTGGGTACAGAACCCCAGCCCCTTACTCAGGTCCTGGAGGAGCTCCAGACACAGCTCCCCACCCCACCACACCCCCACCCACCACCCCACACCCCCCGCCCCTGGAACTAAGGGAATAACTGGCTGGTGGGACTTTCCCTCCCCCCAGACATTCCCAGTATAGGGACCCTCCTCCAGTGGGGATAGGCCCACAGGGAGGGACCCACTGGCCTCAGGGCAGGAGTACAGAGGCTGGAGGTCCCAGTTGCTCAGCCCCACACCCTTTGTGGATGTAGGCCTGACCCTTACTGCTTGCCCACTGGGTGCAAAGCATGAGCAGAGAGTTCAGCACAAGGGTGAGTCCTTCCCTCCAAAGACCTCTGGCCAGCAAGATTTCCTTCCACCAGGCTTGTGGGGGAGAGGGGTCCTTTCTGACCACCTCCAGGCTGTGGCAGCAGGTCTCTGGGGCCAGACCACGCCCACAGGCCCTTTGGGTTCAGTCAGTGAGGGGGACCTGTGAGGCTGGTCCACCAGGAACAGTGGCTCCACCCTGGCCCTAGAGGTCCTGGTCTTGGTCCTGGTCCCTGCCTAGCACAGGACACTCCAACCTCCCTAACTTACTGACCCAGAGAAGGTGAAGGTGGACAAGACAGGAGACCCAGCCTCACAGCCCCACCCCTTGCAGAGCTAGGTAGGGAGGTGTCAGGGAAGTGCACACTCTCACCCTCCTACTCTCAGACAGAAGGGCGACCTTCAGGGACAGCAGAGGCCAATCTGGCATCTCCCAAGTACAATGCTAAGGCCTCCACCCTTCAGGAAGCAACATCAGCCCTCCTGTCCACTGGTGAATAGTGGCCATGATGGTGGGGGTGGGTTCAGTACAGCCCCACCCTGGAATCCCAGCACATGGCCCCTAGATGTGCTTTGCACCCAGCATGCTCAGGACCCAGGTGTGGAGTTGGCAAATCCTCAATTCTGGAGTCCCCACCCAGGGCTGCCAGACCTCTCCACAGGTCAGACCCTGCTCTTCTGGGCCACCTACCTCCTACGGGACTCACCTTTTGCGTGAAAGCAGAGTGCACTGGCAGTGAATCCCAGCTCTGTCTCACAGAGGTTCCCCATGGCAGAGGGGAAAGGGTGGGTGGCCAGATATAGGCCTGTAGCAGTGAGGTACTAGGGCAGACTCCACTCCCAGGAGCCCAGAACTCAGGGACAGGCCCCATACAAGTCACCAGCTCTCTGGCTTCAGCATCCCCTCCTTCAAAATCACCTCAAGACACCAAAAGGATCCTCCCTCCTTCACGGGATCACATGCACTATAACCCACTCCCTGCTGTCACTGCACTGGTTCTGGACTCCATGCGCCACAGATCTGGGCTCCAACTTCAGGCTGCCCTAGGAAAGGGGCTCAGCCTCAAACCCAGGCTCCCCAAGCCCTAGAGAAACACAGGGCTCCCTGCTGGCTGCCCACCAGCTGGATGCAGAGGGAGGATGCTCCCTCTCACAGTCTGAGCTCTGTGATGAAATCCCCAAAGGCTGGAGAATTTTCCCAGGGGAACAGTAGGAGGCCACTGGAGTGCTGCTTCCAGTGTCCATGGATAGTAAGCTCTGTGAGGGACTCTTCTTCCTTCTGCACAAGGAAGGTCTTCCTTGAGAGCGGTGGGGGATAGTCAAGGGCACCCAGACTCCTTCCAGAAAGGGCAACACGAAAGAAGGGAGACACACTTGGTCCAACAGGACAAAGGTCATCTTTTATTGAAGCCAATGCAGGCAACAAGCCATGGGCACCACAGGGTCTGTCTCCACCACTAAGGGCTGTTAAAAGTTGAGATTTCACATACAGTAAATAAGGTGTTGGGTAAACTCTAAATCTGGTTACATTCAGCCTCCCAACAGCCCCAGGAAACATCAAGGATTTGGAATGGACGCCAGTGGTTATAGAAGTGCCCTTAAAGCAGGCCATGGACCAAGTGTTGGCTGGCTCTCAGCAAAGGAGGAAGTATGCTCCACCCACTGTGGCCATGCACAGATAGCTCCTGGCCAGGGTCCAGGCCAGGTGGGCCAGGGTCCCAGCAGCACCACATTGCCTCCAAGACTCACCCTCAGGTGGCAACACTCACTGTCCCCAGGCCAGGCAGGTGTGACCCCAAAGACCCCACCTGTAGGCCTGAGCCACTCAGCAAGGACAGGAGTCTCCACCAACACAGATGAAGACAGCATGAAATTCAGGAACAGAAGCATAATGAAAGATTTTTTCCCCAAAGAGGTGGGTCAGACACACACAAGCGGTGAAATACAGAGCAATTTTAAATCCACCGACCACAAACAAAGCCAGAGTCGAGCATGCAGGCTGTGCTTGCAGCTCTGCCACTTGTCTC
The DNA here is from genome assembly GCF_052094955.1 of Ictidomys tridecemlineatus. Lineage (NCBI taxonomy): Eukaryota > Metazoa > Chordata > Mammalia > Rodentia > Sciuridae > Ictidomys > Ictidomys tridecemlineatus. Next base: position 180,144 of record NC_135487.1, read on the forward strand.
TGGGATGAGTCTGGTTTGTGGGCCTCAGTGGGGACCCAGTGGTGACTGATGGATGGGAGGCCACATCCGCCACTGAACAGCACCACTGGCTCCGTCAGTGCCCCACAGATGTCAGTTTTCCCAGTGTGATGCATCTTCAAAACACTGAGTGCAGCTGCAGTCATTAGACACAAATGTTGAAAAGGGAAGGCATGGGCCCCTTCAGGCGACACAGGTCCCAACACGGAGACCATGCCAGCTTTGACAGTGAATCCACGTGTCCTCCAAGGGCAGCTTCCTTTATGTGACCCAGAAGAGCCAATGATGTGCTCAACTAGTAAAGACAGTACAGCCTACCTCTAAGGTGAAAGAAAGTACTTGGACCAAGTGGAAGAGTCCAACAGTGCACAGAACCCACCCTGGGACCAAGGGTCTCCACCTAGTGGCTCAGTAAGACAAGTTTCTGCCAACTGGACACGAGAAATTCAGAGAAAAGATTCTGCAGACACCCAGCAACCACCCTCCCGCCCCACAGCACCCAGAGAAGCTGGTGGTCCAACTAGGCGGGCCACAAGCTAGCTGCCTGCCATTTTCAGAGGCTGCTCCAAGTAAAGGGTGACACCTAGTGGCCACAGAGCAAGCAAACTCTTCTACCTGGACAGAAAAATGAAGGAGCACTTTCCAGAAAAAATTTGATTCACTCCAACTGACCATAAATATGTTTTTATGATGAGTCAAATCTCCTCTCTCCTGGGTCCCTGTCCATGCTGTCGCTGGCCCGCCGACTGGCTCTACCACTTGGGATGGTGCCACAATGCAGGCCCTACCCCAGCTCCAGCCCTTTCCTGCTGAAGAGTCCAGAGCTCTGCCAAGAACACACGCAGAGTGTTTGATAGGCATTGAGTTTTATATTTTTAAGTGACCAAATCTAATAAAATGAAAAACAGGTTTACTAAACAGGTCCAAAAGACAATACAGGAGATAAGCTATAAAACCAAACGTGAGCGGCCCTTGTAGACACTGGCCCCGACACACACCACACCAGGTGAGCAGAGGGAGCTGAGGATCTCGTGTCTCCTCCAAATCACACATTTTGGTTTTTGCTTTCCTTTTAAGGTTTTTAAAAAGAGAAACCCAGGAGTCCGGCGGGCCCGCCCTGGATCAGCAGCATGTCCAGCCCGCCTGTGTTGAGCTCTGGCACTTGCATCTGCAGCAACAGGGTCCTGGCTCTGGTGCCTCTCATTCCTGTGCGATGCTCCTCAGCACGTACTTGACCGTGTAGGCAAAGGCTGCAAAACCCACTATGACAAACAAGTTCGCCAGGGCACCGCCCAGGAGTCCATGGTGCCGGTTGGCCTGCTGGAGCCCTGCAAGGTGGGGCCCGGCCCCCGGTGCATGCCCATTGAGAAGCTGGACCCCATTCTGGCCATGGTGCATCTCCCCATCAGGAACCACATCTGGCAAGGGCAGAGTCTGTGGCCTGCTACTGAGTTCATCTTGTGCTTTCTGTTTTTGTTTAATTTCCTAAGAGAGAAACACAGGAAACCATGGCTGGTCTGAACAAACCAGTTCTTCAATTCCAAGGAGCCCAGGGCCGTCACTGAGAATGAAGGACTCCATTCTATGGCCAAATCCTGACACCCTGAGGTGGGTATGGCTCCTGGTCCCATTTTACAGGTGAGGGGACCAAGCAGGCTGCCAAAATCACTACCTTGTGCCTCAGCCAGGTTAGAGATACCAAGGCCTCAACCACCAGGCAGCAAGCTACCTCTGTTTACTGCCACATTCTCTGCTGCAATGCCACAACCAGAGAGCACCCAGCCCCACATGGCAGAGGAGGCTCAGCCTTCAAAGCAATAAGCAACAGATGAGCCTCCTCACCACTCCTGGCCCTCCTGGGGGTAGCCACTCTGACTAGCAAGCCCAGACCCAACACCACCCCCACCCATTCCTCTCTGGGCTTCTTCTGCCTCTCCTGCCTTGAAGATCCTGGAGGGGGCCTAACCCTGTGTCCCCAGGGTATGTGTCTGGAGGCATGTCCAGCAGTTGACCTTTTGAGCCTGTGTGACACCTGTGACATCTGCAGGAACACATATCTTCTCTTTGGAAGACTCGAATTTGAAAATGCTTTTACAAAAGGAAAGACAAAACTGAGCTCAGCTTTCACTTTCTTACCTCCACAACTTCAGGGAACAATTCACAAAAGACTTTATCTTTTAAATTAAACACTAGACTCTGTACAGCCAGTTGTCTTTTCTAGGAAGAGAAAGAAGGAAAATGTCACTCAGAAAGCTAATTTTAATTCTTTCAAAATTCTAAAAACAGACCGTTCTAGAGTTAAGGGCTGCCTTTTTTTTTTTTTTTTTTTTTTTTAAATTGGACCCAGGGCTGTGTGCATGCGAGGGAAGCACTCTACCCAAGGGCTGCTCTTCTTGCTGGAGAAAGTGCCTAAGAGTCTGCTCTCCCGAGTCAAGGTCTTACAAAGATTTGTGTGTCTTCTCATTATAATTAATAACATTAAACTTGACTCCCGTTTTAAAAATGGAAATGCAAGCTAATAATGAACACACAGTGTACTCCCAGTCCAGAGTCCCCCAGACCCTCTAAGAAGAGCTGGAGCCATAGTGATGCTCAATTGCTTAAGGCCAAGAGACTCCATCAGCAAGCACAGAGCAGAGCAGTTCCACGAAGTGGCCAGGAATGAGGACACCATAGAACCGCGCATAGCTTCCACCTGCTGACGAAAAAGTGGCTGTGCATCTGAGGAACACAAATAACCATAGACAAGAGGGAAGGCCAAGGTGCCACCAGAGGCCTGGAGTGAGGCGCTGCTACACCTCACCGTGAAGTCCGAGGTCTCTATACTGCCCAGGGTGGGGCCCTTCTCCACCATGAAGCTCAGGAGCCCGGTCAGGATGGTGGAGACAGACCACGCTGGGTTCCACGTGTCTGGGTGGAAATCCGTGATAGAGAGACACAGCCTGCAAGAAAGGTGCTCTATGAGCAGAAGTGCACTCCCTGTCAGCCATGGCTCAAACACTGCCCCCTGGAAGCTTACCTCGTGTTGCACTTAAACCTTCCATTGGGAGTTATCATGTAAATACTAGGAGGCTTAAAAGGAAATTCTCTGGGAAAAATTAGCTTTCCATGATAATAGCCACCTGTATTGAAACAGAAAGGAAAGAGCCCTGTCATCACCAAGCACAAGGAGATCTAGCCCCAGTCCCTCTCCATTGATTTCCACCACACGCAGTCGCCACTGCCCTGTCCCCGTCCTGGCTCACAGCTTCAGCACCACTGGCATTCTCCAGTGCCCAGGCTCCCCTAGCACCTTATCAGTCTGACCGAGCACCTCACCCCATTCCCCATCTCCAGAACACTCCCTGGGAACTCATGACCACTGTGAGCCCCACTATGGCTATGGCACACCTCTCCTCTCCTGGGACCATCCATGTTCCCCTGAGAGCAGAGTAGATAGAAGAGAACATGCAGGTGTCTGCCAGCCTGCAGTGCCTCAGGAGCTGCACACAGCTCAATCCTCCCCTATTCCAGGTCCCAATCCAGCAACTCTCCGGCTCTTACAGTGCCCATTTCTTCCAGCCCAACCATTCAGAGGTTAGCAAACCCTTCCTAAAGAAAAGTACACTTGAACTGAGTGTGGTGGCCTAAACTTGTAATCCCAGCTACTTGAGAGGCTGAGATAGGAGAATCAAGAGTTAGAAGCCAGCCTGGGTAACTTAATAAGATCCCATCTTAAGATTTTGTTAAAAGGGGTGGAGCCTGGCACAGTGGTACACATTTGTCCCAGCTACTCAGGAGGCTGAGGCAGGACTACTTGAGCCCAGGAGTTCTGGGCTGCAGTACAATGTGTTAATCAGGTATCCAAGATAAATTCAGCACCAATATGGTGCCTCATGGGAGCAGAGGACCATCAGGTTGTCTGAGAAGCAAGCAGACCCAGGTCAGAAATGGACATATATATATATATAAAAAAAAAAGGTTGGGGTCTGGGAATGGATCTCAGTGGCAAAGCCCAGCATGCATGAAAATCTGGTTGACGGCGCACACCTGTAATCCCAGCAGCCTGGGAGGCTGAGGCAGGATCTCAAGTTCAAGGCCAGCCTCAGCAACTTAGCAAGGTCCTAAGCAAATCATAGAGCCCTGTCTCTAAATAAAATATAAAAAAGGGCTGGGGATATGGCTCAGTGGTTAAGTGCCTCTGGGTTCAATCCCCAGTACCCATCCCGCCCCGCACGCCAAAAAAGAAAGAAAGCCTGGTTCAATCAAGTACTGAGGGGAGTGGGGGTGACAAAGAAAAACACCTGAGCCCACCCTCCTCCAATTTCTGCCAACTGTTCCCTCACTCTCATGTAAGCCCCTGGAGACCCATCTGCAATGTTTTTCACCAAACCCTCTGCCTCCATGCTTTGGCCCTCACCATGGTGCACCAAGCCTGACCTCAAGCCTACCCACAGGTCCCCATGGCATCTCACCACTTCAGCAGCATGGTCTTAACAGGGATCACTACGGACTCTGTGTCCTTGAAGCCCTACAAGGCTTAGTTCCTCCCACATGTGGCTGCCCCTTATGACTCCCTTGATGGCTCCCCAGTAGCTCTCAACCCTGGACCCAGGGACTCCCTCCCTCCCCAAGCTCCAGAATGGTAATGACCATCTACACCACACTGCCCCAAATGTACACATCCAAGATAGAAAACATTTCCCCCAAATGTCTATCTACTACATCCCATCAGCTATTCTGACTAAAATCTAGGACCCCACTGTGCCCCTAATATTGCATCCACTCTATAAGCAAGGTGCCCCCCTTCAATCAATCCAGAGCCCAACATGCCAGACAAGCTCTGCATCCCCTGCCTGTGACCCTTCACCATGACCTCAGGGCAACCCCAGCCCCGTCACTCCAGGCCTCATACCCCTCTTCCCTGCTGCATTCAGGAGTTGGCTGGAGACGCCTGAGCAGAATGTGCACTGGACAGGACTCCCTGACAACACACGCAGGGGTGTGTGTGACCATCAGGCTTGAGAAGTACTGGGCTCTTTCCCCTCTCCCAAACTCCCTGCTGCCCAGAGCATAGTCCTACCTCAACAACCCTGGACACCCTTGTCCCCAAATAGCCACAGGTCTCCTGTGCTCCAATGCCATGCTGAGTAGGGTGCAATGCCCCACCCAAGATGTGAGCTGTACTTCTTGACTCTTTGCCACTCCACAAAGTGACAAGTGCCTGAGCATGGGATGTAGTGACTTCCTCTCTGGGCACCGCCCTGGGGCCAGCATTCAAGGACAAGGGAACAGTTGTGGAGCCAACAGTGCAGGGACAACATGGGCAAGGGTCATCTGTGAGGCAAGCTCACCAAACTGGAGATCAGAGCACACACGTGCAACAAGAGAAGCTCAATCAGGAAATGAGCAAGCTTTCAACAGGCACTTTTCCAAAGAGAAGGGAGGAGCAGCCAACATGTATGTGAAACTCCCTCAGCTCAGGGCTGATCAGGAACCATGTGACTGAGACAGCAAGGAAGAGGGCCATTTTTAGCTTAAAGAGGGTGGTAGAGATAGGCACCTTCCCGTCTTGCTGTGCACACAGACTTCCACTGGCTGGTGGTCCTGCTTTGTTATGTACTAAGGGCAAGAGAACCACACACATCAGCACTTGTCTGCAGAAGTGAAAAGTGGGCAGCACCCACCTGCCTTTCAAGAGAAGGGTCAGGTGAACGAACACTGGGCAAGAACCAAGCAGAGCAGGAACCTGTATGAGATGTGAACTAGTGCAAACTGAACAGCAAGCCACAGAACAGCATACACACCAAGCTCCTCACCATGAAGAAAAAAAAAAAAAAAAAAACAGAAGTATGCATTTCTCTGTGTACAAAAACATGTATTTTAAACTGCGGAAGATTAAACTGACAGTGGGGTTATTAGCATTTGCAGGAGCCCCAGGAGATTTCATTCTGGAAGTATGAGGAGGTACCAGAAGGGCACTTTCATCAAACTATCCAAAGAAGCCAGATCCTCCTTCAGAGATCAAAGTGCAGCTCCTTCAAGGACATAACTAGAGTCTATAAGAGCTCCTCCACCACCCTAGCCTGCTCTGCAGAAGCACAAGGAACAAGCTTCCCCAAGGTCCATTAGGAGTGGGCCACAGTGAAGCTTGGCCAAGCCCTGGGGAAACAGACCCACACAGGGTTGTCCAGAAGCCCCCACAGTGCCGACTCCACACCTGCATCAACACCCATTGGCCAGGCAGTGCAGCACTGCTCTGGCTCCCCACTTGGCTCCACGCTGTCTCTCCCATCTGGGCACCTGGTCATCATTGCTGGAGCAGCAGAACAGGTCTGCAGACCTGTGGCTCTTCCACTTGACCGTGCTTTTAAAATGTGACTTTTAGCAACTCTAGGTCCTTTGCCTTTTCATGTAAATTTTATGATAAGTCTATCTAAAACTCTGTTGGGACTCTGACAGGATTGTGTGAATTCCAGATTATTTAGTGAAAATTCTTTAGCAACACTTCCACAGGACTGGCAGCACGGGTGTGCCTGAAAGCGCCAGGAACAGGACCGCCACAGAGGAGCCCCTGGGCAGGCAGGGTAGGCCAGAATATCAGGAAGTTAGAGCTCATAGTGCCAGGAAGGAACCAGTCAATGGTGTCAGATACCAGCACAGCCCCTGGCTGTGGCACCTCAGAGGGGCTCCTTCAAGACCCTGTGAGACTGGTGTCAGCAGAGGATGAGGTTGCAACTGCCAAAAGGGCTTAACACACTGACAGCCTGGGAACAGCCCCACAGAGAGCTGAACAGGGACAAGGGACTAGGAAGACTGGAGTGAAGGACCCCAGAATTGGGCAGGGCCATACAAAAATATGGAAGCACAATTGACAGGTTAGGGCAGGCAGGGATCTGGCTGCCCCCAAGGCCCCACCCTAAACACCCTCTTCTCAAGCCCCGGTCCTCACCAGAGACAACCTTGGCTGGTCCTGTGGAGGGTGTGGGATTTGTTACAAAATTAATAAATGTTTACTATTTATTTGGAAAATATGAAAAGAAAAAGGATTAAAATAACTTACAGACCAGCATAATCCACTTGCTTGAGTTACCCACTGCTCATTCATTTTGGTATATGTTCTTCAAGTTTGTTAGCAATACACATGTACTCCCTAAGTATTTCCATTTTATCTGGACCAACTCTTTTTAAGCCTTTCACCACATCTCTAGGGACTCTTGAGGGGACTTCTCAAACACATGGGCCACATCCTCCAGCTCATGCCACTGTACACAGCCTTGTCACAACATGCCCACCCTGCAGGAACGCCACTCTAGATGTGCTTCCCTGTAATCTTAGAACGGGACTCCTGGGCCAAAGGGAATCCACTGTAAGGCCAGCAAAACATCAGCCAAACCACCTTTGAGAGTTGTCTTTCAATTCTTAGCTACCCACAGCTCTCCCTTGACCATCCAAAGCAGCAGTTTTTTCTTTCTTCTTTTGGTGCTAGAATCCAAATGAGGGCCACACTGCTGAACCATAGCCAGCCATAGCAGTGCTTCTCCAATTCCTCTCTACTCTTGGAGTCTTATGCAAAACCTCCATGTGTGGGCAGACAAAAGCCTACTACTCTGGTCATATAGAGTCAGCCTCATGGCTGAGAAGCCAAGGAAATGCCCACCTTGAGCAGTATTCTGCCCTGGGTATGCCTGCAGAGACCTGGTCCAAACCCAAGGCTGCCACAATTCTCCCCACAGGCTCCCAGAGACTTGCTGGCTGACAGCTCCTGACTTCTTTGTGAACAACCAAGGACCCTAAATGGTATCTGGTAACCTAAGGGGTCAGGCCACTGGGTGAGGCCTGGTAGCAGTTAGGAGAGCTAAGGAGTCAGGCAGGTCCTATGTCCTCCTGAAGCCACAAGAGGGGGCCCCATTTAGCTCAGAGATTGTTCTGAAGATCACACTGAAAATGCCTAGCAGACTAGGCCTCTTTGAAGATACTGCCCCTGGCCTTAGAAACATAAAAATATGGTCACGTTTTACTGTTTATCCCAACCTGGTTTTCGCACCTCCAACTGTGCTAGAGGCTGGTAGAACATGAATGCTAACAGTCAGTCCCTGGAGACTTAGACACACCAGCAAAACCAAACTGCACGCACACTTCTAGGGCTTGGAGGAATACCAGGACACGTTCCAAGTAGGTGCACTTTAACCACTATACATACAAATTAGAAGGACTATCCTCTACAGAAATCGATGTTCAACAGGCAGGTCCATTCAAAAAACACTCACTCACCTTCGTAAGGGGTCATCTCAGGGCCGCGGACAACATAGTGCCTGGAAAAGAGGAGAAAGTTACTTGGGTCTGGGCTGGAGCTGTAGCTCAGTGGTAGAGCTCATGCCTAACACGTGTGAGGCACTGGGTTCGATCCTCAGCACCACATAAAAATAAATAAATAAAGATATTGTGTCCCACAGCTCCAGGTCCTCAGCCACTTGTGCTGCAGGCACTTCAGACACTTTGCAGCAGGAGCTCAGAGGCTGCACGATTGTTTCTTCCACAGAACTGGGAACTGAACCCAAGGAGCACCCAGGGACACTCTACCACTGAGCTACCTCCCCAGCCCTGACTTGAGATAATGTCTAAGTTGCTACGGATGGCCTTGACCTTGCACTCCTCCTGCCTCAGCCTCCTGAGTGACTGGCATCACAGGCATGGCTACTGTGCACAGCAGAGGCTGCATGTTCCAAGTTCCCTGAAGCATTTCTGCTTCCATCAGGCAACAGACAAGGAGTTAGCGAACTATAATCAACTGAAGATTTTAAAAACTTAATCTTATAATACATTAAAACGTACTTGAGGGACTGAGGTTGTGGCTCAATGATAGAGTGCTCGCCTAGCACGTACGAGGCCCTGGGTTAGAACCTCTGCACCATATAAAAGTAAATAAAATAAAAGTATTGGGTCCAATGTACTTGATAATCCAATAATTGTATTACTGCCATTAAAGGATTCAGTTATTTAAAAACAGAAACAGAAATATAGAATTTACATTTTTTATATCAACCACACAGTCTAGACAGGGCACAGCTGGTGATGTGAGACTAGCTTTCTGTGTTGCCCACCTGACATGGATGATCTTAAAGAAAAGGAAACTATCTCAGCACAACTTTCTTGAGCAAGAGGGACAACTCGTGATTGACTGCCCCAAAGCCACGGTACTCACACAGAGTTCAACCCAAACCAGAAGTGCCAGTGAAGAGACTACATTCTCCCATGCAAATAAAACAGATGATGGCTTTAGAAAGGCAGCAAGGTGTCTGGGCTTTACCAGTTCTCACACAAAACAACCAACCAGAAAATCATGAAGCAGGTGAAAGCGACCAGCAGCCAGCACCTGCTGACACTTGGGACTCCAGATACCTCTCCCACCAGGACACGAGCACGTGGCATCAACAGCAATGAGGCCACTCGACCTGGGCTAGCTGCTAAGATTTACAGTGGTTTCTTGTATGCAAGGTTCCAGGACGTAATCCCCCATGTGGGGGGACATCAAAGCCCACAACAGCTGCTCAAGCGCCTCCTATAAGATGGTAAAGTACTTGCACAGAACCAACACATACCTCCCCCCATAAACACTTCAGATCATCTCTAGAGTTCTTACAATGTCTAAAACACTGCAAGTGCCTTGAGAATGGCTGTTATACTGTACTGTTTAGGAAAAAAGTCTGTACACATTCAATACAGACACAACTTTTATCATCTGAATATTTTCAAACTTTATTTGTTGGCTAAACCCATGAATATAGAACCTGCGGACACACAGGGCCGACTGTCACCTTATGTATGCCAGGGGACTAGGGACCAATCAAAGGGCTTAAAGCTAAGGACACAGTGCACCAGAAACATGGCCTAATTAGTACTGCTCCCAGGCACTGTGCCAATCTGAGAAAACCAGGAAGTGCTGATGAGCACATCTCTCCTTGGAGCCAGCAGTCTACTATGCTTAGAGGGCAGGACCTACAGGCTTCAGCTCATTGTAATCCTTTTTTTTTTCCCCCTAGTTGTAGTTGGACACAATACCTTTTTATTTATTTTTATGTGGTGCAGAGGATCGAACTCAGTGCCTCATATGTACTAGGCGAACACACTATCGCTGAGCCACAGCCCTAAACCCCTCATCATAATCCTTGTCAGGAAAAGCCCAATAATTCTTCTCTCAGCAACAGGAGAGACGCCCATGGTGCCATACGAAGCTCTCACAGCAGGCTTGAGCCACCCGTCCTGGGCGGTTCCCACCACCCCAACTGACAACATGGGCATAGATGGTATAGTTCACACTGAATCCTGCTCTCCTCCTAGGAATCTGGAATTTGAGTGGGTACCAGGCAGAGGGTGCCTATGTGACCACCACCCAATGAAAGCCTGGGTGCTGCATCTCTGAGGAGTCTCCCTGGTTGACATTCCATATCTCATTGCCAGGAGTTCAGGGCATCCTGTATGCACACCCAGGAAAGGGACCTAGCTGCCATGCTCTTCCTACCCACCTCTTCCCTCTGCTGATTCTGCCATCTTTTCACTGTAATAAATCTAAATGATGGGCTGGGGATGTGGCTCAAGCGGTAGCGCGCTCGCCTGGCATGCGTGCAGCCCAGGTTCGATCCTCAGCACCACATACAAACAAAAGATGTTGTGTCCGCCAAAAACTAAAAAATAAATATTAAAAAAAATTCTCTCTCTCTCTCTCTCCTATCTTTAAAAAAAAAAAAAAATCTAAATGATGAGTCCTCCTAGCACATCAAAAAAATCTAGGTGGTCCTGGGAATCCCTGACCCATAGATTCGTGTGGGGAAGGATTCCGACACAATAAGGATGTTCCCATGAATCAGGGAAGAGGTAAGCCACCATGGAACAGCCCCCATATCTGCTAGCTATGTCCTGGGAGCAGAGGAGTACTACACTGCCACTGGAAGCCCCCCATGATGAGGGGCTTGACCTCCCCAGCAGGAGCCCCACCTGCCAGTGCTAGGCCTCCTCGGTGATCCTGGGAGGGGATCCTGTACAACCTGCATAATGCTTCTTTGTAACTCAGTTAAAATCTTTTTGCTTCAGATTTTTTAAAAAGTATTTTTTGAAGATCAAAACAAAAGATCCAAACAAAGAGAAAGTGCTTTCTAACACCTCAGCCTTATATTTCACGTCTCATAAAATTGCCAGCTGAGCTAGCCATGACATTTCAGTAGAGGTGTGTAGTTCCTTTTAATTCGGCCAAAGAGGTAATGGTGGGGGCTGGGGTTGTTGCTCAGCGGTAGGGCACTCACCTAGCACGTGAAAGGCCCTGGGTTCAATCCTCAGCACCACATAAAAATAAATAAAAATAAAGATATTGTGTCCAACTACAACTAAAAAATATTTTTTTTTAAGTTTATTTAAAAAAAAAAGAGGGGGGGTGGTATGGTGGAATGGATGCTTTCCACAGGCCCTCTATAAGTCCAAAGATCAGGGGCACCTGGAGTGTCAGGACCCTGTCACAAATACTCCCAAGTAAATTCAAAAGCAAAGTACAGGAGAGTCTAGAAATACAGGCTCTCCTCCAAGCGCTGCCTGTAGGTACACATGATCATCAGGCATCCTGCACACCTGAAGCCTGCCCTGGGACAGCTTTCTAGCTCCGGCCTAAGCCAAGCAGGACCCTATAGTATCCCTGGCATGCCACCAGCTGGGAAGAAGACCAGAGAGTGTCCTCAGGTCTCTTGGTGTCCACTACAGCTAAGGGTGCAGCAGTGCCTCTCCCCAGCCATGCCCAGGAGCACCAGGCCCTCTAGTTGGGCTAGTGGAGAGCCCGTGTGGAGCAGCAGGGCACAGGGGTGACACACACAGTCTTACCATTCGAGAATATTGGAAGGGAGGGGCTCGGCGCAGATGTAAGGCACCGGGTCTTTCTTGATCCGAAGGTAGTCCTGCTTCAGTCTTTGGGTTGCTGTCGTTGGGGCTCTCTTGCTGCTGCTGCTGCTCATCTATTAAAAAAAGCACTCCTGTTTACAGAGAGAAGAGATACACGCTGGCTCTCCCCACCTTCAGGCGCTTCAGCAGTCATGCACCTTGTATTCTTTTACACAGTGGGTCATCCTTCTGGGCCCCTAACCCTCATTCTCTTTCCGTCTGTTCTCCAACATGTACTACTGAGCACCCAACAGATGCAAAAGACAAGGAGAGCCATGAAGGCTCACGCCTGTCCTCTAAGAACTTATGTGAGTAAAGACAACTCACTTAACAGGTTGTAGGTAAATGTGGTGAAGCCAGCCTGGACTAGCTCCAAAGAGTAGCCAGGCACATATTCCAACTCTTCTCAGCAAGGCCTCAATAATGGAGAGTATTCATATCAAGGAAAACTGGCAAGCATCACAGACCAGCCCCAAACTCCCACCCTATAAGCCTGTCAGTCCAAAGATCTAACATTTACCACTGGTCATAAGAGACAGGAAAAGAGAAGCTCTGAGGTTCATGAGACGAGGACTTTGAAAAGACTCTGAAGCACTCACTGTGTAAGCGGGAAGGCATGCCTAGGGGACTGCACTGATCATTGTGTTGGATACCTAAGCACAGCAAAACATTGGGGGACAAGACTAGCTGGTGAGGCAAGGCGAGGACAGGTGGGCCAGGCTGCCAAGCAGAACCCCAGAAGGGTTTTAGATCCCAGCCTTAAGCAGATTGGGTCTTCTGTGGGAAATGTCACTCTGGAGCATGGAACATACAGGATGGCACCTTTGTGCGTGGGGAACGAGGCCACAACACAACAGAGTGGATCATGGACCCTGGAACCCCTCAGTCATGCTCCTGAGGTGAGGAGAGGGCAGCAATGAGGTATACAAGGCTCCCTACTGACATAGACATCAGAACAGCTCTTATTCATTCTCTTTTCTACACTGGAGTTTCTCATAAATTAAGATAAAAAATTTTTTTTCAGCTAAAAATAAAGTATGGTAACCACTGGCTCAAATATGACAGAGGGGATACATGGGGATACACCGGATGAAGAGGACAGGAAGAAGCAGGAGATGCGCACGGATAGACTAGGAAAGGTTGGAGGAGGGCAGTCAGAGAGCCATGGCTATACCTCGTTACACTGCTCAGACTCGCCCCCTCCTCCTCCTCCTGCCACTAACAAAAACTGCCACTGTGTCCCCAAGTCATCTCTCCTAAGTGCTCACAGGTCAAAGACTTTAATAACCCAGACACCAGAGGACATCAATAACAACCAGTGATGTCCATCCTAATCTCCCAGGGAGTACAAACCAGAAGTCAACTCAGGTTTGGGGACGTGCAGGTATGGTTCCCCCTGGAGGGCTGCGTGCTCCTTCATCCTCTTCAGGGTCTGCCTACGTGTCATCTTATCTAGAGGTCTCCAGACTCTTGGTCCCTGGCCTGGCTGACTTTTCCAGAGCACCACCACCACAAACTATTGTATCTGCCTCCCCACCTGCTAGCTCCTCTGTACCCTCAGAGCCTGCAAAAGCAGGGCTCAGCCAAAGCACCACTGCACTACTCCATGGACATGGCCTCAGCACAAATGCCCACCCAGCTTCCAATGGGGGTCCCCAATCCTTGTAACCCTTATTCACTTCTTTTCTGTTCCTACTACACTAACCCCAATGCTGGACCTCATTACTCTTCCTGTCAGTCACAAAGGTTCTAGTCTCCCCCATTTCAATCCATCTGAGGCACTTATGTCAATATTTTTGATCATCACCTCCCTACAAAGGTCCTTCAGTATTCCCCACAGCCAAGCAGACAAACACCAACAGCTCCCCTGTCTGCCAATCCCTTGAAGTAGCCCAGACAGTTCTCCTACCTCTCAAGGCTCCTGATACAGCCTGACACACCCACCCATTCTCATGGCTGCTTCCCAGCCCAGTCTGAAGGACTGAAAATACACCTAGGCCCTACTCATTTCATTCACCACATGCCCCTCACAAGCCCAGTTGCTCTAGACAAATGCACCACCCCATCCTTCACCATCAGCCTCCACAGCCCAAACCACACCCAGTAGAGGCCTTTTAGGCATCAGCAAAGGGGAGGACAGGCTCCATTGCTTGACCTTCCCCAAGAGTGTCAGCACCAAGAGAAGGGTAGAGTCCTTCTAGGAAAGGAGTGCTTCCACACAGCGCTGTTCCCAGGCCTGGAATGGGATGCCCTAGAATAGAAAGCCTACTTCACACCAGCACCTGGTGAGAAACCTGACAATCCACAAGCAGGTCCACCACCCAAGATGGAAATGTTCGTTCCTGTGATTAACACTCCACCATGAACAAAATAATTAACTGGGTAGCTCAAATACAAACTCTGTCTAGACTCAGCTGAGTAGCTGGGTCAGACCCTTAATGACAGTGGTCAGCCATACAAAATGAACAAAGCAGATCCCGCCAAGTTAGTCACAAGAAAAACTTCTCTCTCAGACTTGCCTTTATTTATTCATTCATTCATTTTTGCAGTGTGGAGATGAGCTCAGGGCCTTGTGCATACTAAGCAAGTGCTTTACCCCTGAGCCCCGTACTTGCTTTTAGATGCATGAGTTTTAGTCATATTTATGATTCAACTACTCAGTTTCCCCAACTACCCTCCTCTGCCTCACTCAGGACAATGGTCTCCATCCCCTGGGACAGCAGGCAGCTGTCTCTCAATTCTCTCCACCAAAATAAGTCAGGGCAAGGACAGAGAAAGTCCCACAGAGAAGTGGAAACACGAAAACATAGTAAGAAGTGTATGTGCTTCAGGCTCCCTTCCAACCAAGTTCCCACAAAGCACCCAGGTGTGTCACATAAAGGAAAGAGTGCACACAGAAAAAAACACAAATGTGGCACAAATTAAAATATATATAGATTAACACAAAAACTGACAGAAAGCAACCTGAATCACCTTCAAGGCTGGGGGGGGGTCACTATGCCAAGGTGGTGCCTGACCGACATCCATTTTCCCCGTTCCTTTCTCCTCTAGCCTCTCACATGAGTGCATAAAACTCAGGTGATAGTGTGGCACGAGATCTTGGTCTGACTGAGCACATGACATACCCAGGCCCAGGACTTCCACTCAGTCTTTTTCCAGACTGCTACATAAGCTGGAAAGGAAAATCCAGGGGTTGACGAAGACAGCCTGAGAAAAGAGCTGCTGCAGAAGTCCACAAGGCCAAGTTGTGCAGATCACCAACTACAAGTTCCAGGCACCCAGATCTAACATGCCTGAAGTGTAGGAAGTGAACTTTTCAATTAGGTAAAACCCTGAAGTCCCTCTCTTGTAAAGCCACATTATACCAGACCACCTGGACTGAACAGAGCTCTGTACCACTGCCTACAGATAAATGTGCGAACTGTCCCATACTTATTAGCTGCCTGCCCCCTGGGTTGCTCTTTACCAGCCTTCTACCTGACTCTGACAAGACGTAGGGAACTGAAGGAGTTACCCGCACACCTGCTAAGTGGTATTCACTGAGGCGGCGGCCGGAAGGTCACCGGTGGGGATGGTGCAGAGGGGCAGGGAGGCCGGGCACAGGGTGAGCGCAGGCCCACCCTCAAGCCGCACCTCGGCTCCCCCACGCCCAGGGCACGATGCTGGCACGCTCTGCTGGGAGCTGCCAAGGAGCTGAGGTTCTAACTGTTGGGAGTGAAGCGGCGGCGGGCTCAACGACAGCCGCCCTCCAAGCTCACGACTCTCCAGACACGTTTACAAACCAACGTCAACGCGAGCTCCGCCTCCAAGTACCCGCCAGCGTCCCAAACCGGAGGCCTCTTCCCGGGAGACCCTGACGTATGGTCAACCAAGTCGCCCAGCCGGACGGTGGACCACCCGCGGCCCGGACCCCGGGCGCCCCGCCGTAACCGACCTCGGCTCCGGGGCCCCGCGGGCGGCGGACGCGAACCGGGAAGGGCCGTGCGGTGACCCCGAGGCCCCGCGCCCCCCGTCCGGACCTGTGGCCGGCTCCGGCGGGGCGGACGAGCGGCCCGAGGCCACCGAGCAGCCCGCGCGCCCTCACCTCTCCCCGTCGCCGCAGGTGGGCCGCCGCCGCGCTCAGGCTCGCCGTGGTCGAGGCCGGAGCAGGGTGCGGAAGAAAAGGGCCCACGCCGCAGAGCCGCACCGCGCCGGGACCGAGCGCACAGCACCCGCCGCAGCGCCGCCGCCGCCTCAGCTTCCAAGATGGCCGCTCGCGAGGCGGGCCCTGACCCCGTTTCCGCTTCCGGTACGCGGTTCGCCATAGCGACCACTCTAGGCAGCTTGGAGGACGGCGCCCGTGTCTCTATGTCACCCCCGCCCCGCTAGGTTAGGTCTCCGGCTTCCGAGGTGGGCGACGGGCGCGTGCGCACTGGTGGACAGCGCCGTGGGGCTGGGCCGCGCCCCGGGGCCGCCAGAATCTTTCCTCCCGGCTCCTCCCAGGCGTCGCCCGGCGCGGACGTTGTCCCGCAGAAGACCAGGAGTCAGCGAGTGGCCGCCGGCCCCCACCACGCGCTACCCTCCACACAGGCCCAGTTGGAGAGGGACCCCCGGCCCGGGGTCCAGACTAACTCCCGAGTGCCGCGTCCTCCGAGCCACCCTGCCAGTCAGCCCGGCCTCGCCCGCCCCAGCCCCTCCCGCGGGGCCCGCGAGGGCCACGGGCCAGCCGGCCCGCCCCGACCGCGGGGACTGCCGTCCTCATAAAAATAGCTCCAGTGTCTCCTGCCAGAGCTTCCCACCCAGCCCGTGAATGGGCTCTTTATGCCCATGGACACTGGGCCCAGGCTGGACTTCCGCTCCCACGGCCCCTCCCTGGCCCTGGGGCGCAGCTCGGTGGGGCAGGGGCGGCAGGTGGTGGGTTGGGGTGGAAGAAGGAGCAGGTGGGAAGGGGGCGAGGTTTAAAACCCACCCTCGCCCACGCACAGTCCTGGTGACCTCCCCTGCGTAAGGAAAAGCGGGTCCAAAAGATAACTCCTGTGACTCCTATTTTAGGATTCTGTTATGCTCTGTATGTCACTGTCACGCTCTCAATCAGACCCCCAATATGACTCCATGAAGGACTGTTTAAATTCACACAGCAGAGTGTTTACACAACATGGTTCCTCTCCAGCGGCCCACACTGCCCTATCTCTTGCTTTCTGTCAATAAAATCCTTCTGTGCCTCACTTTGACCGGTCCTGAAGTCCCTTCCTGTGATGTCAAGGACCCTCACAGCCCAATTTGAGTCATTGAAGGCATGCTCCTGCTCCCAGCCCAGCTCCTCTTCGGTGTTCCCTTCTGCAGCCCCTGCAATGCTGGAAGACACAAGTTGATTCAACGTCAACAACCCCCAGAGAGCCTGGGGCCCTTCACCTTTCCTCCCCGGCTGCTGGGAAGGAATATGGAAATGGCACCCTCACACAGGCCCAACCCTCCAAAGGATCAGGACTGGGGCCTGAGAAACCCCAGGCCTGTGCTGAGTCTGGGGGCCGCACCAGCTGCATTAGTTAGTCCATCCCTGGGCTGGAAGAGAAACTTCAGCCCCACGTTACATTGAGGAAATAGGCTCAGAGGTGGAGTAATTTGCGTAATGCCATGAACCTGGTGAATGACAGAGCTGTGATCAGCACCAGCCCAGGCCAGTCCAGGGCCGGCCCTTCCCCAGCTTGACTTCCTTCTCCCGAGTTGTCACACCCCAGCCTCTGCCTGCTTCCAGAGCCATGGGACCAAGGACCTCAATGTGCCTTAGAGTCAAGGCTATGCAATCTGGACCCCATGGGAGTAGGGCTCCCTTCCTCATCCCAACCCAAGTCCTTTGAGGTGAAATGTCAGGAACCCAGAGCTTGCCCTGATGAGGTGGCAGCAGGGCTGGAACCCACCCCTCCAACTGGGACCATGATGCAGCGCTGGCCATTTGGAATGCAGAGACCACTGGTCAACCTGGGGAAATGCAGGCTCCCCTTGTAGAGACCGGACAGGGCTCCTGTCGTCTGGCCTTCCGCCTTGCACAACCACACTGTGGGTGCCCTATCCTGTGCTGTGCTTTTAGTAGGCGGTATATGGTTTTAGCATGTGACCTGTCATCTCAGTGTGGTTGGTGGTAACCTCAGCTTGGGAGAGGGTGAGGCCCCACCCAGGGTCCCTCGGCCACAGACACCTATAGTCAGGGCTGGAGGCCTGAGCCAGGCAAGCCGGGATGAGCGGGCCTTCCTCCAGGCCTGGCAGGAGAGTGGGCCAGGAGGGGAGGGGCCCAAACCTCTGAGAGCCAGACAGAGTCTGAGGGGCCAGTGTGATAGAGGGTACCAGCCCAACAAGGGCCTCTCCTCTCCCTCCAAAAATGGCTACCCCTCACCCCAGCCAGGGTCAGGGGCCCAGGCCTGCGCTGCATAGCTCAGGCTGAGAAAGATTTACCTGGCAGAGGGGCCCCACATCTCTACCTCCTGTCGAATTCAGCTTCCAGTCCAAAGCAGGTATGGCTGCCCCTGCTGGCTGGGCCCCGCCCATGAAGCCCCACCCCACACCCAGCAGCTTGTTAAAGAGGCAGCTGCCCAGCTGTCACCTAGAGCCACATCCTGCTCAGTGACCTACGGAAGCTCTGAAGCTATCACCATCTTGGTCATATACCACACCATTGATGAGGAATGGAGGCTCCTGCACAGGAAGTCCCCAGACTGAAGATGCTTGGCACGGGCTCCACTCCCTGCACTTGGCTCCTGGGGGTCAGGGCGGGCCCTTGGTGGCAATCAGGGTAGGTCGTCTTTTGGGTGGACTTGGCCTGGAGCAAAGGACACTGCACGCACTGTGGTGTACAGTGTTTGCTAAACAGAAGCCAAAGGAACACTACAGACACCGTGGGCACAGCACCTGGGGGAACGCCCCCAAGAGCGTGTGTCCCGGCGCCAATAACCATTCAGAATACACACGATGCGAGCCATGTGTTGGCCACGCTGTAAGCATGGAGCCAGGCAGGGCAGAGGGGTTGGCCTGGTCCTCTCTCACACACTCAGACGTGAAGGACCAGGGCAGGAAGGGTGTGCAGCCATAGGAAGCAGAGTTCCAGCTCATCCTCTGTTGTGTGGCCTGCTGACCGAGGGCTCCCATGCTGGGCAGCACTCTTGGTGAGTGTGAGCAGACATGTGTGAGTGTAAGCACCTGTGTGTGCCTCAGGGCTGCACCTGATCTCCTGCGGTGACAGAGGCCTCTGGCATCTGCAAGGGCACCTCTTGTGCCCACTTCTTGTGCCTCCAGTCCCCTCTCTGGACCCTTCAGAACAGGGGTTTCTGTTCCTAAGAGAATTGGACCTCCCTGGCCTCCTATAACATGCAGTCCCCCTCCTGGCTTACCTGTGAGGGCTTGGCATGACTGCAGGACACTGGGGTGGCCACTGTAGGCACTCAGTACTGCCAGGCACATGGGGGCCTCCACCCCTGCTTCCAGGGACCCCCAAAAGCTAGTTGGCTGGCCCTGACGTGCATGTTCCCAGAGCACACTGGAGCAGCCTGCTTGGGCACACCCAACAGGGCACAGGCAGGCTGGGTTGCAGCAGGTACCAGCCCAAGCCTCGGCAGAGGGGGGGTGCTGGGCCCCAGCAGGCCACACCCCAGGCACAAGAAGTAATTCAGGCCAAGATGTGGACAGTCCTCAAAGTCTGTCAGGCTGGGCTGTGCCTCTGTGGCCAAGGGACATGAATGTCCAGATATTCCAGAGACAAAGATCAGAGAGCTGCCAGATCCTGGGTGGGGAGACCTGGCTGGGCTGGGAGTGGGGGGTGGCTGCTGGTTGGATCAGGCAGGGAGCCACCTGGGTGGCAGGCAGGGGCCTTCTGAGGTTCCCTTCTTGGACACAGGGTGGAACCACGGCCCAAGCGTCTGACGCAGGGCCTGGGCCCTGGAAGCGCCACCAGAGCTAGCCGTCCCTGCCATCGTTTGAGGAGGAGGGGGGTGGCTGGTGGAGCTGTGTGCCTCCTTCAGAGACCTGCTGGCCTCCTTCTGCTCCAATGCCACCGACATGGCCTGGTCTGCCCGGTCTGCTCCTGCTGGAACCATCTCCAGACTACCTCCTGGGGGCTGCTGCTTCTGGGCACCCTGGGGGTGCTCTGCTGGAGCAGTACTGGCACCACCCAGTCATCATGACAGTGTCCATGCACTCGGAACGCCAGCTCTTCTTCCCCCAGTCACCCTGGGCGACAGGAACTCACCCCAGTGAGGACCTGCGGGTGTCGGCCTGAGGGCTGGGCTCCCTGTCTCTTCAATCCTGGGACTTCTCCCGGAGCACAGTCCCCTGAAGCCTGGCCCTGGGTGATGACCTATGCTGTGCCCAGCCAGGACTTCCAAAGGGACACCCAGTCACTGGGAGCCCAGGGATGAGGAGAGGAGGGGCTCTTCCAAAGGGCAGTCTGAGCTGGCCTGCGAGCTTGGGTTCCCCCAGGAGGGGGCAGGAACCAAGGGAGGTGGGGGCCGTGAGCATGCAGGAGGACGACGTGGAGTTGTTGCTGGACACCACGGCCCTAGCCTTCCTGTTGGGCCTCTATCGGCTCTGCAGAGCATGGGTGTCCCAGCCTGGCGCCATACCAGTCCTGAAGCCCGGGGACTGCAGGCATACCTGCAGAGTTCCAGAGGGAACAGCTGTGTTTCACTTTTACAGAGAGTCCCAGGAGCACTGGAAGGAGTTTTGGCAGAAGAGATAGGCTGAGCTCTTGTCCCTTGACCCTCCTGACACCTGAACCAGCCCTGGGGCATCTGACCCCTAGGCCTGACCCTATGGGATAGTGGGCTCCCCTGGACGTCCAAGATGGGCTAGACTGGCCCACCCAACAGTTCACAAAGACTTGAGTCTGTGGGCATGCAGATACATCAGGGCTCCTCTTTGCCCACCCACCAGTGACTTCTTGGGTCTGGAGCAGGTCGAGGGCAGAGAGGAGGGGAGGTCCCCTCCTGTCTAGATTCCCGAGTTCCGGGGATGATTGTGTGCATGCTTGTGTGTGGGCAGAAGTGCCTTTCCATAGTGGTGCATCTGGCGTCCTGTCTGTGCACTTCTGGGTGTCTACATCTGTGTGCAGGTGTGAGTGCGTGTCAGGCAGAGCCTGCCTCGGCTTCAGGGCAGCCTTGGGCCAGGCAGGAAGCAGGGCAGGACCAAGGCAAGGTTTGTAATAAAATCAGTGATTCACGGTGGCCAGAGTGTGTGTGTGGCTCTCCTCTGACCCTTGCTGGGGTGAGCTCAGACCCCAGATCACACCCCAACACTTCCTTGGAACAGACCACAGCGGTCACACTATGGGGGCCAGAGAGACACTACACAGGACCAGGCCCAAGCCATCCTTACTGGCTGGGTACACCCACCCCTGCTACCACCTGGGGTCACCAGCTAAGCTAGAGGAAGTTAGAGAGGCCAGGGAATGGGGGCTGGGGATGCCAGAAGTCCTTGGTCCCCCATCAGGCCCCTGGCCTTTGGAAAAGGGACCCTGGAGGGACCCTGCTCAGAGCTGCTGCTCAAGGAGGGCAGAGGACCCATTCACATCCCCAGATGAGACAGAGCAGTGCAAGGCAGGTGAGCCAATGAGCAGGCAGTGGGCGCAAGCGGCAGAGGTTTATTAACCGTGAGTGATTGGAACGGGAGGGGGGGATCCTGCCAGCCTAAGGGTGGCAGGTGGCAGGGTGGGCGGTGGGCAAGCTCAAGCAGGGAAGAAAGAGCTAATTCTGCTCTTTAGGGTCACAGCCAGCAGGCAGGGGAATCGGGGCCCCAGTCCAGTGCCCACCTTGCTGCCGGTGGAGCCTCCCTGGGCAGCATTTGCATAGTGACCAGCAAGAACCCACAGTTGTGGAGGGGCTCAGCCTGTCCTGAGGCTCTTTTACAAAAGGAGAATTTGAAGGCATTGGTGGGTCCCCAAATTAGCAAAAGACCCCTGGGCCCATCAGAGGGCTCAGTCCCAGGGGCGAGGCCAGTGAAGGGGCAGGGCAGAACTATGGGGGCATCCCCCCAGCAGCAGGCAGAGCTGGGATCAGGGTGGTCCTTGAGAGTCCAGAGAAAAAAACGCAGACAAAGTCAGAACAAGGCCGTTGTAGAAAATCCACTCAGTGGGTAACAAAGAACAGTGGGTGTGGTGGGAAGTGCCAGTGGGGTTAGTGTACGCCTGGCTCTGGGCAAGCGCCTCCCTGGAGGAGGCAGGGAGGGTCGTGGCCAGCCACATGGCCTTGGGACGCCTGCGTCCGTCCCAGGCAGAGAGCCCAGGCCAGAGCCCACCCACCCAGCACCTGCAAAAGCCCAGCCTTGATACTGGGGTCACTAAGTGAGGTACTTGGGTTGGTTCCCTGGATGGGCTGCCACTCCTGCTCTGGGAAGGTGCTGGTGGCCAGCCACCAGCCCCAGGCTAGAGGAGGGGCTCTGGGGGGTGAGTAAGAAGGACCCAGCTAGCAGGTCAGTGTTCCTCGGCAGTAAAAGTGGGGGCAAGAGATGACACTGACCCTGAGGGCAGAGAGGGACAAGGTAACACAGGCCTCGAGTGATTTGTGACGTTAGCTATCCAGGCCCCTGAAGAAGGGGTCACCTGAAGACAGAGATTCCCCAAGTGGGGTGAGGGGCACCAGAAGATGCAGCACCCCAAAAAACGTGGGGTTTCAAGACTCAGTGCTGGGGTCCTTCACTCCCGGCCAGGGGGGACCACGGGTAGCCGGGAGGAGGGATGAGCAGGCGCGTGGGGCTCCAGGAGCACCAGGGCTCTGGGGCTGTCGGGATGTCGGCCATGGGCCTTGCGCAGGCAGGGCTGTGGCTGGGTGGGGGACCAGGATTTTCAGGGCATGCAGGGTCCCGGGCCGGGCGGGCCGGGCAGGGCTGGGGTCCCCCGGCTGCCCGGCCTGCGCAGCCCTAGCTCTCCTCCAGGTGGAGACTGATGAACTCCTGGATGCACCTGCGGTATTGCAGCTCGGTCGGGCTGCTGCCCGCCAGGGGGCCCAGCTGGCCGGGGGCCGCCTCAGCCTCTCGCATCTCCTCGGCCATGCGCGCAAGACGGAGCCTGGGGGAGGGACGCAGTGTGAGGCAGCACCTCTGAGGACCCAGGACTCGCGGAGTCCCGCCCCCACGGCCGCGCGTGCTCACAGCGTAACGATGTCTGCGTTGGCCGCCTGCACGGCGATGGTCAGCGGGTCCTGCTGCTCCTGGTCCAAGGCGTGCTGGTCGGCTCCACGTTTCAGGAACAGGCAGACCTGGCTGGGAGCGGAGGGCCGTGTCTAGGCGAGGTGGGCTGGGCGCGCGTGAGGCCGGGAGGGGCAGGCTCAAGAGACTCACCCGGTGCGGCCCAGGAGCGTAGCGTGGTGCAGGGGCGCCCGGCCCCGGCTGTCTCTTTGGTTAACGTCTGCTCCGTTTTGCAGAAGGAATTCACAGATGATCAAGGAACCCTGGGAAGCCGGGCGCCTAGGATTGAGCCAAGAAATGGCCCCCTACAGGGCCCCCACACCAGGGCCCTCGGCCCTGCATGCCCAGCCAGGACAAGCCTGCGCTCCACCCGGAGAGGATGCACACGTTGGCGTGCAGCTTCCTGCCACACTCACCCCTAGCACGGCCTGCACCAGCGGCGTTTTGCCTTCGTCCTCTGCGTCGGCCCAGTTTACCTCCGCCCCATGGGCCAACGCTGCGGCCAGCGCGGGGAGGTCTCGAGTGCGCGCTGCGCGGTGAGCCAGAAGTCCAGGATGCAGCTCACGCACATCTGCCAACCCCCAGGCCTCAGTCTCGGCCTCGGCCTCGGCCTCTACCTCACCACTGGACTCCTCTGACTCTGCACCCTCTGCGGGAAGATGGACAGGGTTAGGGTCTTTGACTTCACTGGGTGGGGGTATACCAGGGCTGCGGGGAGATGGAAAGGTGTGTACCAACCTTCCTCAGTGACACTGTCCACCACTGAGCCCGCACCAAAGGCCAGGACGTCTGAACTGCCATCAGAGCTGCCTCCCAGGCCACTGTCGCTGCTTAGACCTGCAGGGCCACAGGCTGGTGAGGCCCCTGACCCTTCCCAGAACTGCAGGGAAGGCTCAGCCCCACTGGCCCTCCAGGGGACCTGGGAAGGGGCAGAACCAGCCCTAGCTAGGAAAGAGGAAAGGATAAAGAACAACCAGGCCTCAAAGGAGCCAAGGGTAGCCCAGGGCCAGGTTTTGAGGTCTTCAGGTACTGGAAGCCCAGCCTGGCCAGCAGGGAAGAAGCCAGGCCTCAGAAAAGCCTGAGGCTTAGGGCCAGGGCGACAGCGCCCTCTGCTGCCTGCAGTCACCCGCTCCTCATTCCCATCAAGCACAGAGGCCCTCCAGCAGTGTGGGTGCGCGCGCACACACAGCTCTTGACAGTCCCAGTTTCAGCCTCCAGGTTGGTGAAGGAGAAAGCCCGGCTAAAGCTCCAGCTCTCCCCACGGCCAGCCCAACCTCCTTGTGACACTGCCTAGCTCTGTCCCTCCTATGTGGAAAAGCTGTCCTTTCTGTCCCTGAGCAAATGCCGTCCACACTGGTCCATGCACCAGGGAGTCTTCACTGGCTCCCCTTCTTCTTTCCTGGATGGGGTGGCAGCCCCCAAAGGGGGTGGGCAGCAGGGGATGGGGCCTCCCAGAACTTACTGCGTGGACCGGCCCCCGCAGCCCCTGCGTCGAAGTAGGAGAAGAGGGAGTCCAGCTCATCGGGACAGAAGAGGGAATCCCGGCGGAACTTGCGCTCCAAGGTGCCTGCTGCTGGGGGTGGGCCACATGTTCAGAGGGGGAAACTGAGCACCAGGATAGGAGGGTGCCCCAGGCCACACTGGGAGCTGGACAGAGTCTCCAGCCCGCCTCCCACCATGACTCTCAGGGATTGGGGGCTCAGACCCAGAGAATGGCCAGCAACCTTGTTGGTAATCCTGCCCAGGTTTATAAGTGGGTGTGGCTGCTGACAGCCCTCTCACCTGAGGACAGAGCAGCCACTGAGGGAAGGACAGGTTCCAGCCGGACCTTGCGGCGGGTGGTGGGAGCACGGGGGGAGCTGTGGGGGCGCTGGCACTTCTGTGCTCGCCAGTGCCTTGGGGCATCTCGGGCCAGTGCTGTTGGAGGCTTCCGCAGAAACTTCTTTTCCACGTATTTGTCCTTGATCCAGGCCTCCTTGTCCTGCCTGGACCAGGGGCAAACATGAGTCTGCACTCACTGGCTGAGGCTCCTCTGGCCAAGTTGGGCTGCACCCCACCTCACCTGGGGCTGCTGGCTGTGGGCTTCCTGCTGCCCAGGCCCTCATACTGGGCCTCATAGATCTGGTTCATGGTGCTATTTCCAAGCTCACACATCAGCTGGTGAGAGAAGGGTGTGTGGACGTCCCTACAGGCTCAAAAGACCCCCACTCCCACCCAACCCAGGGTCCTAGAGGACTTTAAGAGCACCCCCCCCACCTTCAGTAGCTCTGGCTCCCAGGAATCCAGCGTCAGGGACCGAACCTTGGAGCAGTGGACACCCAGACTCCTGGGCAGCAAGGAGATAGGGCTGGGTCAGGTTGCAGCTCCACCTGGCTTGGCCCTGCCCCACCCCACCGAGTCAGGGAGGCCACCTGTGGATGCCTGAGCACTCAATGCAGAGTAGCACGCCAAGGTTGATGCTGGCCCAGCGGGGGTCTGGCTGGCCACAGTCGCCACACTGGCCATTGCCAGCCACGCTCTGTACCCGTTGCAGCACACTCTCACCCTTGACACCGCGTTCCCGAGAGTCCGTGGCAGAATCGATGCTGCTTGTGGATGGAGATGCTGTGCGGTCCAGCCTCTGGGACAGTGTGAGGGGCCATTCAGCCTGACTCCCCTGCAGGCCCTTCCCCCACCCCAGTTAGGGGCCCTCAAGCACAATCCAAGACACACACAGGTGTGCACACATGCAGCACGCACACGCATGTACATGGCACAGCACACACACACACACATGCAGCCTGTAGGAGCTGCCTCATGGACACACAGGCAAGCATGTGCAAGTGGAAGGGCAGGGTGGGCCCCACCTCGCCGTAGCAGCTGTCTGGGCTCTCGCGGTAGGCAGAGGCAATGCTGGCCTGCACAGCTTGCACCCAGGCCTGCCTGAGCTTCTCCGAGTCGGCCTGCAGCATGCAGCTCCTGGAGGGAGGGGCTGGTTAGGCTGGGTGGGTGGGGCTCCCCCCCCTGCCCTGGGCTGGGCCTCCTCACTTGGTGGGCGACACGACCTCAAAGCAGAACCTCCGCTCGATGTCCTCACAGGGCTTCACGGAGCACAGGCGGAGGTCATCCACCACCACGGTCAGCGCATCCTGTGGGCAGCAGCACCACTGTGGACATCTATCTGCTCACCCCCACCTGGCACCGACCACCTGTTTTCTTCTTCACCTTAGACATCTCCAGCAATCTATTCCAGACTCCCTGTTACCTGACCATTCGGGCCTGGTGTCCATCAGTATCCTCAGCTCTGTGCCAACCCCCATTGACTAACCCACCCCATAGTCCAGGTAGGGAGGGGTCCAGCCACCAGGACCCCAACCCAACGCACCTTGAGTTTCTTCTGGTAAACAAGTTGGCTGTTCTGAATGGAGAACCAGCGCCTGGTGAAGTGGATGGGCAGGGGGTCAGGCAGCGCTGGCCCCATGTCCACTCTGCTCTTGGCCCAGCCTGCCCTCAGCCCTGCCTGAGAAAGGCCCTCACCGGTTCCATGTCTTGAAGGCATTGCTGGCTCTCTTGAAGAGGTAGCCCTCCATCACCACGCCGCTGGGCGCATCCACGTCGAATTCCACTTTTGACTCATCATAGGAGAAGTCCTGGGGAATGCAGAGCCAGCCCTCGGGGAGTGGCCACCACCAGAAGACCCCGCCATCCTCCCAGGCTCACCCAGAGTGAAGGACGAACTGAGGTACATGCTCAGACAGGAGACCCTCTGCCTGGTACTGCAACTTGCTGACTGGGCGAGACCCCCTGCCCAAGACCCCGCAGGCAGACCTTGGCATTCACAGCTGGGCTGGAGCTCTCCAATCCCCCCCCCACCAGCTTGCAGGACAAGAGGGCTGCAATCAGGAAGGAAGCCCCTCCACCCCCCCCCCCCCCCCCCGCATCCTGAGTGCCCGTGCACGTCGCCAGCTGGGTCAGCTCCAGCAGCCTGACAGAGCTCCATTGAGGAGCCAGAGCCTTGGGTGTCCTGTGTGTCCTCCGTCCAAGCAGGCCAGGCCAGAGGAGGAGAGGTCTGGCCACCTGCTCTCAGGCTGAGTGGGGGCAGGAAGGCACAGCTGCCACCACTCCCTCAGGTGGGGGCAGGGGTCCGGCTTCAGCCTGCATCTCGCTGGTGCCAGCAACCAGCCCACAGGCGGCGGGTGCAGCCCCGGCCTCTGGAGGTGGTGGGAGGTGTCCGTGGTGCTGAAGTGCCCCGGGCCGGGAGGGCCTGGCTTCCCCTTGCAATGCCCATGCCCACACGCCCAAGGGTGGATCATCTCACCTGCAGTAGTGTCTGAGGGCCAGAGGAGGAGTGGGCGGGAGGGGAAAAGACAGCCAGTGAGTGAGGGCCCTCCCACTACCCACAAGTAGCCCCACCCCCTACACTGCCTCAGGCCCACCAGAGTGGCTCCCACCTGCAGCCAGCCCCCATCTGGGCGATGGCCCAGGCCACTGTGCAGCAGGTGAGCCAAGGCCAAGGACCAGCAACCCTCAGGCAGGAGGCCTCAGGTCCCAGCTCCAGCCCTTCCTCGTGCCCAGCCCACGCTGTGAAGCTCCCACGGATGAGACTCATCCCTCTCACTGCACGTTCCAGAGGGAAGCAGCCTGGGCCTGGCAGAGAGGGCATGGGCCTGACGGGGAGGTTGGGCATGCAGCTCTGCCTATGGCCCCAGGTCGGGACCTCAGGGAGGTGGGCAGGGGGATGGGGGGGTGAGGCTGAGAGCAGGCTCCGGGAGCCTCACCCGCTGCTGGATAGCCGCGTGCTTGCGCTCCATCTCTCGCTTCTCCACGGCAGAGTCGATCACCAGCTGGTCCAGCTGTGGGGTTGGGGGCATCAGAGAGGCAGTGAGCCCCTCCCTGAGACCCTGGCCCGGGTCCACCTTCCCCAGGCTCACCTCAGCTGCCAGCTTTTTCATGTAGGGGTCCAGCTGGTGCAGGAGGCTGTAGCCCTGCTGGAAGAAGCTGTGCTGGGCGTGCATGAAGGACAGCATCTGCAGGCACAGGGGCCAGTGAGCAGGGCTCTCTGCACGGGCCTGCTCACAGGCACCCCCCACAAGCACTCACAGAATCCAAGATCTCAAACTTCTTCTTGGCCTGGAGGACATTAATCTGCCAGAGGAGGAGCAAACAGGCCAGGTCTCAGGGCCAGAACCCATGGCTCCACCTGACCAGAGTCCATTTAGGCTGCCAGTGGTCCTGAGAGCCCCAGGTCATCCTCAGTGTCTTGCCATGCCAGCCTCAATCTCCCACGTTGGACACAGGGTTCTCTCCAGGCGAAGCCAAG
The DNA here is from genome assembly GCF_052094955.1 of Ictidomys tridecemlineatus. Lineage (NCBI taxonomy): Eukaryota > Metazoa > Chordata > Mammalia > Rodentia > Sciuridae > Ictidomys > Ictidomys tridecemlineatus. The sequence goes on from NC_135487.1 coordinate 208,507, forward strand.
AACCTCACCCCTGCCTTCCTGCCGAAGGTCCTCAGCCCACACCGCTCATCCCCACCTCTTGACTCGTGCAGGACAGACCCCTCCCTGTTTCAGGAGCCAACCTCTCAGCTGACCTGGAGCACATAGTCCAGGGCTAGGTGGCGGAAGCACTTCCGGGTGAGGGTGAGGGCACCCGTGGCCTCCTCCACCTCATGGGGCCGATGCCTTGGGGCCTGAGCATTCCGCACCAAGGAGAGCTCCATGTCCTCCCGCACCTTATCAAACTGCTTCTTCGTCTCCTTGAACTTCCGTACATCCCTGAAGGCCAGTGTTGGGTCAAAGGTCAGAGGCTGGAGAAGGGATGTGCTGACCCAACCTCTAACAGCCTTTCCTCTACTCCCAGCTTCTCCTCTGCTGCTGGGCAGGGCCTCCTTTCTTGCTCGCTATCCTGGCCCCCACCCCACCCTAGCCACCAGCCCCCTCCCCTGCTTCCTGCTCCAGGATCCAGTGATCCAAAGTCAACAAACATCTCCCCTGTGGTACCCCCCGCAACCCAACCACACCTATGGGGACTGAGCTGGACCCTGGGTCCTCCAACCAGCCTTGAGACCTTGGTCTGGATACCCTTGGCCACTCCCCTGTCCTGGAGATGAAGCACAACCTTGGGGCTTGGACCACTCACTCTTTGACAAAATTGTGCAGCTGCTGTCTCACAGACCTCTGGGCCTGGTCAAACAGGATCTGGGGACAGAGGCAGGGAGGAGCTTGTGGGGGTTTGTCCCTACAGAACCACCCAGTGGAGGCCCCATCCATCCCCGTCGTGAGAATCAGGAGAGTTCTGCCCTCCTACCCAGACCTGCCTGGGCCCAACTCTCTGCAGAGGGTGCTACCAGTGCAGCCTGTTCTGTACCAGGAGCTGGCCTCTGGGGGCCAGAGAATGACTCCCAGCCTGGGTTGGTGCCCAGAGGCAACAGCTGTGACCACCTGCCCCTCTTTCCACCTGGCCCTCAGCCAGTCTACAGACTAATGCTGTCAGATGGGCTCCTCCTCCAGCTACACCCACAGTGCTCACACGGGCAGCACAAAACAGCCACTGGAGGCTGCCCACCCTTAGCAGGAAGGGCTCCATCAGAGCCAGCCTGGGGAGAAGTGGGGCATGGTGGTGAGGGCTTCATGGTGGAGGGGCACTCAGAATCAAACCCTCAAGGAGAGGAGGGCTGGGCCAAACCCAGACAGGCAGAGAGACAGGAACTCGCTGAGCCGTCCTGAGCAGGTTTATTTCTGAACTTCCCTGCAGGGGTGGGGGCCCCCTCGTTCAGTCTAGGCTCCAGTTCCCAGTCCCCGCCCCGCCATGTGCCTCAGCCTGTTCTGTGTGTCTGTCCCCATCAGTCCTGGCCCTGCCCAAACAGCGAGGGCGAGTCTTGCAGGGATGATGCAGGGTCAGCTGGGAAGATGGAACGAGTACTCTGCTCAGCTGGGAGATCTAGACGAGCTTCGAGGTCTCCCCCACCTTGAGACCCCACTGCCCATGGCCCTAGGTTGTGCTACTTCCCCTGCCTCTAGGACCCAGTCTGTCTCTTACCTGGGTCCATGGGACATGGCAGGGCTCCCAAAGGAGGCCTCCACACCCCACTGACTCACAGACATGGGTGGCCACCACTCTCACAGACTGGATGTGTAGGACATGGCCTTCCTCATGGGTGGCCACCCACTTGGCTCCCTGTGAGCTAGTTAGTCTGTTCCAGGCCAGGGAGGGCCTTTGGGAGCTGGTGGAGGCAGAAGGATGGAGGCTGGGGCCTCACACCCATGAGGCTCACCGTGTGGTAGTTGACCATCTCCTGCAGGCTGTCTCCAAACCTCTGCAGACATTCCTGGGGAGAAGAGCAAGAGGGCTGAGGCCATGGTGCCGGTGGCACCTCACCATGTCCAAAGGGTCCCCTCCCTGCCCACAGGCTACAGAGCAGGGAGTCCAGACACCTGCTCATGAGCCTGGGCCCCCTTGAGGGGCTGTCTCCCTGCTCCACCCCCACCTGGCGGTCAAAAGCCAGCTGGCACCTCACCGAGATGACGGTGTCACCTTGGCACTGCTGGGACAGGTCACGGACACCACTCACAAAGAGCCTGTTGGTGGTGACGTAGGCCTTGCCGGCCTCGATCATGCCACTGCACAGCTTGACCAGCTATGGATGGGACAGAGCAGGAAGGGTGAGGGTCTGGCAGCTCCTATGAGCAATGCTCACAATGGCCGAGAGGTCCATTCCAGCCAGAGAGAAGCACACAGCTCCAAGGGAGGTCAGTGCGAGGTCAGAACTCAACTCAGGGCCCACTGGTGCCCAGTATGCAGCTGCCCATGAGCAGCCTGCATAAGCCTGCTGGCACACAGGACAGTCCATGGTCTGGGTTCTGGAGCAGCAGACTGGGCAGGACAGGGGAACTTAAAGTAGGGGGCCAGGGCTGGGGTGTGATGTGGCACTTCAGACTTAAAGGCAGCCAGTGTGGGCTCATGGCACTGACAGTCCCTTCTTCCTCCCCGGCACTGATTCTGTCACCCCCCAGGTCCCCAACCCAGGTACACTGGGCACAACCTCACAGCAGCTGTCCCTCATTCAGCAGCCAGCAGAGGCCTGGGTGACATGCCTGGGTCAGCCCCTCAAGGGGATGAGACTCACGTATGTGCACATGGTATGTGCACCCTGGGATGTGTGTGGGAGGACACGGATGGGGGAGTCAGGGGCAGATCCAGGTCCTGAGCATGCACATGAGTGTTTGCACACTGCTGGGTGTGCATGAGCTCCTAAGTCCTGAAAAGCCAGTCCTGCTTTCAGACTAGGGGGCTAGGATGGGCGGGCAGAGCCACACTGACCCTCCATGTGCCCCAGGCGTCCCCCTCACCTTATCCAGTTTGGCCTCAATCTCGACCACATCTGTCTCTACCTCATCGATGGTGGCCCTGCAACAAGAACAGGTGGCTGGGATCAATCTGCAGCCCTCTGTGCTGACGAGGGGACAGACTTGGGCTTCGTCTCCCCTTGCACCTCCCCCAGGGGGGTCTGCCATAGAAAGAAGCTTCCAGGAAACTGAGGTTGGGAGAGGCGATCACTCTGTCCTGAGGGCAAGAGGGAAGAGACCCAGGTTCAGCAACTCTGGAGCCATCCAGCACCCAGCATCACCCCAGGAAGAGGCTACACTGGTGGTAACACCCCCTGCCCAACTGAGACTGATGCACCAGGAGTCGGGGAAGGGAGGGCAGAGGTTAGGAAAGGCCTCAACCCCTGAGGACAGCAGGGAGCCAGAGAGCCACAGAGGTGGTGCTCATGACAGCCTGGGCCAAGCCTTGCTGAGGAGCAGAATAAAGCCCCAAACCAGCTGAGAAGTGAGGTCCACCAACTCCTCAACCCCCAAACTCCAACAAGCACAGTCCGCCTGGAGGGAGAGGTGGGTCAGGTCTCCCCAGAGCCCACTCCCATCAGGGCAGCCTGACAATGGGGCTGCCACGGGGTGGGAAGAGTTAAGGAGTGACATCACCGGGAGAAGCCAGGGGAGAATCCCGGAAGCCAGAGGCAGATGGATCAGGCACGTGACACCCCCACCCTCTGGGAACAGGAAATAAGGAAATAGGGCCAGGATCCCAGCAGTCCCCCACCCTGCACAGTCAACTCAGCTGGTGAACCAAGCCCATCTGACCTGCCTGGGATGAGGAACCCCCGGCGGGGGGCGGGATAGGCACAGGCTGGGGCAGAGGCAGTCTTCCAGGGACAAGTCTTGGGTGGGGGGTCCAACAGAGGGGAGGCCACCCAGGTCTAGCATCCCCTCACCCCTTGCGACCCCCACTCCCTGGACAAGCAGAGAAAGGAGGAGTTTCCAAACTTAGGGAACGGACCTACAGGTCACATGGGACATGGTCTGGTGTGTCCTTAAGTAGGAGCTGGGACTGAAATGGTCAGGCTGTCCCAGCCAGGAACTATCAAAGGTCCTGTCTGCCCATGCTGGCCGGACATCAGCTGTTCTGGGAGCAGCCCCCACCCCTGGAGAGGCTAAGGGAACCTAAGTCCTGGAGCAAAGAGGGGACGAAGGAAATGGAGCTCCAGCAGCTGCTTGGACCACGGGTGACCTGTGTGTGCCACACCAGCCTGCCAGGCTTAGGAAGAGTGCCTGGAACTACTGCCCAACCCACACCACCTGGAGGTGTGGACACAGGGAAGTTCAGACTCTGGACTTTTGACCACTGGTTTGAGAGTCCCAGAACAGAGAAGGGAGCGCCTGCCCAGAAGAGTGCTATGGGGTCACCCTGGCTCCCCTGAGAAGGCCAGATGACTGGACAGCTGCACCCAGAGCTACTGCCCTTGACCAGGAGCCTGTCTTTAGGAGATGGCAAGGGGACAGGGTGGGTGCTCAGTAGAGGTCCAGCAGGAGCCCTTCTTCTCCTTTCCTCAGTCTGGGACCTGCGGTCTTTCTCTGGCTCCCTGCAGCTGGGCCAGGGGAGGAGGCCCCTCCACCAAAGCCCTGACTCAGCGCCTGAAGCCCCTCCCAGGGGACGGGCCATGACACCCTGAGGTGGTGCCCCTTCCTCAGCTTCTCAGGACCCCCACCACAGTGCCCCTGGTCGAGGGGGTATCCCTGAGGCTGTTACGAGCCCCTCCCCAGGCCAGGAGACCCCAAGCACGCTTGGGGACTAGGCTCTCCATGCTTCCACATACTCCCACAGCCCCACCCTCAAATGAGCTACACCCGAGGGTAATGGACAGAGGCTCTGCGAGCTCTAGTTAGACCACAGCCCACCCCAGTGCATGCAGCCAGGCTTCCACCGCCTTAGGACCAAGGTGCAGTAGTCATCTTCAACCCCAGCCCATACTCACAGGCAGGCTCCAGGCACCTCCCCGCCAGAGAGAGACACTCCCACCAGTTCAACAGGCTGGTTGTGGGAGGGGAGGCCCAGGATTAAGTGGGGTTCCAGTCCCTCATATGCCCATCCACAGTGGGAGGAAGAGCCACAGGCTTCTGAGTAAGGGTGAAGTTGGGTGCCTCAGTCTGTATCAAGCCGCAGGAAAAAGGCCCTGGCCATGACTCCCCCACAACCCAGGTCCAAGATTCTGGGTGCCTGAGTCACTCAGATCAGTCAGCAATGGAAGATGGGAGAACCCAGAGGATGACCTCTAGTCTCTCTGCCCAGGGCCTGGGGCCACTCTGGGCCAACCCTGACCCTCTCAACTCCAGGCTCCCGAAGGCCTTTGTTAATGACTCCTTGTGAGGTGGTTTTGCAAGAGGCTGGCTCTAAGGATGCTGAGGCAGGCTCCCAGAAACCCAGCATGCACATGCAAGAATGTCCAAGAATACACATGCAGAAGCATGACACAGGCTCATGCACAAACACGCATGCATGCAGTGGCAGAGTGTTTATACATATGTGCTCCAGAGAATGGGGTGCAAACATGTGCGTGGACATGTGTACCTGGTCTTAGAACACACCTCTACACAGACTAAGGTGTTTACAGCACAACACACTCAGTACGTGAATCCATAGGGACAGGTAATACACACACATGCGTGCCTCTGACTATCATCAGTCTAAGTGAATGCACAAAGCACGTCAGTCCAGGGTGCAGCTCACCCACACATCCAGGTACATGGTGTGGCACCTCAAAGGGGGCAGAGTGGCAAAGCTCACACATGTGCACCTACACATGTGCATGTGCAGAGGCATGTGGCCTCACGAAGGGGCATACTTGCAAACTGCATATAGGAAGTGCTTCACTACTGTTTGCCAAATGTCGTCCAACCATTGAAACAGATGCACACTTGTGTACACGTCCATGAATATGTGGTTCATGCAGATGTGCATGCCTGCATGCTCAGGAATAATGAAAGGTACACAAACCCCCAGTGGATACTTGTCCTTTCCCACCATCCTGGACAGCCCCCACCCTCCAGGCCCTGTGGTCAAATTACCCTTCATTCCTACCAAGTGGCCTACTCTAGGCCCTAAACGTAGCAACAGCTGCCTGTACCCATGCATTGCTCTGGACACATGGGCTAAAACAGAGTCGAGGGATGAACACCCTGGACCCAGACAACCTTGCCCAGAGCTGGGCTGCAGGGTGGCTGGGGGAAGGGGGGGGACCTCAGCCAGTGCAGGTTGCCACAGCAGAAAAGTGTAGATACAAAGCGGGGGTGGACAGTGCTGGAGATGGCCGTCCCCACAACTGCCCAACCGGACACTGATGCACGGGGGCTGGGACGCCCACGCTCACACCCTCCGAGCGAGGTGAGCCACACAGGGGCGTCTTTTGTTCTAGTCCCCCGGGGCGGGGGCGGGACGGGGCCGCTGCTTTGTCCCGAGCCGGGCCCTCCGCCTCGGTCTCCGGCGGCCACAGCTCGGTCGCAACGCTGAGCAACGCCGCCCGCACAAAGGCGGCTCGCTGTCCCCGCCCGCACCCCTCTCCCGGCGGCCAGGACGCACCTGAAGCGCGGCGAGTCCTTGATGCACTCCTCGAACTCCACCGTCATGGCTGCAGTGGCAGGGCGCTCACTGGACCGAGGACCGCGGCGCGCCGAGCGGCACCCCCGGCCGCCCGCCCGCGCTCGGCGCCCGCCCGCCCCGGAATGAGGCCGCCGCGCCGCCGCCCCGCCCCGCCTGTCACTGCCGGGGAGCGTCGCCAAAGTCCGCCGCCGCCGCGCGCGCTGCCTGCTGTCACAGCCAGGGAGCGTCGCCGAACCCGCCACCGCGCACCACTGCTTTCACCTCCGGGGAGTGTCACCAAACGCCCTCCCTGTGTCCACTGCCACAGGGTCGGGGAGCTTGATGGGCCGAGACAGTAGGGCTTCGGGGACCGTCGGCCAAACCCAGGAACGGGGAGGGCGCGGGCTCCGCCCGCTCCAGCCATCCTAGCCATTGCGCAACTTGGGGCGTTTGCAAAAACCACATTTGGGAGGTCTTGGCCGCTACTCGGCGGACAGACACGCCCCTGAGAACCGGGCGGGCGGTGGGCGGCAGAGCGGGAATAGGGAATTAACCAGTGAGTGGAGGCGGGCGCCTGAGAGCGTGCGGGGCAATAAGTGGCTCTGAGAGCGCCTCCAGGGCGCAGTCGCGGTCCGGCAGGCCGCTCAGCGGCGGCGGCACTTTCCACCCGCTCCCTAGGCCTAGCCCCGCCTCAGCCCCGCCTCTCCCCGGCAGCCTGCGGGGAGCGCGCAGGCGCAGGCACGGTGGGCGTGGCCGGCCTGAGGACACGTGGGGCGCTAGCCTTGGGTCCCTCCGGCGCAATGCGCTCAGTGCGGGCGCGCTACCTCGTGTATTTCCAGTACGTGGGCACTGGTTTTAAGTACGTATCCCGGCCTTCCCCCGACATCCGTCACCTGGCTAGCAGGAAAGATGCGACCCGGCCGGGGAGAGCTCGCGGGGGTTAAATCCAGGGTCAGCGGGCAGACAGGGTGGCCCAGGTACAGCTTGCCCAACTTTCGGGCCCAGGAAATGCTTTGTTTGGCCTTAGGGCGGGGTGGGCAGGACGCGATGGCCTTCATCAGGTAACCCCACTCGCCTCTGTCCGCAGTGGAGTCGCTGCCGTCAGAGGCTCCCAACGTGCCATTGGAGTGCAGAACTACCTGGAGGTGAGGTCTGCCCGGCTGGGAGGGAGACAACTCCCTGGGAGGCCCCGGTGGGAGCCTGGGGATGTGTCCCCTGCGGCCCTGGCCCTAGCTCCGCTGCCCCAAAGTTTTGTCGCAGCAGGAGGCCGCAGAGCGACTGAACTCAGTAGAGCCAGTCAGGTTCACCATCTCCAGCCGTACCGATGCGGGAGTGCACGCGCTGAGCAACACGGCACACCTGGATGTCCAGCGCCGCCCGGGCCAGCCGCCCTTCTCACCCGAGGTGGTGGCCCAGGCCCTCAACACTCACCTGAGGCACCCAGCCATCAGGTGAGCCCCCAATCTGAGCATGGTTATCCTGTGCCCTACTCTTCCTTGACACCCGTGGTCCACGGTGGGTGGAGGCTGGAAGTCCAGACTGGGCAGAACCTGGAGGTGAAGGAGCAGGCACTGAGGTGTCACCTGGATATGTGGGTGGGGTTATTCCTTGCTGAGCCTGAGCTGCTGCCACAGGGTTCTGCAGGTCTTCCGTGTGCCCAGTGACTTTCATGCTCGCCATGCAGCTACCTCTAGAACCTACCTGTACCGTCTGGCCACTGGCTGTCCTGGTCCTGACCAGCTGCCTGTGTTTGAGAGAAACCTTTGCTGGGCTCTTCGAACAGAGTGAGTGTGGGTAAATGCAAGTCAGGAGGAGGGGGCTCACAAGGCCCCTTGCTGGGCCTTCCCTCCTGACTGCTTGCCTGGTGTGCTGCAGCTGTCTGGATGTACCTGCCATGCAGGAAGCTGCCCAGCACCTCCTGGGGACACATGACTTCAGTGCCTTCCAGTCAGCTGGCAGCCCGGCTGCTAGCCCAGTTCGCACACTGCGCCGAGCCTCAGTATCCCCTGGCCCCACCAGTCCCTTTGTCCTCCCCCAGGAAAACAGGTGAGGAAGAGTTTTGCACTGTGGTCCTACCTGGTGCCACTTGGGAGGCCACCAGGGCTAAATGCAGCTCCAGAACCTCTCCCAACAAAGACAGGGCAGCACTCCCCCACCACTGCCTGGGAGTTGGGGACAGAGTATTACCCTCCTCTTGAGAACCTTTGCCTGCCCAGAGCTCTGCCCAGCAGATAGGTTTTGGCAGCCATTGAAAGGTTTCACTGGGACTAGTGGTTCCAGCCCAGCCTGGGTTCCACTGCCCTCAGCAGGCCTCCTGCAGAGGGTGGAGACAGTTGTTGACTTCTAGAACCTTCCCAGTCAAGGGCAGCCCCAAGGGAGACTTCTGCATAGTCAGGCAGGAGAGCACCAGGCCTAGGGGTTGGGTGTTGGCAGTAAGCAGGCTGTGCTCCCCCTCTGAGCATCGCCATCCTAGTGGTCTCTCCATGTGAGGGCCCTCGGTACATTGCTACTTCACACGGGTTGTGACTGCTTTTGCTTCCTTTCCATGGGCCCCTCCTGGGGACGGGTGGTAAGTGAGGGCTAGTACTTGGAGAGCTGACAACTAGTCCCCGTTCCCAACCTGTCAACAAACACTCTTGTCTGAAAGCACATGGTGGGATTGGGTGGCTGGGACTGGCCTTCGGCTTGGATATCACAGGCACCTTTGTCCTAGGAAGCTGCACTTCTGGACTCTGGAGTTCGAGAGCCAGTCTTTCCTGTACCGACAGGTGGGCTGTCCTGGGTCCTCCTGGGGTGGGCCAAGGCAGACCCCTGTAGCAGCTTCATTCTGGGTTGCAGGTGCGAAGGATGACAGCTGTGCTAGTGGCTGTGGGGCTCGGGGTTTTGACACCCACCCAGGTGAGGGTGATTCTGGAGAGCCAAGATCCCCTAGGCAAGTACCAGGCCCACCCTGCTCCAGCCCATGGGCTGTTTCTGAAGTCAGTGCTGTATGGAGGCCTCAGGGACCTTGGTAAGAGGCAGCACCACCCATCCAGGCTGGGTCTTCCCTGGGGGAGGGGGATCTTGAGGTCAAGATATAGAAACCTGCTGTCCAACACATAGAAACCCAGGTACCCAATGGGAAGGCTGCAGGAGGGGACCTGGATTGGCCAAAGGATACCCAGCTGGAGTGGAGTTGCCACAGCATGGGATTCAGAGCCCTGTTTTCAGGCCCCTTGAGCAAAATCCCTGGGGTGGTGGCTCTAGGGTGACCCCCACCCCAGGCTGACCTAAAGTCTATCCACAGGTCCTGCCTCCTGCACCCTGCAGGGTCCACAGTATGGAAATGAAGACCCTGGCCACAGAACCCTAGGTCTGGCTGTTGAATCTGGTCATCTTGATCAATATACATAGCACATCCACCTCTTTTTGCTTCCTTTCAATCTCAGCCTCCCCAGAGTCCCTGCCACCCTGGACCACCCCCCTCTGCCCTTGAGGAGGCTGACACAGATTGGGGTGCAGGAAACAGGTGTAAGCACCCAAATGTCCCTGGTTCTGCTTTTCCAGGAATATTACCCCTATCTTCCAGGGGCCTGGGAGCAAGAATAAAAGGTGAGGAGACCCCTGAGGCTTGTTTATTGACAGAGGTATCCACTTAGGCCAGCTGTATCTCTGGCCTTGTCCTAGAACAAGTTCTGCAGCCAGCCTGGCCATGGGATTTGCTCACACAGAGCACCCAGAATCCAGGAGTGGAAGCTGAGTTTCTCCTGCTGGGCACAGTGAAAGGCAGAAGTGAAAGCCTGGGTGGTCAGTGCATCAGCTGGGGGCCTGGGGGAGACCCTTCTTGAGCAGTGCCGTGAGGAAGCTCCCCAGCTCCTCATCCTACAAAAAAGGCGAGAAGGCCGTCACCCTGCTCCAGGCAGCACAGGCTGCCAAGGGAGAGAGCCCACCTACCCTTCCCAATGGGGCACTGGCGATTCCAACCACCTACCTGGTATGTCCAAGAAACTAACAGCACCTTGGTGCCTGGGTCCTCAGAGTGGGCAGCAGCCTGGATAAGGATAGACTCCACCGTCACAGAGCCATCAGGGAGGTGCTGTACACAGTGGTCCTTCAGGGTGCTGTGGAGAGGCACAGTGAGACCTGCCTTACCCAGGTGGAGGGGGTGGGGTGGAGAGGAAGGCCAGGCACACCTTTTGAGGTGGCTGTAGACTCGCAGGGCTGTCTCCTGTTCCTTGCGGGTGTCCTGCAGGTGCACACGGCAGGTGAAGCGCAGCTGGTGCTCGGCCAGGCCTAGCTCCTTGAGGGCTTGCTCTGAGGATACCAGCCGGAAGCTCTGTGGGGCAGGGATAGGTCAGGACAAGTAGGGGTTCTACCCCCAACCTCCATCCACACACTCACACTGTCCTTCATGATCAGGGTGCCATGCAGTAGCCGGGGCTTCTTGGCCTCAGGAAGTAGCCCTGTGAGAAGAGTGTGGCTATCAACATGTGTCACCCACTCACCAGCCACCCTGCCTGGTGCCCAACCTGCCTCTCATACCCTGCGCCATCTCCCGCTTCAGCAGTCCCAGAGAAATGCCCACAGGGATGCTGGGGCTCGTAGGCAGCGTCACCGTCTCACCGTTGGCTGGCATGTAGCAGCTGACCCCTGGGGGTAGAGATGGTGCAGACAGAACCTCAGTCTGAGCTGGCCAGTCCTGTCTGCACCAGTCCCAGGGGTGAGCCCTGCTTGGTGACCCTCTGCAGCGCCCCATGGCCACCTACGGAACTCCTGCTCAATCTTCTGCCGGAGGAACTCCATCTTCTTGGCCTCCCCATGCACCAGCAGCACACGCTCTGGCTCTGCCTGCCCCACCAGCTGCATGATGCCCTTGGCGTCAGCGTGGGCGCTGAACGACATGTACTCCACCTGCATCTTCACCTCCAGCTGTAGCACCAAGGTACAGATGTCAGTGCCAGGGGGCCACTGTCCCCAAGCCCATGGGCGAGGATGAAGACTCACCACCTGTCGTCCTTCCATCTCCAACTTGCGCTGCCCACTGAGAATCTTGTGGCCCACAGTGCCCTGCACACAGTAACCAGGCATAATGACCTGTAGGGCAAGGATAAGACTCAGCCATGTGGCCACCCAGCTGCGTACACACCAGGGCTTCCACCTGGAAGTGGAATACCCCCACTGGAGGAGGCTGCTTCCACTCAGCCAGCTGCAGACCTTGGGGGACCAGGCCCAGAGCCCACCATCACGGCTGCTCAGTTCCCCAGGTCTGAGCTGCCCGAGTTGGACACTAGCACCCCCACCATCAGTGACCTCAGACCAGCCTAAAGCCAGGTCCATGGGCAGCTTGGGGACAGGGTGGGTAAAGAACCATCCATCTGCCCTCTAGCTGTAGGGAGCTCCTGTGGCCACCTCTCAGGAGCTGGCCCTGGGCCCAGAGCCCTCACCATGTTCTTCTCATTTCCTGCCCACTTTCGGAAGATCTGCAGGGACTGGCCAGCATGCAGCATCCCTGGCGTGGCAAACACAACCTAAGGGATGGATGAGGGTGGTCAGGGCAATAGACTCCTTGCCCAGCCCCACCACAGGCCCCAGCTTCTGACCAGGAATCCTCTGTGCCTGACATGGGATGCTGCCCACAGGGTCTAACCATGGGGCCTGGGTTGTCAGCAAATGCCCGGTCGAAGGCTTTGATATGCTTGAATTCAAACATATTCCTCTGAACAAAGGTCTTCCGAATCTTCTGGTTGGTCCAGGTGATGAAGAGCTTGTAGTAGTGGTTGGCCTTCTCCGTCAAGCCCGTGGAGAAGTAGATGGGCACTTTCAGGTTCATGCGTTCCCTGTGGGCCCACCGACCTGGTTAGTGGTCACTGCCAGGGTCAGCCTGGGCCATGTCACTCATGCCCTTCACCTCACAGCTTGGCCAGAGTCGAGGAACTGAGCTCCCAGCTCTCTCCACCCCAATGACCATCAGGCCAGTACCTGCAGCCTGTGTCCTATTGTTATAGAACATCTACAGTGTCCCAGAGCTTGTGTGGCAAGTTTAGAGCTAGACTAGAGACCCTGAGACCAGCTACCAATGACGTTGATGATGCTGGCCTGCAGGTACATGGCCAGCTCCACCCACCAACACTGAGCAGGGCCATGTCGCTGGCACCCTAACCATGGGGCTCCAATAGTGGTCTGTGCTGCCTTGACTTTTCAGGCCACCTCCCACCCAGGCTGCACAGGCCATGTGCCCCCCCGCTACCCTCAGGTCAGGAGTAGTCCTCTCTGCACCTACCAGAAGGTCTCCAGCAAGATGCAGAGCTCCTGAGCACGGCCCAGTGCAAACACAGGGATCAGCACCTGAGGGAGGTGAGGCCAACTCAGGTGGAGCCCCTGGCCATGCCACCCACACCCAGCATAGCAGGTGATAACTTGCTCATTGTGCCTATCTTTGTGAGACTGTGCTGGCTGATTTCAGTGGTCAAAGGCAGTATCCAGTCAGAGGCATGGCCCAGGCCCCCACCCTGCACACAGCCTGGTTCCCAGCCACGAGTAGACAGCAGGGGCCATGGGATGCTCTGGATAGCCCTTCATCCAATCTGAAGCCGGGGAGCTGCCATCTCCTAGGAAAGGTTCTTCAGGGTTTTTCTCCTCAGTGCTAAATAAGCAGCACCCCACCACCACCCCCCAAGACCTGACACACATCAGGGTGGCAGGGCCTGCATAGCTGGGTGGGGCTGGCTTCCATCCCAGAGCAGACACAGCTACCTTCCCGCCACGCTCCACTGTCTCGTGGACTTTCTTCAGGAAGTCTCGCTCCCGGCAGCGCTTGGAGTCCCGGATGGTTGTGGCATAGGTGGACTCCGTGATGAGCAGGTTGGGACGGCACTTGTCAATCCAAGCAGCACTATAATGGGTGGGTGTGGCTGGTAGTGGACTGTCCCAGCCCCACTCACAGCCACCTTCCTGAACCACTCTGCCAGCAGCCTGCCCCTCTCCTAGATCCAGTTGTACGTCACGGGCAGCACCCTCAGAAGGGCTGGTAGAGGCCCCAGCCTAGACCTGTGCCTTCCTGCCTCTGGGTTCCCAAGGTTAGGGCTCTCCACACCACATACGAAACTTGTTGGGGACACCAATGCGCTGACCGCTCAGGTGCCCAGCACCACCACACCACAGGTCTCTAGTCCAGAAGGAACCCACAGGATGAAGCACAGAGGCCTACTTACCCCAAGTGGCGGTCCGGGGTCATATTATAATCACCCTGGCAAAGAAGGCAACAGTGAGGAGGGTCTCCCAACCCCAGGCAGACTTGCTGAACCACAGGCCCCTCCACTAACCGTGTAGACCACAGACTCTGAGCCCACTTTGATCTGGAACATGGCTGCCCCCAGCACATGGCCCGCGTAGTAGGCCTTGATCTCTAGCTCATCATCCACCTGCAGAGAGAACAGAGGGTTGAACTTGGGCCTACAGGTGCAGGGCAGGTGCAGATGAAGTCAGCATCTCCCAAGTCTCCCACCAACTCCATCCCTCATGCAAAAGCCACCACAGGAGGTGAGGCAAGCTGGAGAGCAACAGAGGTGGCAGTTTAAAGCCTGCAAAGTTCCTAGACACTGTTCCAGACAACATGGCTTTAGGTGTCCTCTCAGTTCCCAAGAAGGGGATTCTCCAGGCCTGTGTGGCACAATACATACTGACCACTCAGGTGCCCAGTACCACACCACAGGCTCTGGTCCTGAGGAACCCCACAGACCCTTACCTCCCCAGAGAGAAAGAGGCAGGACTAAGAATAGAGGCAAAGTCCAAGAAACTACACAAGAGTGAAGATTCTAATAACCTAAATGAATTCAGTAGGTGAATTTACCAACACATTGAAGAAAACAAGGGCTGGGGTTATGGCCCAGAGGTAGAGCACTTGCCTAGCACATGCGAGGCACTGGGTTTGATTCTCAGTACCACATTAAAAAATAAATAAAAATTTAAAAATGAACAAATTTATTAAAAACAAAAACAATGGGCTAAACTTTGAGGGTGAAACAGCATGAAGCACAAGACAGAAGGATAGAGGAGGCAGAAGACACCCCAAGGGCTGAGAAATCGGCACGCAGGCCACAGCACAGCCAGGACCCACAGGAGAACAGCAGACAGAGGTGTGGGGAGTGTGGGACGAGAGACTGTTAGCCTGGCCTTTCCTCATGAGGGTGGCCCTGCAGGAGCCTCAGAGGACAGGACCATGACAGCAGTAGAGGAGGGACATTCCTGTGCTGCAAGCTGCAGTCTTGCAATCAGAGCCCACAGGGGTGGCCCCAGACAGCTACCCAGGCCTTCCTTCCATTAAAATGGGTCCTTCTGGGCTGGGGTTGTGGCTCAGTGGTAGAGCGCTTCCCTGGCAGGTAAAAGGCCCTGGGTTCAATCCTCCTCAGCACCACATAAAAATAAATAAATAAAACAAAGTCCAACTACAACTAAAAAATTTAAAAATTTTAAAAAAAGGGGGGGGGCCGCTTTTGAACACAGACCTTTCTTTCCCAGACTCAGAAAGAGAATCCCAAGTAGGGTGCAAGAATCCAGTCTCTAAAATCCCAGCGGCCCAGCCTGCAGTGGTGGGAACGTTCCCATTCCTCATGAGCACACCTGGCCCCGTGCACTCTGGGAGGTCAGGGTCCTACCACATGGACAAAACTCAGGCTCAGAGAATGGTGGGGCTGGAGAACCCAGCATGGCCTTTGCCTGCCATTCATCTCAGCAGGAAGACCGGAGGACAGGACAAGAGTCACTGGACTGTCAAAACGTGTCCTCCCATGGGGCTGAGGCTGTGGCTCAGCAGTAGTGAACTTGCCTCGCATGTGTGAGGCAAAGTTGCCTCCTTTGGCCTGGGTTTTGGGTGTGAGCCCAGAAAACAAGAGGGGTCACAGAAGGGGTGTGTGATGCTGGAGGTGCCACATGGGTGTCTGCACACCGCCCTCCTTCCCGATTCCTCAGTATTACTTAAGGAACTCTCGGGGACAAGGCTGCCCATTTCCCATTAAGTCTGCTGTGAAGGGTCACCTCACTTCCAAGGTGACCACCCATCAGAGAGTGGACTTTAACACCAGCTTTGCTGCAGGAGCTCACAAGGCAGGTCCAGATGTGCAGCTGGAGATGTAGGATGTAAGCTCTGCTGGGCCACTAGCACCTCTTTGGCCACAATGACTGGCCACCATGTAGGTCACTGCTTTGCCCATCTGCCCTGCAATGGCATCCAGGACACACCTTAGCAGGTGGAAAACGTCCCTAGTATATTTCTTACTGGCCTTGCCTCACTGGTTTCTGCTGGCCCAGGTCCCTATGCCATGGTGCCCATGTCAACCAGTACCATCCAGGATCAGATAGTGACATGACCAGGTCACCAGCTGAATGACCTCACCTGACCCACACCCTGTGGGCACATTCTACTTTGGAGAAAACAACTATAGAGATCTGCAAATGGAAGACAGAACCACAGTATATCTATGGGCTGAGACAGGTTCGCCAGTCTCTCGACCACTCCAATACACAAGAGCTTTCCCAGCTCTCCCCTAGTCTGAGGAGTAAAAGTCTGTACTGTACAGTGAGAAAAGAGTCCTTCAAGAATGAGGAGGCTGCGCCAGGGCGGGGGCTCAGTAGTAGAGCACTCGCCTAGCATGTGTGAGGCCCTGGGTTGGATCCTCAGCACCACATAAAAATAAATAATAAAAGAATTGTGTCCACCTAAAACTAAAGATAGATATTATTAAAAGAAAAAAAAAAAGGGCTGGGGTTGTGGCTCAGCGGTAGAGTGCTTGCCTAGCACATGCGAGGCCCTGGTTTCGATCCTCAGCACCACATAAAAATAAATGAATAAAATAAAGGTATTATGTTCAACTGCAACTAAAAAAATGAATATTAAAAAAAAAAGAAAGAAAAAAAAAAAAGAATGAGGAAGCTGGGGTTGTGGCTCAGTGGTAGAACAATTGCCTATTGTGTGTGAGATACTGGGCTTGATCCTCAGTACCACATAAAAAAAAATTATTAAAAAAAAAAAAAAAGGAGGGCTGGGGTTGTGGCTCATCGGTAGAGCGCTTGCCTTGCACGTGTGAGACCCTGGGTTCGAGCCTCAGCACCACATAAAAATAAATAAACAAAATAAAGATACTGTGTCCATTTATAAATAAAAAAAATATTTATTAAAAAAAAGATGAGGGGGGCTGGGATTGTGGCTCAGTGGTAGAACAATTGCCTATTATGTGTGAGATACTAGGCTCGATCCTCAGTACCACGTTAAAAAAAATTATTAAAAAAAAAAAGGAGGGGGCTGGGGTTGTGGCTCATCGGTAGAGCGCTCGCCTCGCACATACAAGACCCTGGATTCGATCCTCAGCACCACATAAAAATAAATATGTGAAATAAAGGTAGTGTGGAGGAGGGGGCTGGGGATGTGGCTCAGAGGTAGAGTGCTCACCTAGCATCCGTGAGGCACTGGGTTCAATCCTCAGCACCACATAAAAATAAAATAAAGGTATAGTGCCAACCTATAACTAAAAGAAATAAACATTAAAAACAAAAATAAAAGGAAGAGGATCAGGAAAACCTGGAAAGGAAAAATTCAAGAAAACAATGAGAGTAAAATAAATCCATTTGCAGACAAATATAAATCAAAGGAATTAATCCACACTGGTATTCTTTAGGCAGAAGGTAAATTATCCAGACCAAAAGGTGAAAACTGGCGAGAAGCAGTTGTACACACAGGTAATCCCAGCAACTCAGGAGGGTGAGACAGGAGGACTACCAATTTGTGGCCAGCTTCAATAACTTAGGGAGACCCTGTCTCGAAATTAAAAAGGAAGTGGGGAGTGGCTCAGTGGTTAAGCACCCCTGGGTTTAATCCCTGGTATGGATAGATAGACAGGGCTGGGGGTGCAGCTAAGTGGTACAACGCTTGTCTATCATGAGTGAGGCCATGGGTTTAATCCCCAGAGCACAGCTAGAAAGAAAGAAAGAAAGGAAAAATGCCAGGTGTAGTGGCACACACCTGTGATCCCAGTGGGTCAGGAGGCTGAGGCAGTAGGATTGTAGATTGAAAGCCAGCCTCAGCAACTCAGTGAGGCCCTAAGTCAGTTACCCTGTTAATAAATAAAATATAAAAAGGGGCTGGGGATGTGGCTCAGTGGTTAAGTACCTCTGGGTTCAATGCTTGGTACCATAAAAAAGAAAGAAAGAAAAGAAAAAGGAAAAAAGTGGAGTGGCAGATGGCACAACTATATTACCAGGATCTCAGATAAGATCTCAAGATAAGAAACATTTAAGGTATATCATACCCTTTATATTGACCAAATATTCAATCAGAATAAAACGATCCAAAATGTGTAGGCACCTAGTAATGTAATTTCAAAATATATAAAGCAAATCCCAGAGGCTCTTAAGAAACAGCAAATCCACAATCTTTGTGAACAGCTTTGTTCAAGCTGACTTGTTACTGCCTGTTTAAAACCCTCACTCCCTCTTTCACCCTCACTCCTCACAGCTCGATCTGGGGCACCCATCAGGGCTTGCCTATCCCGAGGGCTGGTCTCTGCCCCCTACCTAGCAACACGCCAGGAGACCAGGCGACAGGCTGTGGGTAGAACTCAGAGTCAGAGCCCTTGCCTAGGATCTGCAAAGCCCTAAGTTTAGCCCCAGTAACAAAAACAAAACAGACTCCCTGAGTGTCTGATAGACCACATGTGCCCTTTATCTCGGTGTGCTCAGACAGTACAAGTGTCCTGAGGCAGAAGGTGGCAGATGGTCTCTTTAGTGTCACCTGAACAAAAGCCGCCTGTCACACAAGTGCACTCCCCCAGGCTACATGCCAAATCTGGGTCACCTGCCCACTGCTGCCTCCTGGTGGTCCTACAGGCCTGGGCAAAATAGTGAGATGGGGTGATTGGAGTCCAAAGCCACTGGACCTCACAGACTGTATGCAGGAGGAGCCCTAGAGAGCACTGTGCCAGCCTGGGCACTTGGGGACCCTGACCTGAACTGTCTGGTGCAAGTGGACAGCTACCACCTTCTTCATGCAGTCTTTGATCATCTGGGAGGTAAAGAAGTTGGCCTCGCCTTTCTTGTCCACGGCAATCTTGCGGTAGTCCTCCAGCAGGATTGGGCAGATGGCCTGGGTGGGATGGGTCATGTAGATGGGTCCATCATAGCCCACCATCTCGCTGAAGTAGGGGAGTGCTCCACAGTGGTCCAGGTGGAAGTGGCTGGAAGGACAGGCACCAGTTGGCCTGGGATCACCCTCTCTCAGCCACCCCACTCCAGTTCTGGGATCATGGGTCACTCCGCTCATTCACTGAAGCCACCCTCCTGATTACTGAAGTCAAGGATAACAAATACAAGAACCGCTATCTTCCCAAATGTGCAGCCTGAACACTCAGAGCAGGAAACAAATCGTTAACTAAAACACGTCTTAGCTATAGACGTGCTCTGCACAGAAACAAGGCAGCTGAGGGGGATGGCATCATAGGAGGGGAGAGCTGTTGTCTCTACCCCAGGGTAGGCAAGCAGCCCATGACCATGTCCCAAACCAGACATCCAAGCAACCGAGGACCCAGCTGCCCAACATAGGGTGCTTCAGCCCAAAGGACTCCTCTGGCCACTGAGAGACAGTACCAGAATGCTGAGGCAATCAGGCAAGGCCACTCAGAGCAGGTGGTGACAGCAGGGATTGAGGGGATAGAGCCTGAGGGTGAGAGCAGGGAGGGGGAAGGCAAAGTTGCCTCCCCTGAATCAGCCTGTCGAGCTGGGGAGGTGACAGGTGGCTAGCGAGACCACGAACCTAGAGCGAAGTGTTAGGATCAGGGTCAGGAATGAGAACAATCAGTGGGCTTAATGTTCCAGAGACAGCAAAAGAACGGGACCAAGGCTAGGGTTGGGGAGAAAGAGCAAGGAGATGGGGTGTGTGACCAGTGAAACAGGACAGAACCAACCAGAGGACCCAATCTCTGCTACCCGGTCAGGGCCTGAAGAGCAGCCTGGGATGAAGGTGAAGCATACCATCTAGGCACTGCCCTGCCCCACTCAGCTTCTTAGGGCACTTACCAGACTCTAGTCCACACACTTGGGGACACAGTCAGCAGGGACAATTACATGGAGTGCCCCCTAGTTCCGAGGGGCTGACCACCACCCTGAGTGCCACACAGGAAACCTGGGGACAGGACTCCATGACACAGTCAGTAGGCAACACACCACACCTGTAGCCTCTGTGGGTAGGGGAGGAGAAAGGCCCCTAAAGGAAGCCGACCTGATGATCACGCAGTCCAGGAAGTCAGTCAGCCGGCCATTCTGGGTGATGTAGGAGAAGTCAGGAAAGCGCCTCTGAGGAGAAACCATGGGAGAGGTGAGAACACAGCAGGCCACCCCAGTCTCCAGGAATGGGGGCATACAGCTGGCACCCCAGGAGTAGCATACTCCCAGCTGATAGCGTCAACCACTGGCTGCTCACAGCTGCCTGGAAGGACAAGCTGCTGGCTAAAGTCACCACCAACCTCACTACCCAGCACCTCCTAAAGCCCAGCCTACAGAAACCCAGCAGGAACCAGGGAGCCTCACCCCACCCTGAATGGGTACAGCTGCCCACTTGCCCTCTCACTCCAAGACCCAGGGATCCTATTACAGACAACTACAAGGAGCAACTGAGAGATGGACCCTCCCTCCGGGCACCTGCATTCAGGACTCACATCATCATTGAAGCCCATGTGCATCCCGCAGTCCAGCATGACATTCTTGCCCGCGATGGAGACCAGGATGCAGCTGCGACCCACATCCTGCCCAGCCCCTGCTCAAGAGAAAGGGCAGGTGATAAATATGGCCATACCTCCTCCTTCTGTCCCCAAATTCCCTCTTTCACTGCTGTAAGTGCTGCCCGCACTGTCACCTCCCAGACTCTGCAGAGCTGAGCTAGAGCACTGAACCCCAAGGCCACTGTATAGGCAGAGCATGGGCTGAGAAGACAGCCACCTCCACTTGCAGGCAAGAGAAATGCACAGGGAGGGGACTAAATGCTGAGCTACTAGCCTAGGGTCAAAGTGCCCTCTTCCACCAAGCTTCCCCTCAATTCTCAAAGTTGGGGGCAACCCCAATGGAGGATACCCAAGCACTGGCTGTGGTCCTAGCTCCAATAACAGGCAAACCACTGCTCTGTGGGTCTCACTGCTGCTCCTAAGTTCCAGAGTTTGACAGGGCCATTTGTGGGCACTTAGCCAAGCTGTGAACTGAGGTCTTCTCTTTTGGGACTCATTGGGGGTCCAGGGTGCCTTATGGTGGTACTGCTACAGAAAGACACCCAGGTGGCCTCAAGTCACTCACAGGGATACAGCCCTGGCTGTCCAGCAATAGCCGACAACTATGGCTACAGCAGGAACAACCCAACCCAGGCAGTGGGAATGCTGTGCCACACCACTACATCCCTAGCTCTTGCCAACCATGGTCCCACTCATTCTTCTGACTTCCAAGAGACCCCACCAGCTTCTGCAGTCTAAGGCCTTGGCCAGAGGGAAACACACCTGACCCTATGTGGCCATCTGTCACTTCCTCTGGAGCCTGGAATCTACAAACAGAGGAACACAGCCCAAGCCTCAATGGGGATCTGAGGACACCAAATAGTCTGGTTTCCACCTTGAATCCTACACATCTGCTTCTGCCATCTACCTGAACCAACCATCTGGCAGCATCATACACATCAAGTTGACCTGGCCATGACCCATCAACCTGCTGGTTTCAGGCAGGCATGGCAGGGGTCTTGGGTTGTCTTGCAGACAAGAGCCCCAGAGGAGAGGGTCCCAGCTGTCTCTTCCCTACTGTACCTCTAGACTTGAGGCCAAGTCAGGTCCAGAGACCCTCCAGATGTTTATGGGAGGGGAAAGGGAAGGACCTGGGGTCATGGAAGCACCCATGAGCACATAGCCACAAAGTACAGGGCCAGGTTTGGTTATCTGAATTCCAACACTAGTTCTTAGGCACTGGCAGTTCTTCCAAAGCTCCGGAACCATGGCTGGAAAGACTCTGGAGAACACGACTTCCCAGCAGGGGGTGAGTGGGTAGGAAGATGGAAAGACAGCTGTGCAAAGGCCCTACAGTGGAGTAACCTGGGGAGACTATTTGGCCAAGGTGATCTGGAATCCTGAGCAGGACATCCAAATGGAAAGATCCTCCAGACACTCTGTTCAGGGAAGAAAGCAAGTTCTAGGGCCACAAATAGCATATGCGCACAAAGAAAGCCAGAGATATTGAGACAGTTTCTGGGACTCTGGATTTCAAGACTTCAAGAAGAGCTGGAGTTGTGGCTCAGTGGTAGAGTGCTTGCCTTGTTTGCGTGAGGCACTGGGTTCAGTTCTCAGCACCATATAAAAATAAATAAACAAAATAAAGGTATTTTGGGGCTGGGGATGTGGCTCCAGTGGTAGCGCGCTCGCCTGGCATGTGTGCCACCCAGGTTCAATCCTCAGCACCACATACAAACAAAGATGTTGTGTCCACCGAAAAACTAAAAAAAAATAAATAAATATTTTTAAAAAATTCTCTCTCTCTCTTAAAAAAATAAAGGTATTTGTCCATCTACAACTAAAATAAATAAATAAACATACATATATACATATACATATATATATATAGAAGACTTCAAGAAGTGTGAATCTATACTTTTTTCCCAAAAGTGAAGCTATTTTTTTTTTAACGTTGCAGAGACTGGCAAGACAGGATGCTACTGAAGGTTGGTTGGGGGTAACCTTGGCATGAGAAGCAGAGGGTGGAGGTGGGACACAGCCAGAGAGAGGAATCAAACGGTGGAGGTGGAGGGGAGCTGAGGAAGCAGAGGTGGGCACAGAGGGTGTTCAAGCAGCAGTTCACGTGCAGGGAGGGGTCAGCACGCTGATGGAGGCACCCATAGCCATGATGTAGACCCTGTGGCTGGACTTAAGCCCACTGCCCGGCTAGACACAAAAACAGCACCTCCGCAGGACCCACACTGTACCTGCTAGCCACCTAACCCCAGGTGGTCTCATGCTGATTTCAGTGCTAAGGAGCCTGAGTATGGTAACTGAGCCCCCTTGAAGTCACAGCAAGCTCTGGAGCCAAGACCAACCCCCAAACCTTTGGACCTCGAGCCAGGAAGAGGACGCGAGGAGGCCCCGGCTCTGACCTGCCCCTACTCCTGCCCCGCGCCGCCTGCGCACAGTCTCCCAGTGGGTACAGCGCAGGCGGCCCGCGGGGGCAAAGGCGCCCGGCCCTCAGAGTGCGCAGACTCAGGGCAAAATGCCGAACGTCCTCGGCGGCTCCGACTCACCCAAGGGAGTCACTCTGATCTCAGGCATCCTGCGCTCGCGGCGGGCCCTCAGCCCAGATCCTCCGTGCTCCGCTGACAGGGAGGGCCAGGGACGCGCCACCCTACTAGCCGCGGCGACGCACTGCGCAGGTGCCACCACGGCGCCAACTTCCGGTCTGCTCGCCGGAAACGCGGGCTGGTGCGCGGAATCCGGATTGGACAGGTGGCAACCAATCAGAGTGCACAGGAAGGGCAAGGAGGCGGGGCGAGGAGGGGCGGGGCCGCGCTCGCCACACCTGCCCAACCGCAGGTTAGGAGAGGTGAGGCCGCCTTGTAACTGGTGAGAACTGGCGCGGGGGAGGCGGGGCGAGCGAGGAGCCGGCTCCCCAGCCGCTCCGCGCCGCGCCCCGCCGCGCAGATCTGCGGCCTTGGTCAACCCTCCCCGCCATCCGGATTCTGCCGCGCCCTAAGTCCCGCAGCAGGAGCAGAGACCCGCCAGCCCGGTGCCCGCTAGACTGCTAGGTGAGACTTGCAGGCGGTCAGCCTGGCCCGCGTGCCAGGCTTGGAGTGCCAGAGGGGACGTGCTGATGGACGTCCAGCCTGCCCTCCTGCCGCGCCCTGTCTTCCCCGGGGAGGCTCAGAGGTACTTCAGGGAACTGGCAGGCTGCCGGCTCCCGGCTGCGCAGGCACGGCCCTTCCTGTTCCCACCCCTCCGGGGACAGCGCTGAGAGGCCCCTGGCAGTCCTTCCGCTGGCTCGGGTTCGGGGCAGGAAGGCTGGACCCCGAAAGATATTGGGTGGCCAAGAAGGAACCCCTGGAGTCCTGGAGGCATCTGCTCAGTGAACAGCACTAGGCCCTGAGAGAGGGGAGGACCCCGAAGCCATGGTCCTGAGGCCCAGGCCCTGCAGCCCTCCACACCTGAAGACACTGTGAGCCCATCTGCTCGGGCTCCACCCTTACCAAGCAGGCAGCCCAACCCGTGGAACCTGCTGGTTCTCCTCCCGCACCGGCTCACAGGAGGCTGGGGCAGCCTGGGCCGTGGGAAGGGCGGAGAGTGCAGGGTGTTTTCCTCAGAGCTGAAGGACTTTGAGAGTGGAAGACAGAGCCTGTGTGGAGAGCCAGTGTCCTGTCCTGTCGGGCTCTCGGGTAGGGAGGCCAGTCAGGGCTCCCAGCATCAAGGGGCACAGGAACCTCCAGCCCCTAGTGGGGTGAGTGTTCATCCTGGACCTAGGTGAGACAGACTCAGGTACCCAGAGCCCATTAAGCACTCCCACAGGTTTGCCATGAGCCCCAGGCCCTTGGGGCACCCAGGAAGGTGGGTGCTGGGGTGATTGGAGGCAGACCAAGGTGTGGGCACTGGGATGTCTGTGGAGTGACCTCAGAGACACAAGCAGAATCCAGAGCCTGTTCCCACCTTGAGAACTTGATCCTGGACCATTTCCAGACAGTTCCCTGGAGTGTTCCTTTGGGGAGGGCCTGTGGCAGTCTTCTGAATGTGGTAAGACCTTTAGCCGAGCCACCCTTCTGTATGGAATGTGTGTAGGTCCAACGGCAGGAGGAAAGATGGGTGTCCACCTGTGCAGCAGATGCTGGCCCCACAGCCTGTACCCTGGCCTTAGAGTACAGCCACAAGCAAGGAAGAGAAGTCTGCCCAGCCACCCTCCCACCTGCTCTTGCGCTCCTATCTCTGTCTTCCACAGTATCTGTCTCCTCGTCTACTGTGTCAGAAGTGCCTACTGTCTCAGAGTCCGTGTTTCTATTAGGATCTAAACTCCTCATCAGAATGTTGCCTTCACAGGGGGCTTCAGGTGCAACCATGCTGAGGTAGTGCCTGTCTCTCAGAAGGATTTCCCCACTGTGAAACAGGGATTTTAGGGAAAGAAATCAAAACAAATAAGCAGGAAGCCTTGACAGAGGGGCCTGCTGCAAACAGGAGGCAGCTGGGGGTCCTCAGGTCAGGGGCTGACCTGAGTCAGTGGCATGAATGACAAGGAGGAGCCAGGCCCAAGTCTTTGCGTATGGGGTCTGTGAGAGAGCCTGTGGCTCCAGGGAG
Source organism: Ictidomys tridecemlineatus (assembly GCF_052094955.1). Classification (NCBI taxonomy): domain Eukaryota; kingdom Metazoa; phylum Chordata; class Mammalia; order Rodentia; family Sciuridae; genus Ictidomys; species Ictidomys tridecemlineatus. The sequence continues at coordinate 233,257 of NC_135487.1, forward strand.
GGGGCACTCAGCATAAGAGAATGGGGCTTCGTCAGGGGCAGACAGTTGCAGGACCCCAGCTATTTCAACTGTTCCTCCATCCTCCCACCTCCCTGAAATAAATGAGCTACAGAGAGAGCTGACCCAGCAGAGGACCCACAAGCTCTGTGTGGAACTGTTTTAGTTTGTGTTAGAAAATGGATGGCTTGGAGGCGGAGTTCAACCTGAAGCTTGTGCTGGTCAGCTTCCAGCAATGTCTCAGCGAGGAGGAAGAAGTACTGCTGGACCACTACATCGCCGGCTGGAAGGGGCTGGTCAGGTGCGTGTACAGGGCACCTTCCTACAGAGGTCCCCAAGATAGCAGCTTTCCCTGACGGAATCCACTTGCCAGGGCACAGGGCAGGCATGCTGGTGGACTGTTCTCTGCCAGTCTTCTCACCCCTGCCTCTGGGCCAACATGTGCCCACAGTCTGAGGGTGGTGTCCCTGGAACAGGTTGGGTACTCTGGGTTTGGGTGAGGCCACAAGTTCTGTCTTTGCTGCACAGGTTTCTGAATAGCCTAGGCACCATCTTCTCCTTCATCTCAAAGGATGTGGTCTCCAAGCTGCAGATTATGGAGCGTCTACGCAGCAGCCCCCAACATGAGCACTACATGAGCCTGCAGTCCATGGTGGCCTACGAGGTGGGCAATAAGCTGGTGGACCTCGATCGCCGCTCCCGCCACCCAACCTCAGGCTGCCGGACCTTGCTGCGCCTGCACCGAGCTCTGCGCTGGCTACAACTGTTCCTGGAGGGCCTGCGCACCAGCCCTGAGGATGCACGCACCTCCGCACTCTGTACCGACTCCTACAATGCCTCCCTGGCCGCCTACCACCCCTGGATTGTGCGCCAGGCAGTCACCGTGGCCTTCTGCACACTGCCCACACGCAAGATCTTCCTTGAGGCCATGAACGTGGGGTCCCCGGAGCAGGCTGTGGAGATGCTGGGCGAAGCCCTGCCCTTCATCCAGCGTGTGTACGAAGTCTCACAGAAAGTCTATGCAGAACACTCCCTGTTGGACTTGCCTTAGTGGCCACTCCCAGGCTGGATGGGCTTCCCCTGCTGGAGAGCTGGACTTGGGCAGCCAGGGCCCATGCACTCCACAACAAAGCTTTCTGGGTGCCACCCTCACCCCTGCAGGCTGAGCTTATTGAGAGCCATCAGCTGACAGGAAGGCAGGCAGCTGGCCTAGAAGAGGTGGCACAAGCCCTCCTCTTGGCCCAGAATGAGACCCTCCTCAGTTAACAAGAGTGCTCAGTCGAGCCTCACTGAGGCGTGGAGACTGGAGGTGGTGGGGGCGCATAATCCTGCATGAGCAACAGCCTGGTGACTGCCCTACTGCTATGTGTGGATTCTGTGAAATGGTGTGAGGACACAGGTCCCTGGGCACCAAGGCTCTGTGCTGCTGTTCCGGCCAGTATGCCCAGCCCACAGGTATACTTCCCATGCTTGTCCTAGGCCAGGCCTCGGACACAGCAGGCCAAGCTGCCCGAGTCCTCTCCATACCCTGGCTGGCTATCCCGAGGCAGAATGAGAACCTTGGGCAGGGTCTGGGCACTGAGGACTCTCCCAGGCCTTTACCTGCCTCCTGTTAGCCTGTCTGCCTGCTGAGCAAACCAGAGCCTTCATGTCCTTGGCACTGGCACCTGGAAACTAAAGTCTTGAGCAGAAAGACCTTCCCAGCTATCTAAATAGCTCCTGCAAGGAGGGCTTGAGCTCCCCCGAGAGACCCAGCAGGCTGTCTCCTGCAGAGATACCATTGCAGGCCACCCCTGCATGGCCCAACACCACTGGGTGGAGCCAGGCATTCCCTCTGCCCCTGCTCTGCTGCCTTTCCACACAGTGCTCAGGAGATGGGGGGTGCCCAGACTAGGAGGGGGCTGGACCCCCTTAACTAGCTGACAGTTATCAGATGGCCACACCATCCAGCCATCATGCAATGCTTAGGAGCCTGGTCACTCCTACTGCTCTTCACCAACCCACAGGGACAGTGTTCTCAGTGCAGCAGATGTGCGTGAATGCAGCTTCCAGGGTGTGCTTGGCCCTTTGGAAAGTGATATGGGTGATACCGTCCAACATAATAAACAATGCTCATGGGACTAGTTATGGCATTCCACGGTGGGGTGTTGGGTACTCCAGGTGCCTGGTTACTTTGGGGATGACCATGGAGGTAATCTGCAAGGACATGGAGGAGCCTGACTCCAGACAGGCCTTAGGCATGTGCTCCCAACCCCAAGAACTCAAAAGGCTTTTTTGACCATGTAACCCCAAGAACTCAAAAGGCTTTTTTGACCATGAGCACACAAGGCATGCCCAGGGCAGAAGCCGGCTCTGTGATGCTGCTTGTGCTTGTTCTGAAGGCTTTATCTTGGTTCCCCACCATGAAGACCAAATCATCCCTATTTTACAGGGAGAAATCTGACACCCAGGGTCACCTACACTAGAGGCTGGGTAGGAAGGACAGGCCTGAAGCTACACAGGTTGGAAGAGAAAGGTCTTCCCAGGCCAGGGCCAAATGTAGGTGGGGACTGCTCTCTGCCAGGACAGCCAGCTGGACAGGAAGAGGATGCACATTGGGCATGGTCCTCTTGGCACTCCCCACAAGGTCAGGGTCCACTTGGGACTGGCCAGAGAGCAAGGCTGCAGGTGCATTGTGTGTGTGGTGCCCACGTGTGCACTCTGGGCCCCTTGCCATGCGACAGTGAAGAGGCACTGGCCGGCTCCACCTCCCATAAGTCTGTGCTGGGCCCAGTGGAGCCCAGTCTCCCACAGCTCCTCCCAGTGCTCCTCCCAAGGGCTTCGCAGACTCAGGCTGAGAAGAGGCCCAGGGTGCCTACAGCTGTTCCAGCCCATTTGGTTATGATCTTTCCTCCCTCATTTGCATGAATCTGTCCCCAGAGGGGGTACCTACATATCAGTCAAGGTGAGAGTACCTGGGCCAGGAGTTAGCTGAGTGGGGCATAGTAGGAATAGGGTTCTCACAGCTTGCAGGGATCAGATCCCCAACAGAGGAAAGGCCAGATCCTCAAGGGGTCCGTCCTGCTCCTGGACAGCCTCCACCCCAAGACCCACTTCACACCCCAGTGGTATGGCAGAGGACTGGCTATCTCCCAGCTGGTCTGTAGGCCTGGCCAGGCCATCCCTGCAGCCTCCTAACTACTGACAGTGCTGCTTGAATTGGAAGCCAGGACTCCCAGAGCTCCCCCCCAGGATATGGCACCTCTTGCCTCTCTCCCAGTCACTTGAGACCCCAGGGCCCTAGACACCTCCTCTCTTCTAGTCTGGCAGGTGGCTCCAGGAATGGAGGTGATGAGGGTCTTGGTATAAGCAGGATACAGGCCTCAGCTGCCTGCCAGGTCACCGTTGGCCAGAGAGCCCAGTGGTGATGTCACGGTAAGTTCAGGAGCACAAACCTTCAAAGCCTGGATCACGACATTCCTGGGGGCCCTGGAGGATTGGCAGGTGGGCGTGGTGCTGGTTTTGCTAAACAAATCAAACAAATCTTTTACCTCCCCCTGGGCTTTACATCTGGGGCTCCTGTCTGGCACACCCATTTGTCCTTGCTGGAAGTAACTGCCTACCATGCCAGGCCTGGCTGTGCTAGGTCTCCTCCTGGCAGCTCTCCTGGGCCTGGGGACAGGGACCTCCTTGTGCCTGTCACGGCAACTCAGGATGCAAGGAGACTACATGCTGGGTGGGCTTTTTCCCCTGGGCTCAGCTGAGGAGGCCAGCCTCCGCCACAGGACACGGCCCAGTGGCATTGTGTGCACCAGGTATGAAAGTGGGCAGCTGGGGCAGAGGGAGGGTGTGTGCCCAGGTCTGTGGTGCTCCCAGGAAGAGATGAGGTGCAGCCACCTGCAGCCCTGTGTGGCTTCAGGTTCTCATCCCTTGGCCTGTTCCTGGCAATGGCCGTGAAGATGGCTGTGGAGGAGATCAACAACAGTTCTACCCTGCTGCCCGGGCTGCACCTGGGCTATCACCTCTTTGACACATGCTCAGAGCCCATGGTCACTATGAAGCCCAGCCTCATGTTCCTGGCAGAGGCAGGCAATAGCAGCATTGCTGCCTACTGTAACTACACGCAGTACCAGCCCCGCGTGCTGGCAGTCATCGGGCCCCATTCGTCAGAGCTGGCCCTCATCACGGGCAAGTTCTTCAGCTTCTTCCTCATGCCACAGGTGGGCCTGCCGCTCCTGTGTCCCCATGGGCCCTGCGTGAGGGAGCCCTCACGTCAAAGGTCTCTCGGTCACCACAGGTCAGTTACGGGGCCAGCATGGACCGACTGAGCAACCGAGACACGTTCCCGTCCTTCTTCCGCACGGTGCCCAGTGACCGGGTGCAGCTGGAGGCTGTAGTCAAGCTGCTGCAGAAATTTGAGTGGAACTGGGTGGCTGCCTTGGGCAGTGACGATGAGTATGGCCGGGAGGGCCTGAGCATCTTCTCAGGCTTGGCCAACGCACAGAACATCTGCATTGCACACGAGGGCCTGGTCCCACTCCTTGGCGCCGACACCCTGAAGCTGGATAAGGTGCTAGACGTGCTGCGCCAGGTGAACCAGAGCAACGTGCAGGTGGTGGTGCTGTTTGCTTCCTCCCGGGCTGCCCACACCCTTTTGCACTACAGTATCCACCACAACCTCTCGCCAAAGGTGTGGGTGGCCAGTGAGGCCTGGCTGACCTCAGACTTGGTCATGACACTGCCTGGCATTGCCCAGGTGGGCACTGTGCTTGGCTTTCTGCAGCGGGGTGTCCAGCTGCCCGAATTCTCCCAGTATGTGGAGATGCAACTAGCGTTGGCCTCTGACCCAGCCTTCTGTGCCTCTCTGGATGATAAACCAGACCTGGAGGAGCACGTGGTAGGGCCACGCTGCCCCCAGTGTGACCACATTACCCTGCGGAACCTGTCGACAGGGCTGCTGCAGAACCTGTCGGCTGGGCAGCTGCACCACCAGATCTTCGCCACCTATGCAGCCGTGTACAGTGTGGCTCAGGCCCTCCACAACACGCTGCAGTGCAGCCCCACGAGCTGCCCTGCACGGGAGCCTGTGCGACCCTGGCAGGTGAGGATAGGGCTCCAGGGTTCAGTGCCTGGCCCCTTACTGGACAGGGCCAACACCCCTCTTAGCTGGAGGTAGCTGATGGGTCAGCCCCGCTTCCCTACCCAATCCCCCAGCTCCTGGAGAACATGTACAACATGAGCTTCCGTGCTCGAGGCCTGGCACTGCAGTTTGACTCCAAGGGGAACGTGGACATGGAGTACGACCTGAAGATGTGGGTGTGGCAGAAGCCGACACCCAGGCTGCACACTGTGGGCACCTTCAATGGCAGCCTTTGGCTCCAGCCCTCACAGATGCACTGGCACATGCCAGGCAACCAGGTGAGCATGAAGCACCCGGGTCCCCACCACAGTGGTGCCCGAGGGCCAGGCCGGTCTCGGGAATGGGGAATCTCTGGGTCTCAAGGTGCCCGTGGGTGGAGCCAGACACTGCATCCCCACACCCAGGTGCCTGCATCCCAGTGCTCTCGGCAGTGTGAAGAGGGTCAAGTCCGCCGTGTGAAGGGCTTCCACTCCTGCTGCTACGACTGCGTGGACTGCAAGGCAGGCAACTACCGGCAGAGCCTAGGTGAGCTGCCCTGGTGAGGTCTGCACGGCTCAGAGCCTGGGGAGAGTCCTGAAAGCCCTGGCTCCATGGCAGGGCCAGGCTGGGGAGCCTGTGATCCCAGAAACAGCCCCCAGCACCCTCTCTCCTACCCTCCCACAGATGACTTCGTCTGTACCCCATGTGGCCAGGACCAGTGGTCCCCAGAGCGGAGTACGCGCTGTTTTCCCCGCAGGCCCAGATTCCTGGCATGGGGGGAGCCAGCTGTGCTACTGCTGCTCCTGCTGCTCAGCCTGGTGCTGGGTCTGACACTGGCTGCTCTAGGTCTCTTTGCCTGCCACTGGGACAGCCCACTGGTTCAGGCCTCAGGTGGGCCACTGGCCTGTTTTGGCCTGGCTTGCCTGGGACTCGTCTGCCTCAGTGTCCTCCTGTTTCCTGGCCGGCCAGGCCCAGCCAGCTGCCTTGCCCAGCAGCCACTGGCACACCTCCCACTCACTGGCTGCCTGAGCACACTCTTCCTAAAGGCAGCAGAGACCTTTGTGGAATCAGAACTGCCACCAAATTGGGCGACCCGGCTGCATGGCTGCCTGCGGGGTCCCTGGGCCTGGCTGGTGGTGCTTCTGGCCATACTGACAGAAGCAGTGCTGTGTGCCTGGTACCTGGTGGCTTTCACACCAGAGGTGATGACAGACTGGAGGGTGCTGCCCACCGAGGCACTGGTGCACTGCCACATGCGCTCCTGGGTCAGCCTGGGCCTGGTGCACATCACCAACGCCTTGCTGGCCTTCCTCTGCTTTCTGGGCACCTTCCTGGTGCAGAGCCAGCCTGGCCGCTACAACCACGCCCGTGGCCTCACCTTTGCCATGCTAGCCTACTTCATCACCTGGGTCTCCTTTGTGCCCCTCCTGACCAATGTGCAGGTGGTCTACCAGCCTGCTGTGCAGATGGGTGCCATCCTCCTCTGTGCCCTGGGCATCCTAGCTGCCTTCCACCTACCAAAATGCTACCTGCTCCTGTGGTGGCCCAGGCTCAACACCCCTGAGTTCTTCCTGGGGGCAGGTCCTGGGGATGCCAGGGACAGGGGCAGGAGTGGGAGTAGCGAGGGGCCTCAGGGAAACGAGGGACCCTTCACCCCACACCCTCATACCTAGTGACTCCAGCCCTAGTAGAGATACCCCCAAACCTAGCAGCCCCCCAGACTGTGCCCCCACAAAGACCCTCAAGCCCTGGATTCTGACCCCAAGTGCCTGCAAACCTTGAGCCCACTGTGATGCCGAGGCCTGTACCAAGTGGGAGAGGACCTGTGACCCCACCCCAGGGTATCAGATGCAAGCCTTGTCCTTGACTCTGCCAACCAAGGTCTGACCAGGAGGCTTGGGCCCACCATCCTGGGAGGTGGTCCATAGAGGGTGCCTTAAGACCTGCAGCCACACCGTGAACTCTGCAAAGCCCTTTCCAGTCACCAGTAGCCAGGTAGCATATTGCTCACCTGGCTGCATCCAGCCTGGGGCCTCCACCTAGCCCCCTGCAGGTGTTAAAGGAGTGGAAGGTGGGCATGAGCACATGACCAGGGCAGGATGGGAGGGCCAGCAGGGCAGAGGGCTGCTCAGGGAAGAGAGGGCCTCCTTTCTCCTTGGCCTACCCAAGCCAGCACCATGGACAGAGCCCAGGCAGAGGTGGGGGTCAGCACCATGGCCAGCGCTGGCCACTGGGACCCCTGAAGCCAGGAGCCAGCACCAAGGACAGAAAACTGCTGCCAGGACCCCTGCTGCCATCCAGCACCAGGGACAGAGCCTCACAGACAGAGGAGCCGGAGGACAGCAGCTGTCCAAGACCTCGGGTCAGAGACCAGGGACAGCTCCAGGCTGGGCCCTGCATCCTGCCGAAACCCAGCCAGTGAAGGGACATGGCTCACACACAAGTCCCATAAAATTAAATGCTTTTTAGTGTTTAAAATAGCATTTACACAGAAGCAGCTCTACATGAACTAGACGCGGACTGACACAGTATCTACAGCGCAGTGAGCAGGGCCGGGCGTGCCCAAAAAGACAGTGGCACAGCGGCCCCAAGGGAGTCACGGTGCGCAGGGTGCCCCTTGACCTGCCCCCCACCATCCACCACACGCTTCCAGGCTCAGCCTGTGCTCCCCTCCTCTCTGGGTCCCAGGAGGGCAGGGGAATAGGCAGCCACCCCCAGCTGGGCAGGGAGGGGGACAGCTGACTAGCCATTCCCCCAGAGTGGGCAGGCTGGCAATAAATAAATAAGTTAGACCCCACTCTGGGCAGCCAGAGGGGTCTGGGGGCTCTAATCCTGCACTCGAGGTCCCCACCAGGGCTGACAGGTGAGGCCTGTGCACTGGGTGAGGAAGGCTGCAGGCCCACCTTCACGTGGCTCTGGAAGTGGGAGCAACATGAAGCCAAAGAGGGCATCCTCATCCCCAAGGGGGCTCAGAGGGTCCCTGGGGCTCAGGCCAAGGACAGAGATGGTCTCCCCCACAAGGCTCTGCGATACAAGCCGCTCTACCGCAGGAAATGCCAGATCACAGCAATGGGCTGACCTCGGCCCTCGCCTCCAGCCTGCTCCCACGCCCCCTGGCCAGCCTCCACCACGTAGGCCCACAGAGCTCCTGTAGGGGCCACTGTTCCCCCCATGGGCAGGGTTGAAGGCACAGGCGGCCAGTTACATGATGTCCACAAAAAACTCACAGGGGTTCCCCATGGCCTTCTGGAAGGACTGGCGACTGCCTGTCAACTCTGGGGGGACGGCAGCCAGCTCCCGGACAGGTGGCCCACCAGGTGGCCCACCCACCACTGCATAGGCCTTGGTCAGGGGGTGTAGTGGGGGGAGCCCTGGGGCAACGGCTGAGAGCTGGCTGTGGGGGCTGCTGCCCCGGCTGAGCTGGCTGACCGGTCGCTCCCGCCTGCCAGTGCCGCCCGACCCACTCAGCACCGTGTGGTCTGACTCGCTGCCACTGCCCCTGGCTCCAGCTGCCCGGCGCTCCTCCTCTCGGCCCAGGGCCCGACGGCTGCTCCGGGTGGACCCGCTGCTTTTGCTCCCTGGGGGTGAGAAGGGAGAGAAGGATGACAGGGTCAGCTAGGCCTGGCCATTTCCAGGACCCCTGGCTGCTCCCAGGCAGGCAGGCAGGGCAGGACGGGGTGGGTCTGAGCAGGTGGAATGTGAGGGACAGCCATGCAGACACAGGGCAGGGCTGGCTCCACCCCAGGAAGCAGGAGCAGCTGCAGAGGCAAGGGGGCAGTGGCTGGCAACAGGGGCACAAGCCAGTGTGGTGCCCACACCTCACCCCAGTGCTCAGACCAAAGGCTGGTCTCCAGCCGAGTGATGGAGGCACCAGCAGAGACCTGTGTCCTGGCCGACGTGTCAGCACTCCTGGGCTCCCACCCGGAGACCTCTGTCCACCCAGTCCCAGGGCCCTGGACAGCTAATTGGCTCAGCCCCTCTCCTGGGCTCCCAGGAAGTGGTGGGAACCTGAGGACACAGGCTGGCTGGGGACACGCTGAGAGGGACGCCGGGGGGGACCCTGGCTTACCGGCCCCGAGGGTCCACTCCGCTAGTCCTTCAGTCTAAGGCTTGCTCAGCACAAAGCAAGGGATACATGAGTCACACACCAGCCGGGCACTCACACCCGCCACCAGCGAGGCCTGACCAGAGCTGGGTAGGGCTGGATGGCTGCAAGGGCCTGTCCAGGGTTCATGGATACCCAATAGCTTCCCCTTGGGCACTGCCACCCTCTGGCCCGCCTCGTTTCCCATCCTTCTCTGGGTCCCCTGGGCTGGCTACCTGAAACTCTCTCAGACCCTGCAAGCATGGCCATGGGCCTCACTGTACTCAATGTGGCCTCACACATCTGCTCTAGCAAACCAACTCCCTGGGGACTCCCGTGTTCTCTGGGCCCTGGGGACTCCCGTGTCCTCTGGGCCCTGGGGCAGGGTCTTCTGAGGCACTGTCTCCTGGCTGAACTGCAGGCTCCACAGGAGACATGGTCTGTCCTCTCCTGTGTCCCAGGGTCTAATGCCTGGAGCCACCCCCCCCCCTCCTGTCACACCACCTCCTAGCCTCCTGTCGGCCACACCTGGAGCACCAGCCCCCACCCCACCAGGCACAAGCACCCAAGCCTCCAGGTGCTTGAGGTCCCCTATGGGACTCACCCTGTCCCCCAACACTGACTCAATTAGGAGCCTGCCCCTGGCAGGCACACAGCGGGAATGCAAGGGCAGCAGCAGGGCAGTGAGCCAGGGCGGGGCAGGGCAGGGCAGGGCAGGGCCTGAGCGCTCACCTTCACTCTGCTGGCTGCCAGCACTGCCACTGCCGTAGCCAAAGCCAGGGTCCTGGTAGGCAGGCGGAAAGCAGGGCGGAGGCCCTGGGTACTGGTAGGGGTAGCCCTGACCCAGGGGCCAGGGTGCTGCCGGGTGGGGCAGCGGGGCCAGGGTGTCCTGATCGGAGGCTCCACTGGAGCCACTGTTGAGGGTCAGGGCTGCGAGATCTGGCAGGAGAGAGGAGGTGGGTGAGGGTGGCACAGGGCCGTGGGGTGAGCCCACCACGCAGCCTCACTCACTGCTGCACAGGTCCCCGAAGACGTAGTAGCACTGCTCAGAGAAGGTGACCTTATTGACCGTGTGCCGCAGGAAGCCGTGCTTCAGCATGCCGCTGGCGTACTTCCTGGCCTCTCGCCGCTCCTTGAAGCCCTCCACGTGGGTGTACAGCCAGTCCACCACATCCGCCCCTGGCCCCACGCCCGCTGCGTCAGGCCAGGTCACTCTGGGCCGGCCATCCACCCTGCAGAGGAGCAGACTCAGCCCCCTGCCCCCACCGCCAGTTAGGTGTACTCAGTAGGGACTCACCAATGACGGCGTTGGCAATGGTGATCTTGAGCCACATGCGGTCCCGGATCTCCAGCCCCGAGTCCGGCAGCTGCATGACCCGGACAACCGCACTCATGTCACTCTTCACCGTCAGGGGCGCCTCCTCCAGCTCTGAGGGACATAGCTCCCTCAGCCACGGGCAGGCAACAAATGGCAGGAGCAGGGAGTGGGCAGGGGCCAGGTGGGGGCCTTTATCTGAGCCCTTGAACACCTCTCTGCAGGTTCTGGGGCCAGACGTGGGCAAGGCCACCCTGCCCCACAAACCAGAACCAGGCACCAGACAGCCTCTTCCCTTCCCCAAGGCCACCTCCCTGCAAGCTCAGGGCATTAGTCGTGTTACTGGCGGAGAAAGCAGAGGGCCACACACATCCCCCACCCTAACGGGCAAGGCCCGCCAAGGGCCCAAGGCAGCACGAGCAGGGGCTCCAGGCTGGGAGGCCCTGCCCTTCCGCCTTGGATTCCCACCGGGCTCTAGGGAGCTGCCACTCACGCGGGGCGCCGGGCACAGAACTGGTTAGTGAGGAGGAGCTGGTGCGGGAGACAGCGCTGGAGCAGGGGCTCGCACCATAGCGGGGCAGGGCGCCGGTCAGCGCTGCCGTGTGGGACAGCCAGGCAGCAGGGTCGATGGGCCGCACCGGGTCAGCTGACGGCCACCGTGGGGCAGCAGACGATGGGAGATGGGCAGATGAACGAGGTCGGGAGGGCAGGGCACAGGGGAGAGGAGAGAGGCCCTTCAGGCTGGCTCTGGCTCTGGCGCCCCCGCCCCGCCCCCGCCCCATGGGGCCACTCACCCCTCGGGATGGTGAAGTAGCTGCGGGGGGTCGGGTCCCAGCACTTGGCCACTGTGAGGCTGATGGGCCTGCGGGCAGGTGGTCACATGGGTGAGGCCCGCACCCCGTCCCGCCTGCCATGCCCCTCGCCCCGCGGAAACGCCCCTCACCCCGTCTGGGACACGAGCTCCCGCAGCACCCGCACAGCGTCGTCATTGCTCATGTTCTCGAAGTTGACGTCATTCACCTGCGGGGCTTGGCATTAGGATAGCGAGGCGGGGCCACCCAACCCGGCCCAGCCCCCAGCCCCAGGCCCGCACCTGCAGCAGCATGTCGCCGGGTTCGATGCGGCCGTCCGCGGCCACGGCCCCGCCCTTCATGATGGAGCCGATGTAGATGCCCCCGTCGCCCCGGTCGTTGCTCTGGCCCACGATGCTGATGCCCAGGAAGTGGTGCCGCTCTGTGGGAGGGGCCGTGAGCAGCTGGCCGCCCCGCCCGCCCCCCCAGCCCGGCGCCAAGCCTCACCCATGTTGAGCGTGACCGTGATGATGTTCAGGGACATGGTGGAGTCGGTGATGCTGCTGAAGGAGGAGGCCTGTGGAGGGACCTGGTGAGCCGCTGCAGTAGCCGCGCCCCCCACCGGCTGCCCACCACCTACCCGGTCCGTCTGCCGCAGGCGCTGCTTCCGCCGCCGACGCTTGTGCTTCCTAATAAGCCGGGAAGAGGTGCTCTGCTCCGTGGAGCTGCTCAGCCTGGTGGCAGGGTCAGAGGTCACGGGTCGGCAGCGGGTTCAGCTCCCAGCGTGCGCCCAGGCCCTGCGCTTATGGCCTGTGCCTGAGCAAACACGGGGCAGGAGCTCCGCAGCCAGCCAGCCGGACACTGCTGCCCACGCCCCTGCCCACCGGCTGGTGTTGTCCTCCTCGTCCGAATCAATGAAGCTGCTGGATTCTAGTTCACTGCTCAACACTGTGGACGCGCTGTCTGGAGGGAGCCCCAGGTCCCGACGCCGGTCTCCCCTCGGGTGCCCATTGGCCCGGGCAGCTGTGGGGGCAGCAGGGTTGAAGTTGAACACATGGCCCAGGGGTGCTGAGGCCTGAGGAGAGTTGGTGAGGTGACCGGGTCGTTGGGGTCACCAGGCTTGGGGCCTGACCTTCTCTTGATGGGGCTAAGTAGGTGTTGGCAGGGCCGTGGGGGTCCTGGGGGTTTATGGCAGACAAAGCTATATAGTACCTTCTTCTCGGTTTCGCCGTCGGGCTCTCTCCCGCCGGTGACTGACCATGGACTCCGTGCCAGTCTCATTGTCCATTCCATCACGACTGCTGGCCACATTTGGGCTGTGTGGACAAGAAGGGGGTGGGACAGAGCAGGCCAGGCCACCAGTACCTCAGATATTTTCCAGATCCTCCCCTGCACCAGGTGAGCCCCTGACCCCCCAACCCATGTGTGCCCTGCCCCTGTGACAGCTCCTTCCCTCTGGGAAGGTGGTCCTTGGGCAGCAGGTACGCGAGTAGCAGGGCTTGGCCCAACCAGAATCCTTACTGGAAGGAGGGTGGCCGGGAGTCCCCAATGCCACCTGTGCGCTCGAGGGGTGGGGGAAGGTCAGTGTGGCAGTCAGTTCCCTGGGACCCTGCATCTGAATGAGCACCCTCAGCTAGGACCAACTGTGGAGGGAGAGCGGGGGCTCAGGACACCCTCCCTCTTCTTGACCAGGGCACCCAGGACATGAGGGCCAGTCCCTCCACCCTCCCTCATCCCGCCCCACACCTGCCTTCTCCCCCCAGGGAAAGCACCAGCCCCCACCATGGACACTGCCCCTGCTCATCACCCCCAGGAGCCTCCAACAGACCATCCAGGGGCTCACCCAGGAGACCACGCGACCGTTGAAGCAGGGCAGCTTGGCATTGTCGTCCAAGATCTCCTCCTTCACCACCCTGCTGGCAGACGAGGCCATGAGACCCCACCCCAGGCCCAAGACAGAGACTGGGGTGCCTGTCACACCACAGATGCCATCTCTGGGTGCCCCACCCAGCAGATTCTACTCTTATGGAGTCTTGTTATCCTCCATTGGTCCCAACCCCGCTATTGACAGTTCACAGAGTCAGGCCAGGGTTCCCCTGTACCCCCGGGTCACACTGCCAGCCCGGGGCAGGCAAGGGGTTAGGAGGGTGAGGCTCCTGAGAGGGCCCTGCTCCCCAGCTCCCTGCCTCCCCTGGCCCCATCTCAGACACCTCCCCAGGGTGGTGCTGGTTCAGCTCCAGGCCCCCTGTCCTGGATCCTCAGATGCCCATCCAGCAGCCTCTCACCACGGCCACGTGGCACTCAGGGGCCCCGATGGCTCTTCCACACCCCTCACCCCAAACCCATGTGTATCACACAGCTCTGCCTTATGACCATTCCAGAATCAGCCTCCCATCAGCCGACGCCCTGCACTCCAGTCCTGCCTGCAGCCACTGCCCCCCTACTGGCCCCCAGGGTCTCCCAGAGGGACCCTTTCTCTCCAGCTTCCATGGGGTCTAGGCCACATGATGTGGTCTCACCCTGCTCACTGCTGCGCCCCTAGCACAGAGCAGAGCTGGGTGCACAGCTGGCCTCAGCAAGGTGCAGGGATGGCCAGGCCTATTACAGACTGGGGTGGCAGAGAAGGCACACAGGCCTAAAGGCAGTCTGCTGCTCTCCTGGGTCATCCACTCAGCCAGGGAGGCAAAACAGACCCATGTGCACTAGACCAGCTCCAACTCTCAGGGGTCCATGGTCTCCCGCAACTGAGGACCAGAATAATCAGGGACAGAACTGACCAGATGCTGGCTATACCCATTAACCAATGCCCAGCCCTGTCTTAATGCTGCCCCCCTGGGCTGAGGGCACCCAAGCAGTCTGCAGAGAGAGTGCAAACAGGGAGACCAAATGACCTGGGGTCAGGGTCACAGGGCAAGGGTAGCTGGGAAGGGGCTGCGGAACAGACACCCAGAATGCAGCCTCCAGGGCCCAGCTATCCCAGCACCTGGCACTCCGCTCTGCCAAGCACAGTGGGATTTTCCACACCCAGGACTCAGCCTAACAGAGAAACAGGAGCCGGGAGAAAAGGCTGGGCCTGGACGTGCACCTGGCAGGAAGCAGCCTCCTGGCCTGGTGGGCCTAATGCCAGACAGGGCCACCCCTGCCTGCCACTCCAAGTCCAGTGGCCCCAGGACACCTCCACCCAGCTTGCCCCAGGCGGCAACAGGTGGCAGGAGGCCCCTGCGGAACTGGCCACCCCCTCACCTACCCAGGAAGCAAGGCTTAGCCTACCCACCCACTGAGATAAGGCCCCAGGCCTAGGGCAGAGTGGCTGGTAGATAGGACCAGCCTAGGAGGGAAGGGTACACCCCTCTGTGGTCCTGCTACTGCCGCCAGGTACCTCCTAGGGCCCCATGCCAATGAGGTGTACACCCAGTGGACAGAGTCATTTCTTAGGACCCTCTCAGTATCCATGTCTCTACTCACTGGCCACACCCTGCAGAACTGGGCCAACCTTCAAGAGAGGCTGCAATCCCATCCCGGGCTGGCCAGGAGGTCTCAAGAGAAGCTCTTGGCCCTGGGGCGGCTGAGGGTGGGACAGGGGAGCCCTTGAGGGCCCTGGGGCTCCACCCACTGCCACCAATGGTCCTTGGGAACCTATCCATAGCAGACCCCAGCCAGAGTCTCCACCTTAGCCCAGCGATGGCCCCAGTGGGCCTAGCAGCTTCTCCCTGCCACACCCAAGTCCCAGCCCTCTCTGACTCACCCCTGGGAACAGGAGCAACCCCAGCACCACCTCAGGCAGGCTGCCTGGTCCCCTACAGGCCCACTCCTCTCCCCGGCCTCCCCAGCCAGGGCCCCCAGAGGAGTAGGGCCCCCTCTTTTTTTTTTCATTGTCTAATCTTGCTTTATTATTTTAGCTGCTGGGGACTCCAGCCCATTTTCCCTTGTAGCATCAGATTCAGGCAGGGAGCCTTTTCCCTTGGCGCTCAAACCACGGAGCCAGGCTGCAGTTCTGGGGATGGATGCAGACACTGCATCAAGCCAGGTGAAGCACGAAAGCCTGGAGATGACAGTCCCCATCAGCCTCCTGCAGTTCCACCCCAATGACCTTCCTCAGTAGCTTTCTGGAGAGTGGCCGTCTATAGAGCGGAGTACAGCAGGTAGTGCTGGGTGGCAGTAGCAATGCTTCCTGGTTTTGCCTAGTTCTGTTGCAGGAATGTCAGCTTGTCAGTAGGGGTCTGGACTTCCAGACTCAGCCCCTGGCTTACTGGGAGACATCAGACTCGAAAACAAAATTACATCTCTTTTGCTCTATTTGAATTCCAGCCTCTTTCCACTGTGGGCCTAGAGAAACATTACCCGCTTGCCGCCTGGCTCAGTAATACACACTTTTCCAACCCCTACACCTTCTGCCTCCCATCCTATCACTGTAGCCCCTACTGTATTTCCTTCCTATCCTTCTTTCCCAATCCCACACCTAGGCCTTCCTCCTCTCCTCCCTCCCCGCAAAGCAACACTCCTACCCTTCCTCATCTAGTGCTTTCCAGAATGCTGGCAACTACCTAGGGCAGGGCAGGGATGGGGACAGGCTGTTGGGTTAGTGGCCCAGGTCCTTGCAAAATGTCCCACTCACTTCTGATCTTGGGATTTCCACCCTCAAGTCTTGCACTGTATTTGAAACATAAACTGAGTCATAACCCACTAACCCAGTCCTTATCTGGATGTTTCAGGGTGTTTTCTAGTCTTCTGATTTGGGGACAGTCATCCTCTAAGGGGTAGGTTTTGGGGATAGAGTCACAACTTCTCTGAGCACTGTTTCTGTTATAGGAAAGATGTCAGCTCCCAGAGTAGGGACTAGTTCCCCTTCAGGCTGAAAACCTGACCTCTCCTCTGTCCAGGCTGAGGTGTGAAGGCCCCTCCCCGGAGTCTGTCTCCGGGCTGGCTCTCCAGGTCTTCTGACAGTATCTTGGTAAGGTGCAGGCCCAGGACTTGACACAGCATTCCACCTTTGAAGGGATCTCTGATGTAGACATTGTTAAGAAATAGCTTAAGAGCTTTGTTGCTTTCTTCAAAGAGATAACCTAGAGGTGACTCATCTTAAATCTTTGGTACCAGAGACCTTAGGATCCCTCTCACTCCCAGTCTGGACTTGTGCCCCAAAGCTTGGGTGTAGCCACTGAAGAACTTCCGAGGAACTTCCCCAAGATCCCCATCATCTCGTCACAAACCTTCTTCATCAGTTGGTTGCCCGTCATACACTTTGTGATCTTTCCTGGACTTGTCAATTCCAGAGAACTTTGGAAGGCAGAAAACAAATTCTAGGTGTCCACCCGTCTCTCCCCTTTGGCTTTTCCAAAGATCAGGCCAAGTCTGCTGTCCGAAGGGGCAGCCCAGGCTGAAAGTCATTGGCCCCAGCTAGAAACTGGGCTGTCTTTGTAACTTAACGCCCTGGTGTCCCTTCTAATGCTGAGGTTAGTCCCTAACGAAAAGCAGGCTAACAAAGAAGTCCTCTGCTTTGGGAGTCGTCTCACCACGTTGGGAGTTAGTGGAGCCCAGGCTGATTCGAGCAACACAATAAAATGGGATGGCAGGGAGCAGTGGCCCTGGGACTTTACTAGGGAAGTATCAATAACAGCTAGGTGGGTTAACGCTAAGAACATCCAAAATTGGGCTTAGCCTGGAGAAGCCAGGTTGGGGGACTAACTGTAGGAAAGGCCTCCAACCCACATCAGTCTCCTGAGGCAGGTCACATGAAGAGGCAGCTTTTGTGAAGAGACAGCTTCTTAGGAATCACCCCTCCTCTGTCAGCCTACTTCCTACAACCCTGGCTTACAGGGCTTTAGATTCGTTCCCAGGAAGGGAAGATTCTTCAGATACCCAGCAGAATTCTGGCTAGGGGGAAGGTGGTGACCAAGAGATGGGGCTGTGGGAACATATCAGCATGGGGATGAGGCGGACAGGGAGATCAGGCCAGGATTATTTACTTCTCTCCATATAAGACTACTGACAGTGAAGGGAGTTTTGTTTTGTTTTTTTCTTTTTTGGTGGTGGGGGCACAGGAAAGCAGTCACTTTTGATAGTAACAGGAAGCCTGACTTGATAGGGGCCCCTTAGGCATGGGGGTGGGGGGGGAGGGGGGGTTGATATGGAAAAGCACCCCACCAGGGAGGAAGATCCTGTCAGTATATAAATAGGTGTGGAGAGGGGCTCCCAGTCCAAATGATGACATCGAATGGTGGCAGCGGCGGCAGAGTCAGGAAGGCAGTATGGTGGGCTTCGCTTTAAATTTTTAATGCACCGGCTGTCTGGGCAGCGGTGGCAGGGGTGCGGCAGAGGAGGCCACGACCTGAGCGATGGGGAGCAGGGCCAGGCCGCTCGATAGACAGCTCATCAGGCCCCGCAGAGGCTCCAGCTTCTGCTCTTGGGGGTGCGCAGACATCGCGGCCAGGGGGAAAGTAGAAACAGCCCCAGCAGATCTCCTCCGCCTCCAGCGCCACCTCATGTCTCCTCAATCCCGACAGGTCCTGAGTTCCGAACATCTCCTGGAGGGGGGCTGAGGGGTCGGCGCAGCCTAAACTCTCAGGTATGGCTCTTGCCCACGTGGCAGCTCTTCCCAGAGCCCAGCAGCTCTGCTCCCCCAGCCCTCCCAGTCTATACAACCCAAGTCCCGTCTTCTACCTGGATGTGGTGCCCTAGGGCAGGGGGCGGGGCAGGGGCAGGGGCCGGGCAGATGTGAGAGTGAGTGTGTGAGGCTGCCCACAGCAGCCAGCACAACCTCCCAGGAGCACAACAGGGTCAGGACTAGTGAGAAGCAGAAGTTACCGCCATACTTCGATACCCTAGACTGCTTGTGAACCTGGCCTCTCAGGTGGCAATGGCCTCAGCTGCCCTGCTGACCCCTGGGCAGCCACCCAGAGCACCCCAACCTAGAATTCCCAAGGAAATCCTGGTTAACCTCAAACTTGTGGCTGCTGGGTTCTGCCTGCCGCCCTTTGACCCACCCCAGGGAGGAGTCTGCGCTAAGGCAGCGTTCTCAGAGCCTGGCACCGACTGGCCAAGAAGGACCACAGACTCTGAGAGACCACAGCAAACCCTAGGCCAGCCTCCCCAGCAGTGCGGCTCCAGTGCACCTCCTCCCCCACAGAACGAGCTGAATGGGGCAGTGCAGAGCCATCCTGAGCCCTCGAGGAGGTCCCTGGGGGTACCTGTGAGTCAGGGTCCCAACCCCCACTAGGCCTTGGGGTGCACCAGGCCCTGATCCCAGGCCTGTGGTCTCACCAGCCACAGGCTCCCACACCCAGCTGTGAATCCCTGGGCTGCTGGCTCTTCCACCTGCCCAGCAGGCAGCACTTCCCCAGGCTGAAGCTACACAGGCCCAAATGTCCCCACAGCTGGCCAATGTGCCACAACTACCCAGACTTTTAACACCACGGAGCCACAAGAGGTACAGAGAGGCCAAGTCGCTGAGGAGAGCAGAGGAAGAGGTGCTCAGACGTTCTGGGTCCTCTGGGCCATGAGGCACCATCAGAACACTTGTGCCCATAGACATGTGACCATGGAACCAAGGGTCCCAGCCCTTAACCTTGCCAGGACCATCCCCAGTCTCTGGGCCTGGGTCACATACCCTCACTCCTCTGCCTGGATGCCTACCCTGCACTTCCAATCATCAGACCCAACACCGGGCACTTCTGTGGGACCCAGCAGAGGCCTTGCCCCTAAGTCCTGGGCCATCGGGGTGGGAGTACCCTTACCTGATGGGCCAAAGATACATTTAGATAAGCTTCCAGCCCAGTGCTCATTCATGCTAGAGTGTGAGTGACTGGCCAGCCCTTCCCATATGAAATTTATTCCACAGAAAAATGATTCTAAGACTAAGTGGAGCTTGGAGCTCTGCAGGTAGAACTCAGGGAGGAGGGAAGCAGCTGACAGAAGTCCTCCTTTGGGCTCCTGAGTCCACCAGACTATCAGCCAAGAGGCCAGGAAGAAAGAAGGTGAGCCCACCCTGTCTGCTTGCTCACTGCCATGCCAGCCCAGCCTTGACCTTTGACCTTCCCTCTGCCACCCAACTCTCATGGATGCCCCAGGTCCCCAGGCTGTGCCTCTAAGCTCTCTGCCTTCTCACTACACCCACCCATAGCCATTCCCCAGCCTGCCCAAACACCCCCAGGGCCGCCCTCAGCCCTGGTCCCCACCCCACAGAGAACAGCATGCCCGATTCAAGACCCCAATCAGCCACCCCTCCTCCGTGAGGGCAGAGGCTCTGCACTGCTGTGTGGTGGCAGCCCCCAGGGAGCCAGGACTGAGTGGGTCCCTGAGAGATGCACCCCAAGTGGCTCTAGATGGCCCCTACGGGCAGGACACCCTCCTCACCACACCCTTCCTCGGAGCATGAGTTTATACAGAGGAGCATTTGTGACTTTGATTTTAGTTAAATTAATAAACTAAGTTAAAAACCAAAGCGCCCTTTCTTCCATCCCACTTCAAAGCCAGGGAGGCCTAGGCTCAGAGGAGTTCCAGGAGAGTGTGAGGGCGCCCCGCCAGAGGAGGCGGGCCAGGCTTGAGCACCCCAGGCCCTGACCTCAGGCAGCAGGAGCACCCACGCTGGGCACGGCCAAGGACGCACCCTCCCCTCAGCTTCTCCTACTTCTCCTGGGTTGGGAGGACAAGAGAGTCCAAAAAGACTCTCAGCCCCCCTGCCCCCAGAGTCACGGAGTGGCCCGGGCTTGACCTGACCTGGGTCTGCCCAGGGACTGTGCAACCACAGAATCCAGGAAATGGCCTCAATGTCAAAGTCCCAAGACATGGCCATACACAAGGACACTGCTTGCCTGAGGGCACCAGGCACACCTGCTAGGCCCACAGGGCCTCAGTTAGTCCTCCCCCCTTAGCAATGCGGAGGGGAGACTCAGGTTTCTGTGGCTGAGCCGGGTCAGGCCCTACTGGACAGCCACCTCCTGCTCCCAGTCCCAGAGGCCCAATTCAGCACAAGTGGGAAGTTCCTTCTCCCAGGAAGGCCACCACAGCACTCCTGCTCCAAGATGTCCAAGTCAGCAGACAGCCTGGGCTTCTCCCAGGAATGCAAGGAGGGACCAAGACCCAGCATCCAGGAACCTCAGGGAAGGGTGGGTGGCTCCAATCTCTGAACTGTCCAGGTGCCTTGGAAAAGGCAGCCAGGAGGAGCCTGCCCTGACTCCAGAAACTTCTGCAAGTCCCAGCAGACTGCTTGGGGTCCCCACTGCACCCACCCTGAATTCCCAATCCCAACTGGGGGTGTTCACTGGGTGACCTGTCCTACCCAACTCCTCCAGGCTTGACCCTCCCCTGACCCCAGCCTCCATGAAGCACAACCCCCAAGATCTGCCCTCAGCCCTGGTTCCCACCCCACAGAGAATAGCATGCCCTGAGCCCGACCAGGATCAAAAGAAAGGGGCTTAGGTTTGGGATGGACTGTCAGGGCACAGGGGACCAGTTGGACTGCCCTCAGGAAGCCAGGGTCCCCACCTGCCCATCATTCGGAGCTCTCCGGCCCCCGCTGGCAGTCAGGGCCCCAGGGTCCCAATTTTGGCAGACAGATAGGTGCACACACCAACAAGGGCCACTAAGGTGTGGGAGCAGACCCTGGCCCTGTACACACCCTGCGCGGGGGCGCAGCTGGGCCGGCCGCGGGCGCGCAGGATCGCTGACAGCCCAGACCCCGAGCCCTGCCCCACAGACAGGTGCCCTCCCGCGCCCGCCCAGGCCGCGCGGCCCACTGACCCGAAGTCCTGATCCATGGACTTGAAAAAGAATTTGTAGGCGTGCACCGGCCGGTTGCTGAGCACGTTCTTGAAATCGGCCAGCGTGACGCGCTCGGGGGCCACGGGCAGCTTGACCAGGTACGGCGTCTCCTCCTCGTCCATGTGGTAGATGATCTTGGTCTCCGCCATGGCGCGGCGGCAGCGCGAGCCCGCGCGGCGCTCAGGGCCCGGCCCGCGGCTCGGACACGGGGCGCGCTCCCCGCCCGCCGGCCCGCGCCCCGCCCGGCCGCGCCGAGGCCCCCGCGCGCCCCCGGTTCCCGCCCGCGCTCCGGTCGCTGCCCCGCGGCCCGCGGCCGCCCATCCGCCGCCGGCCCGGGAGCGAGCGCGACGGACGCAGCACGAAGGGCCGCTGCTGCCCGCCGCCCCCTCGGGCCGCGCCGTTCAAGGACCGCCGGCCGGCCTGAGCGCGCGGCCCGCGGGGGCGCCCGAGAGCCGGCTGACGTCACCGGCCGCCCGCGGCGGGGCGGGCGGGGCTGCGCACGCGCGGGGCGGCGGGGCTGCGCGCGGGCGGGGCGCGGCGTGCGCGCGGGGCGGGAGGAGGGCCCTGGAGGCACGCCCGCGCTAGCTCCCGGCTCGCTCGCCCCGGCGCCGCCCGCTCTGCCCCACTCTGCGCTCGGGCCCGGGGTCCCCGGCCAGGCGCGCGGGGCGCCCCCAACACGTGCGCCGGCCTCAGTCCTGGAGTCGGGGTACCCGGACAGACTGACGCGCCCGGGGTAGAGGCGGAGGGACTCCCAGGAAGCCCCGCCCCCACCTGCGCGTCGCGTCCCCAGCTGTCAAAGGGAGGCCCCTCCCCCCGGCCAAGGCGCGCCCCCCCTCCCCATCGGAGATGCACGGGGACCAGGGGAAACGTCCACCCTCTCCCGAGGATGCACGGGTCCTGGGTGCCCAGAGTTCGGAGGCGTCCGGTCACTCTGGCGGCCTGTGAGGTGCACGGCAGGAAGCTGAAGATTCTTGTGTCATACACCGAGCCAGCAGCACTCGGTTACTCTGCTCCTGGCATTAGCCACAAACTCCGCCCACTTCCGGATCCCATGGGTGCTCCAGGAAACTCTGGCAAAGTGAATGCTTGCCCGCGCGGTGGAGAACTCGCGTGGCCATGGGTGTGCACAGAGGTGTCCAGGTGTGGTGCTCTGGCAGCTGCTGAGCCAGAAGAAGTTTGTCCTGTGTAGATTGGGCCAGCCAGAGGTCCTCTGCAGGGCAAGGAAGACCCAGTACACCCCCCAGGCTGTGAAGGGTCCAGCCATTTGCTGCTCTGCTGGCCTGGAGGCTTTCCCTGCCCCCACTCCAGGAGAAAGATTCCAGTCCACTAGAAGGAGTCCCAGGCTGGCCAGAATGGGGGCAATCCTAGGATGCAGTAGGAATGATGGGGGAAGTCGTGTGTCAAGCCCCTGTGACCTGGGACTCTCCCATCTGCCTGGTGGTGGTCATCCCAGGCCCTGGACCAACACAAAGAAAGACCCCACTACTGCCTGGAAGACCCAGAAGTTGGACAGAAGTCCCCAGTATAGCCTAGGCCAAGTGTCCTGGCCCCTGTAACTTCAGCTTTGATGGGTAGGACTAGCAGGATTCTGCCATCCTGGGCACCACCTTCCCATCACCTGGAGGCAGGCCTCTCCCTTCAGGCCTTAGTTTCCCCAGAGGTAACCTGAAGAAACAGGCAGGATGGCCTTGGATGATCTGACCCTGAAAGGTCTCTGCTGGTGCCCAAGGAAAGAGGAAACCAGTCCCTGCCTTGAGAGCCCCGCAGGCCGGACACAAACAGCTGTGGGTTGAGTCAGGGACTGGGGCTGGCTGCCCTCTAGCTCTCAACATTTAGCCCCAGTTGTAGAAGAGGACAGTACCCAGAGGCCTGAGGCTGATGCCGCCACTGGGGCCCACTGGGTGAGTGTGTGGCCAGAGCCTGAGCCCCTGCAGGAAGGGCTTGTCCAGTGACAGTGTAGGCACTAGTAGGGCCACAGGCTACTAGGCTGGAAGAGAGGAGCACCTCCCCAAGCCAGCATTCCCATATACCTTGGCACTGTGGGATCCTTGAGGGTGACTGCCTCCCTTTCCTGCTCCCACTATAATTTTTTTTTTTTGTACCAGGGATTGAACACAGGGCCAAGGGGCACTTAAACAGTGAAACAAATCCCACAGCCCTTTTTTGTTGTTTTTTTAGACAAGGTCTCCCTAAATTGCTTAGGGCCTTGCTAAGCTGCTGAGGCTGGTTTTGAACTTGCGAACTTCCTGCCTCAGCCTCCTGACCTACTGGGATTATAGGCATGTGCCACTGTGCCCAGCTCTGCCCCCACTATTCTGAGGGCACTAGAGGAGGGGCCGTGGTAGCACTTCGGGTCTGTGCATACTTTCTCCCCTCACCTCTACCCCATGTGTGTGCCCATCTCCTGCACTCCATCCAGTGTCAGACCTGCATCCTGGTGAAGCCTTCCTATCCACTCCAAGTCTGCTCCTCAGAGGACTGGACGAACGTGGCCCCCTCTGTCCTCATGTGCTTCCCTCCCCACTGTCCAAATAAACAGAAGAACTGAGACCCCTTCACTGTCAGGAGTAAGCAGCAGAACTGGATCCGATGTCCCCTTTCCAGGACACTTGCTCCTGAGAGGACCCAGACCTTCCACTGGCAGGGATGGACATAACTGAGGTAGAACACTTGTTTCGGGGTTCCTGGGGGGACCGATGGACACTTTTGTAGACATACCTGGGCCGAGTCTAAAAGTCAAATGTGGCCTTTATTGTGATGTGGCAAGACCCCCAACAAGACCAAATGTGGCAGCACACAGAATTGTTGTCACCCCCAACTCTGTCCTCAGTCAAAACAAAAACCAGATGTGGCCCAGCCCCAGACTCCAGCCCGGGGAGGGGCATTGGTCAAGGTCGTAAGGAGCCCAGTGACTGTCAAGTGGGCCATAGAACAAAGGGAGAGAAAGCCGGATAAAGGTCAAAAGCAGAGGCAGAGCCAAGGGGTAGCCCCATTGGCCCAAAGCAGCACAGAGGGCCTGGAGTCCTCAGTCCAAGCACAGATCAGGCTGCACCCGGAAGGGATGCTGGGCAGGGCAGTTCAGACAGGCCCTTGGGGGCTCACAGTGGCACAGAGCTCCCCTGAAAAGGGGGGATGTGCCAGCCTCCCCAGCTTCCTGAGCCACCAGGTTCTGACTGAGCGTCTCTGGACATCTTCCCGCCCCTAGCAGGGAGAAGCCAGGAGGGCCTGAAGGCTTGGTGAACATAGAGGATCTTGGCTGTGGCAGAAGTGGGGACAGGGCCACCAGTGGACAAAGGTGGCCAAAGTGTGGTGGCCACTGTGGCAGAGTCCCTAGGAGAATGAGGGTTATTCCTGGAAGAGGGAGTGAAGGCAGCCACTCTGGCCAGTCTGGACCAAGTTCCAGGAAAGCAAGCGGGCCAGCCGCTGGGAAGGAGCCCGGTGAGCATGGCAAGGTCAGGGGACATCCTCCAAGGCAGAGCTGCTGGCCAGCCAGGAGCCCAGGCGCCCTTTATTTGCAGTACTCTTTCCTGAACTCTGGAACCAACAGAAAAGCTGGTGTCAACTCTCTGCCCCATTCCGTGGGAAACTAAGAGCAGACATTCTACAGAACCTCTCAGACTCCTTTGCAGGGATGGTGAGGGTCTTCTACCCGTGGGGCTTGCTGGGAATGAGTAGGCTGGGGTTTTGCCTGGGTCAGCAGAGGGGTGGCAGAAACCTCCCTCCCAGTGCTCACCTTTGTCCAGGTCAATGCTCTTGGCAGGCAGGGGGCTGTGGGCCAGCTCAGCCCTCTCCTTCAGGATGTTGTTCTTGTAATCTGTATCGGGGGAGCAGGGTGAGGTCCTCCCAGGGGCGCCCTCCCCAGCCCAGGCCTTTGTGTCCGGCCTACCTAGCTGAATGTCTTCACTCCTGTAAGGAGCCTGGTCCTCTTTGGCCGCAGCAAACTCCGCCAAATTTACATCCTTCCTGGAGAGGCAGCAGGTTAGAGGTGTGGCCGGCCTGGGCGGGGGCGGGGCGGGAGGCGGCACTCACCCTGGGGCCTTCGCCAACTTCTTGTCCGAGTACTCGTAGCCTGCCGATGGAGGGAGACGGTGTTGGGGGCAGCCTGGCCCCTCCCCGAGGAAGGCCCCCGCACTTGGGCTCGCCATCCGCGGGGTCGCAGCATCCCTGAGCCCCTGGGTCTGGAATGCTCCTGCCTCACCTCCGCGGCGGCGCTGGCGGGTGGCCAGGACCACAGTGATGAGCAGGAGGATGAAGAGCAGGAGCGTGGCCAGCACGTAGCCCAGTTGCTGGAAGAAGTGGGCCCGGCCCTCGGGGACGATGACGTTGATGACGCTGCGGCCTCGCGCCAGCGTGGGGTCTGCAGGCCAGAGGGAGGCGTCAGGCACAAGCACCAGGGGAGGAAAACTGCCGCCGCCCCCCCCCCACGGGGGACGCCCTCACCTGGGCCAGGGACACTGCCGTGGCCCGAGCCGTTGCCGGGCCAGGCCCGCGGAGGCGGCTCCGCGGCGGGCTCAGTGACCCTCAGGTGGAAGACCCTGCGCTCGTGCAGGCCGCAGTAGTGGTGGTGCAGGTGGCAGGAGTAGGTGCCCTCGTCAGCCGGTTCCAGGGGGTCGATGCTCAGCGAGAAGTCCCCGCGGGCGAAGGCGTCGGCGCCCACCGCCACGCGGTCGCGCAGGAAGGGCGGCCCGTAGGCTCGGCGCTCTCCGGACGCGTACAGGTCCAGCAGGCGGTCGGCTCGGTCGTGTGGCACCCCCGGCGGCTGCCGGTCCCAGTGCGCCACCTGCTGTGCCTCCTCCAGGTGCCGGTCGGTCCACACGTGCGCGCGGTTCACGCAGGTCAGCAGCGCGGGCGCGCCGCGCACCGCCGCCAGCACCTCCTTCTCGCCGTCCCAGTAGGCGCGTGCGGCTTGGGCTGCGGAGGGGAGGGGACGGTCAGCGTCCGGCGGCGGGAGGGGCGGGGGGCGCGCGCAGGGCACACTCACGGTCGTCGGTGACCTCGAGGCGCACGGCCAGGCTCTCGTAGAGGTGGCAGTAGTGGTGGTGCAGGTTGCAGGTGTACAGCCCCTCGTCGCCCTCCTCCACCGCTGCTCACGGCCCGCAGGGAGAGAACCGCCGCGTGAGTTTTCCCGGCCACGCTCGCTCGCGCCCCAGCAGCCGGCCTTCCCCGGGCACCCCGCGGGATTCCCTCTCCTTACCGCGGATAAGCAGTGAGAAGTTGCCGTCATGGAAAGCAGAGGGCGATAGTAGGAGGCGGCCCCGGTCGCGCGGCTCATACACGCGCTGCTCCCCAGCAGAGTACATGTCCACAAGTCGGCGTGCTGGGCCTCCAGGTCCGCCGCTGAGGTCCCAGTGGACCACACGCTGGCGGTCGTGCAGCCGGTCTTGGGTCCACACCATGCGGGGGCTCTGGCAGCGCAACACGGCCTGGGTACCCGCTGCCCAGCTCACTGCCGACTCAGATACCACCGAGCTGCCAGCTGTTGGAGACCCCGAGGGCCCTGGTGGGGAAAGGAGAGTCAGCAGGCTCGGGCCCAAGAGGACTAGTAGGAGTGGGGCTGGAAAGATGCAAAGAGGACTGGGCCCACGATAGGGGTAGAGTGGTCACTCACCTGAGGACAGGAGGACAGCAAAGCCTGGAAGGAGAGGAAGAGTGAAGCTGGGGAGGGGTGCCCTCAGCCTTGGTACCAGTCACCCCCAGCCTGTGGCCACCTGGTTTCTGGGCCCTTCCTGAAGTCCTGGACAAGGCTGTTTCCATGATGGCCACTGAACTGTGGTGAGGGTAAAGCGGGAGAAGTGGGGACGCGGGGTGGGGCTCCTGCAGCTGGACATGGGCAGTCCCCTCACACAGACCCTCTACCCTCACTGCCACCCTGCCTGGGTTTGGGGGACAGCTTCCACCCCAGGGGCTGAGATGAAAGCCAGGATCTGGCCCTTGGCCGGCCGGCTCTGGGGCGTGGGCCTGTCATGGGGCCATTCTTAGGTGGCCATTGCTACATCCCTGTATGGAGTCCACCCAGACTCCTCAGCCTGAGGCCTGCTCACATCCTCCTGTGGAAGGGCCACACCGCTTGAGCCCTCAAGGATTCTGAGACCTTAGACCACCAGGGTCACTGCCTGCCACCAGGACTCAGTGGGACCCTGACAGCCTTCTCCCAGGTCAGGAGCCTGAAGCCAGAGGAGTGGACATAGGGAAGGCACCCCCATCTGCCACCCCACAGGACCAAGTTCCTACTGCGGAGAAGTGGCCGAGTGCCCAGAGCTTCAGAGAGGAATGTGCAGGGTCAGCAGGCCAGCCAGGGCGGGCCCAGGGGCCCTGGGGGGGGCTGGGACAGACCCTGCAAGCCCAGGGTTCTCAGGCACCCCTTCAGACCCCCTCTGCTTCTCCGTGGAAGTGCATTCCTGAGGGGCTGGACCTGGAGCCCCACGGTGAGTCGGGTTTGGGAGGACCTATGGAGGCACCTTGGCCACAGCCTCCTGCCCTTCTGGGCTCCAGCATCCCCACCACCCACAGGCAGGACTGTCGGAGGTCTGTCTGAATCCTCAGGCCCTCAGGTGAAGGATCTCTGTGAGGCCCCCCAGCCTAGCCCCTTCCCTGCAGGAACGCCTCACCCCTCCCAGCCCAAGCTCAGACAGGCAGCTCTGCCCAAGCGTGAGTTCGCCCAGAGTCCTGGGCGCTGGCACCCCAGCCCCAGCCTCCCTACTCACTCTCCAGGAGCAGGAGTTTCCACAGCAGGGCGCGGGACGGCAGCTCCATGGCGCCAGCCCAGCCCCTCTGGCTTTGTCTCCCTCTAGCCTAACTCTCCAGAAAAACAGCGGACCACCTCCCCCCGCCTAGCCCCCGCCGTGACATCACGGAGCCCGGGGCCTGCGGTCTGTGCCCCGCCCACTCCGCTGCTCCAGCCCCTTGGCCTCCCCATCCTTGGCTGGCCTGGTGGGGAGGGGCTGCCTTGCAGCCAACCTGCCCTGCAGGGTGGAGTGGAGCCCTGGCTGGACACTCACTGGCCAGCAGAGGGAGGGGTAGTACCCAGTCCTTGTGGGGGTCACAGAACCTGAGGTAGGACCCCTGAGGCCAGGAGGGTATCAGTGACATCTGGGACTTCCTGGTGGGGACTCCTGTGTCCCCCAACTTCTGGTGTCCCCCACAAGAGCTGCCTCCCACCTACTGGCCTCTGTGCCAGATGGCCCTTTGCCTCTGCCTCTTAGCTGAGGAGGACCTTGGCACCCTTCCAGGGACCCTGGTGGGCTCTCTGGGAACAGCATTAAGGGCATTGCAGCACAGTCCTCTTTAGGACCCAGAGGAGCCAACCAGGGAGGCAGGGTAGTGCTCCTGGCACTGAGGCCAGAGAGGTGGTCGACCTGGACAGAGCCTCGTGACCCTGAAGTCGGACCCCCACCCAGGGGAGGCAGGGCGTAGGACCCCCAACCACTCACCACTGAAGGAAGGGCACAAATGTGAAGCTCTGGGAAAACTTACAAAGTCACATAAACAGATGTAAAATAACAGGGCAGGCCCCGTGCACCCAACCCACTCCTGCTCGTTAGGCAAACCTCAAGACAAAAAGGAAGAAAAGAAGATTCTCAACAACCACAGAACCCCTCCAAGCAGTCGCAGCCCATTTGGATGGAATCCTCACAGGCCCCAAGCCCTGGGGCAGGATTCTGAACCCTGCCTTGGTTCTCAAGTCTTCAGACCGGGCTTCTACCCCTGGGGCTGCTGCAGGGGAGGGGACAAATGGGGACAGAGGGCCACCAGGACCTGAGGGTCCTGGCTTCTCTGGGCTGGGTGGGGCCCGTTTCCCACCCCAGAATCCATGTGGCAACTTGACCCCAGGCTCCTCCTGGGCCTTCTCGGCCTTCATTCTGGAAAAACAAGCCCCGCCCGGCGGTCCTCCAGCCTGGCCTCCCCTCTGTTTGTCTAACTGGTTTCCATTAGTGCTCAGACCTCTGTGGACATCTCACTACACACCCTGGAGCAGGGCCTCGGCTGCCTGTCTCTCCCATCCCACCTGTCCCTCACTCACATTCTCTGATCCCACAGAAAGAGAAGGTCCAGGCCACAGGCAGATGGCTGGCCTCTGGGGCCTGGGAGGGACCCTGGCTACAGTGGTAGTCTGGGGGGAGTTAAAAGGAGCCTAGAGGCACTGGGTCTACTCCTCTGCTCAGACCAGGTCACCCTAAGTAGCCGCAGGGCCTTCTCCCTCCCTGTGGGTCCCCTGGCCTCAAGTCCTGCTGAAATTTGGGGGGCCCTAAAAAAGTGCAGAAGCCAACAACCCGCAGCAGGTCATGAGCCACCCTGCCCTTGGAGAGGCCTCAGGCCAGGGAGTCAAGGGAGCAGTCAGGCCCACTGCTCCCTCCCATCCCTAACAGGAAATGGGGGGGGGGTAGGCTGCCTGGCTGCGGACCAGCGCCTGCTCCCCGCCACAGCCGAGGGCCTGGGACCCTCCTGCTCCTTCCTGGGCTGGGCTGTGGAACCCCTGCCAGCCCCTGGGCTGCCTCCCATGCTGTGGGCTCACAGCCCACTCCCCACTGGTGTCTTCATCCCTGCAGGCCAGGACAAAACAAAACCACTGACCTCACTGTGCTCTGGCCAGGCCTCCAGCACCTCTCCTAGGGGCGTGGCCAGACAAGGGGATTGCCAGCCCGCTGGCTCTAGCTGGGATCCAGGATCCGGTGTTGGCTCCTGTTGCTGGTGACTCGGACATTCCAAGCAGCAGGCTCATCGGCACATGGGGAAGAAAAGCCACAGGCACAGAGACAGCCAGACCCGACTGTGCACACAGCTGTGCACAGCTCTCACGCTCACGCTCAGGTTTGGAGTGGTTTGGGTACTGGGAATGGGAACCACCGAGGCTCCCTACCACTGGGCCACATCTCCAGCTGTTTGACTTCCTTTGCTGATGGGGTCTCACTGGGTTGCCATCCTCCTGCCCCAGCCTCCTGAGTAGCCCGCGGTACTCACTCACACGCTCACACAGTCACCCCACACCATCACCCCCCACACACAGTCACACTCACACACACACACATATACACTCACATACACTCTGCCTCAGTCGGTCCACAGGAACAGTGAGACCAGACGCACACACAGACAGAGGGGCCCCCTACACACTGCTGCTCCTCCACAAGGGTCCACGCTGGGCTGATTGTGGCTCTGTGGTAAAGTGTGTGCCCAGCCTGCTCGAGGTCCTGGGTTCCATCCCCAGCACTGCAAAATCAACAAAACAACCAAAAAAGGTAGCTTCTTTTAAAAAACTGCACATGGGTTCTTTTTTTTTTTTTAATATTTATTTTTTAGTTTTCGGCGGACACAACATCTTTGTTGGTATGTGGTGCTGAGGATCAAACCCGGGCCGCATGCATGCCAGGCGATCGTGCTACCGCTTGAGCCACATCCCCAGCCCCACATGGGTTCTTTATTCAGCAAGCACTTACTAGGCATCAACTGCAGGCCAGGCCTGCGTCAGGCACCATCCAGCACTGCAGAACACTCAGGCCTGCCCCGCTGGCAACCTCACGCTGGTTTCTTCAGATCATTCTGGGTTTTGTTTTGTTTGTTTCTGTTTTTTGTACCTAGGATTCAACCCAGGGGCACTTAACCACTGAGCCACATCCCCAGCCCTTTTTTTATATTTTATTGAGAGACAGGGTCTCGCTGAGTTACTCAGGGCCTCACTAAATTGCTGAGGCTGGCTTTGGACTTGTGATCCTCCTGCCTCAGCCTCCTAAGTCACTAGGATTATAGATTGCACCACTTTTTCACCCAGCTCCCCAGCCATTTTTTATTACTTATTTATTTATTTTTAAAAATAACTTTATTTTGTTTATTTGTTTTTATATGGTGCTGAGGGTCAAACCCAATGCCTCACATGTGCAAGGCAAGCACTCTGCCACTGAGCCAAAATCCACCCCCCCCATATTTTTAAAAAATCTCTTTAGCTGGGTGCGGTGGCACATGCCTGTCATCCCAATGACTCAGAAGACTGAGGCAGGAGGGTTAGGAGTTCAAAGGCAGCCTTGGCAACAGCAAAGCCCTAAGGAACTCAGTGAGACCCTGTCTCTAAATAAAATACTATAAAGGATTGGGGATGCGGCTCAGTGGTTGAGTGCCCCTGAGTTCAATCCCTGGTACCAAAAATACACACACACACACAAATATATATATATGTATATACATACATACACACAGACACATACACATATGCACACATTTTTAGTCCTAAATGAATGCAATACCTTTATTTTGTGTGTGGTGCTGAGGATTGAACCTAATGCCTTACATGTGGGAAGCAAGCACTCTACCACTGAGCCACAACCACAGCCCCTGTATTTTTATTTTGAACAGGGTCTCACTGAGTTGCTTAGGGGCTCATGAAGTTGCTGAAACTGGCTTTGAACTTGGATCTTCCTGCCTCAGCCTCTCTAGTCATTGGGATTACAGGTGTGCACAACTGTGCCTGGCCCTGCTGATCATTCTGTGCACTGAGCGAGTACCAAACAAGCAAGTATCCAACAAGGTAGACAGACACTTGCTTGGCTGGACTGGCCAAGGACGGGCTCCAAGGGCTGAAGAGGGGGCTCGAGGAGGTGGTCTCCTGTATGGCAGGGCAGCAAAGGAGGCCTGGGCTGGGTCTGCACAGGAAGGGAGCACGGCTGGTGGGCGAACCTGTCAGGGAGTATGTGGACACAGAGGTAAAGGGCTCCACAGTCCACAGTGGGCAGAACTAAGAAGGTGCCCAAGATTCCTGGCCCCTGGGGCCTGTGTCCATCCAGCCCCTCCCTGGGAACGTGGGTCCGATAGGTCACATCTCGGCTGGTCCGTGGGGACCCTGATCTGACTAAGGAGCGTGTCCCTGTCCTGGCAGCCAACACAGCCAACTCTGGCTGGGGGCAGCAGGAGCCCGAGGAGTGGCCGGCGTCCGCAGAGGGTGGCCCTCGGGAGCCAAGGGAAGACGGGACCTGAACCCCACAGCTGCCAGGAACCAGGGCCTCCTCAGGGACAGCCCGGCAGAGAGACAGGCCCTGGCTGTGGGAGCTGTGTGGGACGCCCGGTGGCCGCAGAGCACCAACCTGGCCACAGCCCCGTCCATGAGGAGGAAGCTTCCCCAGGCCCACCCTGCTGGGTCTCCAGTTTGGGACTGGCTACTGATGGAGGGGCCCAGTGGGTGAGGAAGGCCAGCCTCTCCTTCCTGGAGAGCCGAGGGGGGCCCAGCTGCAGTCCTCTTGCCTCAGTCCCCCAGGTGGGTGGGACTATAGGTGTGCTCTGGGTCTGATTGTTGTTTTTTGTTTTGTTTTGTTTTTTTGCTGTTATTGTTTTTTGTCTATTTATTTTTAACTTTTTATACTTTTATTTATTTATTTTTTCAACGTGGTGCTGAGGATCAAACCCAGGGCCTCGCACATGCTAGGTGAGCACTTTACCACTGAGCCACAACCCCAGCCCTTGTTTGTTTGTTTATTTTTTGTACCAGGGATGAACCCAGGGGTGCTCAATCACTAAGCCACTCCCTAGCCACTCCCCCCCCCCTTTTTTTTTTTAAATTTTGAAACCAGTTCTTGCTAAGTCTCTTAGGACCTCCCTAAGTTGTTGAGGCTAGCTTTGAACTGGCGAGCCTCCTGCCTCAGCCCCTAAGCCACTGGGAGTACAAGTTTGTGCCACCCTTCATGGCTCTGTTTATTTGATTTTGTTTTGCTTTGTTTGAGCTGCGTTCTTCTTTAAAATAATTATGCTGGGGGCTGGGGATGTGGCTCAAGCGGTAGTGCGCTCGCCCGGCATGCGTACGGCCCGTTCTTTTTTAAAAAAATAATAATTATGCTGGGCTGGGATTGTGGCTTAGCGGTAGAGCACTTGCCCAGCACTTGCCCAGCACAGGTGGGACCGGCTTCGATCCTCAGCACCACATAGAAATAAAGGCATCGTGTTGTGTCCATCTACACCTAAAAACTAAATATTTAAAAAATATGAATTATTATTATGCTTTTTCATACAGAGGATTGAACCCAGGGATGCTTTGCCACCCAGCCCTGAGGTCATAGATGTGCTCATGTCTGTTCTGATTGTCACCAAACCACAGGAGCATTTAGACACAGAGATAAAGCCAGCATGAGAGTTGTGGGTGGCCTCAGCACCTGAGCAAGCATGTCCATGCCTGCCTGAGGAGTTAGCTGCTGGACGCGGTCAGGGGGTGTGGCTCTGAGCCTGGGCTCAGGACGGCTGAGCCGTCCTTCCTAGTTCATTCCCGGTGGCAGGGGCTTCTAACAGGGGAGCCCTCCAAGTTGTGGGGTAGTGGTTAGCAGATGGCAGGACCCTCCCCTTATGTCTGCAGACCACCTCACCCTCCACAGCCAGGCAGGTGGTTTTGGGGTCGCACGGGGCCCCCACAGACAGGCCAGGCTTAGAGACATGCCACTTTGCATATTGGAAATTGGGTTCCAGTTTTGGCAGGCAAAATCAGAAGGCACCGCTGGGGAGACAGACCAGTCAGGGTCACCCAGGGAAGGAGGGCCACTGCCATGGTTCTAATGTGCCAATATTTAAAACCAGCGCGGCAGTGAAGGGTCTGGGAATCCCTTCCTGGGGGAGTCGCCCGTGGCTGGAGGGGGCCTGGGGGCCTCGGGGTGGAGGAAAACTCCTCTGGGCTCAGAAGGAGAACCTGTGCTTTCAGGACGGGCTTTCTCTTCTATGGTGTGTGTCCTCCCAGTTGAACAGTAGCAGCATGCCTTCCTTAGAACATGTTTGTGTTTACATGAATGCTCAGGTCAGATAACAAATCTAAACCTTTGGTTTTAGCCTTAACCACATTAAAGTCTATATACCTCAGCTGGATACGGTGGCACACCACATCTAGACCCAGCAACTCTGGAGGTTGAGGCAGGAGGATAGCAAGTTCAAAGCCAGCCTCAGCAACTCAGACCCCTTCTCAAAAAATAAAAAATAAAAAGGGCTGTGGATATTGCTCAGCGGTAAAGCACCCATGGGTTCAATCTCCAGTAACCGCCCCTCCAAAAAAGAAATGGACAAGACAACCTGGATGTATCCGACTCACATCACTACACAAGTTGACTGTAAACCCAGTACTCTTTAAATAGTGACCTACTCTTTCTGTAATCTTTTGTGGATTTTGGCATCTTTAGAAGTTATTCAGATGTTTCCTATGAACTTCACCACAAGACACACCTTGTTAACCTCGAGGCTGACAACACTGTGGCAGGTGTGAGCAGAGATCTCAGAGCAGCAGAGCTGATGGGCCACGTCATCAATGGGCTCCACTGGTCAGACTGCACTGCACTGGGTGGGAGTGTCTTCACGGGTCTCCCTGTTTCCCAGCCAGCCGCAGACAGAACTGCTAGGATGGCATATGGAGCCCCGCACCTGGGCCCCAGCTGAAGGGTGCGCCTGGTCCTCCGTATTGTCTTAAGACAAGCCAGGCACATCCCAGACAGGGTGGTGGCACTTCTGTCCCAACTGGTAACCACACCTTCCTCCCGACCCAAGCTGGGGGTCCATTTGGCTTTGCTGCCACATAGGACCAGACTTCTGTCAGCGAGTCCTCAGGAAGCTGCACGCTGCACAACCCTGGACTTCCCTCTTCTGCAGGATGCCTGGGTGGCCCTCACACATGGGCATTTGTTCCAGAACAAAACACCAAGCACTTGTTAAAATGCAAGGAGCTACATGTCATCCAAGCAACTTGGGAGGCTGAGGCAGGAGGATCAAAAGTTTCAGGCCAGGCTGGGCAATTCAGCAAGACCCTGTCTCAAAGAATTATTAGAAAAGGGGGTGGGTGCAGGGAGGCTGGGGATGTGGCTCAGAGGCAGAACACCCTGGGTTCAATCCCCAGTAACGCACACATATACACAAAGTATTTGAGTCATGAAATAGTGTTGGATTATAACCCAAAGTGTGCAATTATCATCCTCCAGTCCATGCTGATCTGCATGTGGAGTGAGTCAACCCAGCTTGAGCAAGCTGGAGTCCACACACAAGGGACAGGAGGGCCAGACCTGCCTCTGTGGCCAACCACCTGCTGCCGCTCGAGATTCTGCCCATCAGGACTTCTCCAGGACTTGGTGGGGACAGCTTGTCCATGCTCCCTGTGGTGTTGGCAGGGACGGATCCCAGGACTGGCAGACCCCAGACAGCTTCTCTCCATCGCCGGCCCCCTCTGTCCCTGTGTCCTGTGTCCTACCTGGAGGCCTCCTCTCATGCAGTAGTGTAGGCCTGGCTTCATCCCCCGGATGGCGCTGCAGGTCCCACAGTGTCTTGACAGGTCACAGGCCCAGACTCAGGGGGAGGCAGATGGAGGGGAGCCGCCCGTCACCACCCAGTGCACATGAAGGAGGGGCTGCTGCCCATCTGAGGAGACAGCCCCTGGGGGCGCCCACCTGGCAGTGATATCAAACTGTCTGCAGCACTGTCCGAGGCTCCCAAGGATGATCCTTCATAAAAGATGTCAGATATTTCAATTTTCCATAATTAAAGAAATACAACCTTAAATATCTTGTGGGGAAAAAAGGTAACTTGCCTGACTTCTTGGACAGACTAGGAAATCTAAGAAAGCAAAATTCACTAAGCTTTCATAAACAGAAGCTAATTCTTCCAGGAGCTGTGATACTGTTACAGTTTTATACCTTTTGACAAAGTCAGGGGAAAGACACACAGTGGCTTCACACAGAAATTACAAAGCCAGATAATTTGATCAAGGCTTCTTAATCAAAAAGAACTGATTAAAAGAACTACCTGGCAGTGCGGGGTGGTGCACACCTGTGATCCCAGAGATTTGGGAGGCTGACCCAGGAGGATCACATTTTTTCCTTCTTTCTTTTTTTCTTGGTACTGGGGATTGAACTCAGGGGCACTTAACCATTGAGCCACCTCCCCAGCCCTTTTTTTTGTATTTTATTTAGAGATAGAGTCCCTGATTTGCTTAGGACCTTGCTAAATTGCCGAGGCTGGCTTTGAACTCAGGATCCTCCTGCCTCAGCCTCCTGAGCTGCTGGGATTAGAGGCACGTCATTTACCATGGCACCCAGCCAAAGATCACATTTTTTTTTTTTTAGAGAGAGAGAGAGAGAGAGAGAATTTTAATATTTATTTTTTAGTTCTCGGCGGACACAACATCTTTGTTGGTATGTGGTGCTGAGGATCGAACCTGGGCCGCACGCACGCTAGGCGAGCGCGCTACCGCTTGAGCCACATCCCCAGCCCTAAAGATCACATTTTCAAGGTCAGCCTCAGCAATTTCACTAGGCCCTGTCTCAAAATAAAAAAATAAAAAGGGCTGAAGTGTAACTCAGTGGTAAAGCACTTGCCTAATGATTAGGCCCTGGGTTCTATGTTTAGCACCACCGTAATAATCAATTAATTAATTAAAATAATAATCAAGTTTTGAGTCAAACAGAATCTTAGCCACTCAATCTCTGTATGTAGGGTCCTTGCCTACGATCTGCTAAGAAACAAACGATTCCTGCAGGAACTGAGTGCAGACCTGAGGTGGAAGGGACTCTATTTCCTCAAGGAGCCGCCACAGGATGAGCCCTGAGAAAAGGACCACATCGGAAAGGGGACAGCAGGGACGCCTTGAGGAGGCTGAGAGAACACCCTGGCTGTCCCTGGCAGCCCCACAGTGCAGGAAGGAGGGTTTGAGGAGGGACCCGAAAGTGTAAGAAGTAATGGTGCTTCTGTGATCCCAGCAGCTTGGAAGGCTGGAGGACCGTGAGTTCAAAGCCAGCCTCCGCAGTTCAGCGAGGCTCTCCGCAATTCAGCGAGACCCTGTCTCTAGATAAAAAGGGATGGGGATGTGGCTTAGTAGTTAAGCACTCCTGGGCTCAATCTCCAGTACCAAGAAAAGAAAAAAGAAAAAAAAAATTACCGACAGCCACGCCAAGCGTTCCTGAGCAGCCGTCTCCACTGGATGGTGTCCTCGCACAAGCCTGGTGGCACCATATCAAACAGAAGCAACAGAGCCAGCCAGGGTGGGCCACACAGCTGTGGGGCCATAGCCTCTGCCCCCACCCCAACTCTGACTCCCCACGTTGGGGCCCTGCAGCCCATGCTGCGGGCTGCTGCTCCCCTGACAGTGGAACAACTCAGCAGATATCTCCAGCCCTAGGCACCCGTTCCAGCACCCTTTCTGAGGGAGCTCAGCAGCGGGCCTTGGCCCAGCCTAGGGAAGTAGCCTGATGGGAAGGACCCACTGCTCCCCCAGACCACAGGGAAGGAGGCTGGCTGGAGGTGCAGGCCTTGCTCCACACATCCATGCCTGGCCCAGCACAGGAGCCTCTGAGTGGGGATGCCTTGGCTGGAGCACCAGGCTCACGTGAGCACAAGGAGCCATCACACTGCAGTCAGGCAGGTCTCGGGACCTAGCTCAGTGAACACTCACTGGACACTGGCCATGCAGGCACAGGTGGGGCAGTGGGGGCCTGAGCTCATGCAGATGCCCCATTATTGAGGTGGACGTCAGCTCCCAGCCCAGGGTCCAAGAGATATCACGTCAGAATGTGCCTGACACCACCCTCACCAGCCCTGGCCGTGGCTGGAACTCAAGGCCCGAGTGCTGCTAGGAGAGGGGATGAGGACAGTTGATAGCCAGACCAGGCAGCTGGACAGGCTCCACCCTGCTGCACCTAGCCCACCTCTGGCCAGGGATGACAAAAAGGAAGGAGGAGCTGGGAAGCAGGGTTGAGGCCAAATAGGGGAAGAGAAAACCACCTTTTGAAGCCTGAGAGCAGCTGTGGAGATAAAAATAAAATCCCCAAATTGTCTGTTGAGGCAGTGGCCAGGATACAAAGGCTTCCAAGCCACAGGCAGAGAAACCTCTGCAGTCCAGGCCCCACTCCAGGGGGCAGGGTGGAGAGGAGGAGGGGACTAGAGATACGTGGGAGCTCACCCTTACCCATGCTGACGTCTGGGGCTGGTTCTGTGGTGGGCACCCTGTCTCATAGGTTTGGCAGCATCCCTGGCCTCGGCCCCCAGTGTAACCACCGAGTGTCTCCAGATGTGGCCCAGGGCTCACTTAAGAACCTCTGCCCTGAAGGCCCAGGAGGCAGAGTGGCCTGGAGCCACCTCTGGCCAACACTCCAGGACCTGGGATGGAGGGGCCACCTGGCGTGCTATTCCCACAGGCTACCCCACCAGGCCCCAGAGGCTCAGGCTTCAGACAGCCCACTCTACTCCACACTTCTCCCGCAGCAAGGAAGGGCGGGGTGAGCGGCAGGGCAGCTCCTGTGGTAGGGCTGGCAGGAAATACCAGGAGCAGCTGCTTGGCAGCCCTGGGCGCTGGCCAAGAGAACCAGCAGCAGGCAGGAGGACTAACTCCAAAGGGAATCCCCTGCTTCACCCAGGGGAGGTTCCACTGCTGACAACCTGGTCCTAGGACCCCAGCCCACTCACTGCAGGGGAATCTAGATCCAGAAAGGTGCCTGTGACCCTGCTGGAAGGCCTGTGGGGCGTTTCCTGCCTGCTGTTCTGGTCCTCAGCCTGGTCCCAGGAAATGCCAGCGATCAGGCTGCTGCCCCCTTGTGGCAACCAGCATAGGCCGCCAAGCTGTGGTCAGCCTATTTACAAAGCCCCTGACAGGGACCTGGACATGACCCTGCTTGTCTCTACCTGGCTCCCAGGACCAAGTGGGGTCACCTGTGCAATGTCCCTTTTACTTTGAAGCTCCCACCTCTCCTGAGACCCAATTTGCAGGGACTTAAGCCCAGGTCTCAAAAATGTTTTATTTTTTCTTTTAAATATTTTTGTTGTTGTAGTTGGACACAAAACCTATTTTTTATCAATTTATTTTTATGTGGTGCTGAAGATAAAACCCAGGGCCTCCACATGCTAGGCGAACACTCTACCACTGAGCCACAACCCCAGCTGCCCCCCTTTTTAATATATATATATATTTTAGTTGCAGATGGACAAATACCTTTATTTATTTTTATGTGGTGCTGAGGACCAAACCCAGTGCCTCACACATGTGAGGCAAGTGCTGTACCGATGAGCCAAAATCCCAATCCCAATGTCTGTGTTTTTTGGTGGGGATTGAACCCAGGGCACTTCACCACTGAGCTACATTCCTACACACTGCCCTTTTTAAAAATTCTGAGACAAGTTCTCAGTAAGTTGCTTAGGGCCTAAATTGCTGAGGTTGGGGCTGGTTCTGTGGTGGGCACCCTGCCTCGTAGGTTTGGCAGCATCCCTGGCCTTGGCCCCCAATGTAACCACCGAGAGTGTCTCCAGATGTGGCCCAGGGCTCACTTAAGAACCTCTGCCCTGAAGGCCCAGGAGGCAGAGTGATCTTCCTGACTCAGCCTCCCAAGTTGCTGGGATTACAGGTGTGCATCACCACACCTGGATTCCCAGACATGTTTCTGGGAAGCCCTGAGAGTCCTCACGAGAGGTGTCCTGGCCCTGAAGTGGGCAGCAGACAGAGGCTGCAGTCTATATACAAGCCTGTATCCCCGGCATCTAACTCAGAGATGAGCGGGCAGGGAGCAAGGCGGATGAGCCCCCACACAGTCCTGGTGCGCTAACCAGGCTCCCTGCCTGCAGTCCAGCTTCTCCACGGCTTGATGCGTAAGTGCAGGGGTTGGTCCCTCTGGGACAACTCTTGGGGGTGATGTTTTCCCTTTACCTGAGGGAACTGGGCATCATGAGCCCTGTCTCAAACTAAGGCTCTGGGCTTCTCCAGCTCTTTGAATAGCATCCCATTCTCACCCCCAGCCCTAAACCTTCCTAACCACTCTCTAGGCCCTCCACCTAATCAGTCCCCACTCCCACCGAGAACCCAGGGAAGTGTCAGAGGATGAGAAATTAGGCAAAGGCACCTGGAAGACTGACAGCCATGCCAGTGCCTGCCCCCATGGCTGGACATGGCTATCTCAGCCAAGCAGAAGGGCTCAGAGGACCCAGGAACCTTCAGGGTACCATTCCCATGTCTAGGAAAACCAGGGCCTTTCCTGCCTCCTCAGCAAGCCCCACCCACACCTCCATCCACAAAATATATTCTAGTCACCCCTGTCAACCTGTCCCTCAGCACTTTGCCATCTGTGTGTGCACTGAGTCCCCCAATCCTGGGCTGTGTACAGCTGCCTATGGCAGACATTTATTCAGCAAGGTCAGGCAAGACAGTGAGGGCCATGGACAGATAACTGGACCCCTTGGGCCCTGAGACCCTCCAACAAAGAGGCCAGTGGCCCCCATCTTAAGAGAGCCCATGCCAGGCAGAAAAGTCCAGGGCAGCCCAGAACCCCATGACAGGCAGATGTCCAGGACAAGTAGGAACAGCAGAGAAAGGATCCCAGTCTCATTTATTCTTCACATAGATCTTGGGGGTCTGCCAACCCTCGGGGGCCTCCTTCAAGCCAGCTTTCAGCCAGATGCGCTTCAGGTCTCTCTCGAACTTGATCTGCAAGGGTAAAGAAAGTGACCACCAATTGACTTTTGGCAAAGGGACACACTATCAGTCACTCACTCCCTCTAAGCCCAAGAAGGTGCCCTGACATACCTGCTTCCGTTTTAGGCGTCCTTCCCGTACCTTCCGCCGCAGGAACCGTGTCCTCTTGACCAGCTTGCGGTACTTGTGGTGGTTCATCTTTCGCCGGCGGATCTTCAGCACATTTTTGCACTGCATGTGAGGGGCATCCCAGATACCCTCATGCTCCTGCCTAGCCTCCCCTTTCACCTGACTGGGTGGACACTGGTAGTGCTGAGTGGGAGCAGCGGATACTAGAACCCCAGTATCCAGTCTGGGCAAGAGGTAGCGGGCAGTCATCCAGCTCTCCAGAGGGCTGATGGCCATCTTCCTGGGGACCAGCAATTCCTCAAGCTCCAACTGGGACCCCTTGCCAGGAAGAGATACAGCCCTACTTTGGCCAGTGGACTGCAAGGTGTATGGTGGCCGGCAGGCATGGCTGCCCAGCACCCCTGAGACAGGCCACGGCCGACTGCAACCTGC
The DNA here is from genome assembly GCF_052094955.1 of Ictidomys tridecemlineatus. Classification (NCBI taxonomy): domain Eukaryota; kingdom Metazoa; phylum Chordata; class Mammalia; order Rodentia; family Sciuridae; genus Ictidomys; species Ictidomys tridecemlineatus. The sequence goes on from NC_135487.1 coordinate 274,249, forward strand.
AAGAAACAATGTAGCATAGTTACCAATGGTGAGGCGACACTAGACAGGAGCCCTGCAACCACCCAGGCCTGGGCAGCAAGTCCACCCCAGGCCCAGAATGGATGATCTGCCCCTTATTCCGGTTCCAAACCCCAGCGATGTTCTCACAGGAAGCCGATGGCCACATCCCTACCTCCAGCTGAGGGTGACAAACACGTTCCTAACCCAGGCCCGCATCCCAACCCTCAGGGCTCCTACCTGCCCAGGGAAGAGCCCTGACCAGCTGAAAAGCCAGGCGCTGCAGGAACATGGTCTGCGGGAGGCGGCGGCCCAGGTGCTCGGGGGAGCTGGAACACAGGCGGCTGCTGGGGTCCAGCGCGAGCCGCGACGGGGCAGGCCGCGCAAACCCCGCTTCCCAGCACTCTGGGTCCCTCTGGCCCGCAACGACGAGTCGCCTTCACAAGCCGCTGGCCCCTCGGACGTCCAGAATCCAGATCGAATCCCGCCTCCGCCACTCCGGCTAGCCGCCCTCCCTCCCCGAACCTCAGTTCCCGCGGGCACCCAAGCCAACAGCACGGGGCGATCAACGTCCGAACGAACTGAAGGGCCCAGGCCTGGGAGCACGGCCCCGCCGGAGCCTCGCGACCTCAGAGGTTGTGACCCCGGCGGCTCGAACAGACTATTTCACCGCCGCGCTCGGCACTTCCGGTCCGTTGCCAAGCCGGCTCCCGGGTGGGTCTAAGGCTCAGTTGCCCCTGGCGACCTCCCGGCGCCGGAGTTCGCGGAGGCACAGGCCCCACGGGGCTCAGTAGGCGAAGACTTCCGGTTCGAAGGGCCGCCCTGGAGCAGACGTCAGTTCCGCCTCGTCCCAGCGGAAGGAAACTACACTCCCTACGTCGGGGTATCTACCGAGCATGCGCCGCCTCAAGGCGCCTCCGGACTCGCCCTGGCTCGGGTTTCCTGCGGCGGGCGCAAGGCTGCGGCGACGGAAATGTCACACTCTGGGCGACGGAAGTGGCTAGGGCTGCTTTTGTTCGGGCGGAGCTCCCTCCGGAGTTGGGGACCAGCTGTGGGCGGGACGGGACTAGTCGAACCGGCGGTAACTCGGTCGAAGCTGCCGCCGCCCGGACACTGGGAAGCGGGGCCCTTTCTTAACTGGCAGCTCCCGCTGCCCCTAGGGCTTGACAGGCTGGCCTTGCAGCAGGGACGTCTAGGGATCCTTAGCAGGAAGAGGCCAAGCAGGTCTTCCCCAGGCACCATCCTGGCTAAGGAGCGAGTGGCAGGGAAGATAGGCCAGTGAGGACAGAAACTGCAGGCGCCAGGTCCAGCTCTGTAACTGAGCAACACAGGTTCCTGCCTCCTAGAGGAGGTGCCCAGGACTCCCAAGCAGGAAGATTTTGACCACGTTTGGGAACCCACCTCTCACCTCAGTCACACAGCATATCCTAGTAACTGGTCTTGTCACAAAGGGCAGGTTGGTGCCCTCAACTCCAGTCCTCACCTTGGTGTGGACTTCTTTCACCTAACCAGGGTCCAGGAAGATGCAGAAAACCAGGTCATCAATGTTATTAACAGTCCAGGCAAGGGCAAAAAGAATCGGGGGTCGGCAACCTCGGCCTCCAAACTTCTGAGGAGTTGGGCCGTAGATAAGAGTACCTCCGGAGAGGCAGGGACTAATGGGTGAGACAGTGCAAGAGCTCCAGTCTGAGAGTCTTGAAGAGGCTGGATGAGGCCAGAGCACCCACTTTCCCCATCTCAGGAACCAGCCAGGCTCTAGCTTTCAGCCAAGCTTGTGAGGGTTCCTGTACCATAGCAGACCCCAGGCCAAAAGGGAAGAGGTTCATCTGCAGCAGAGAAGCTAGCTGCTTGGTCACCTTGGCCATGCAGCACATACAGGGCTGGGACACCCTCAGTCACAGGTGATGCTAATGCCTCCCCCACCCCACCCCACCCCACAAAATGCCCTTGCCAGATCTGACTGGCTGCTTCCCACAACAGGGATGTGAACAGCCCCTGCCAAGCTAGAGATGCTAGAACCTGACTAGGGAGATTAATTTTTCATAAAGATTGGAAATAAGAGGATTGGTGTGTATGTGCTGTTTTCTAATTTTATTGTGTGGCATTGGGGACTAACCCAGGGCCTCACACAGGCTAGGCAAGCATTCTACCACCGAGTTACATTGCCAGGTGTCTCTACAGCCAACATTAAGTTGCCAACACAATTTTCATTGTGGTGTCATGTCAGGTTTCACTAAGTTGCCCAGGCTTCCTTCAAACTTGCAAACCTCTTGTCTCAATTCCTACATTATAGCTGAGATTACAGGCACGTGCCATCAGGTCCAACTTCTAGTTTTGTGTTTTTTTTTTAATCAATGGAACTCTTTAGTCTCAATTACTGCATGCATTTCTTTTCCCCCAAATACCCATTTGCCTTCAGGAAAAGGTTTTCTTCAGAACTTTTGTAGAAATTTTGCAGTTCTGGCCTGGAGGCTGGAAAGGCATCAATGCCGGTGGCTGAGGGTAGGCCAGGCTGGGGCTTACACTGTAGCCTGAGCTGAGTACCCCTAAAGTCCTGGGCTACAGAAACCTAAACCAGGCAAAGTGCCTGCTGCCTCGCCACAGCCCTGCAGTAGAGTGCTGCAGTCAGCTTATGCCAGATCCCACCACAACAGCTAGCTGTTCATTTTCACTTTTATACCCTGCTTTTAACATAGCATTATCCAACAAACTGTAACAAAAGGGAAATACAGGGCATATTGCTTCCTAGTTGTGTACTTTTTTTTTTTGGTAACAGAGTTTGAACCCAGGGGCACTCAACCACTGAGCCACATCCCCAGTATTATTTTGTATTTTATTTAGAGAGAAGGTTTCACTGAGTTGCTTAGCACCTCACTTTTGCTGAGGCTGGCTTTGAACTTGCAATCCTCCTGTCTCAGCCTCCTAAGCCACTGAAATTACAGGCATAAGCCACCACACCTGGCATAGTTGTATACTTTTTATCTATAACCATAAGATCATTTGAGTATTATAAAGTGATGGAAACACTGTAGAGTAGCTACTTCATTGAATAAAACTGTGTTGGCAAGTTAAAAATCAGCCATGGTATCAGTATAGCACAGTTGCTCAGTGACAGGTATCAACAGAAGCAAAGCAGAAGCAGTGGTCTCTTTAACCCATGCTGCATGGACTCCTCACAGGATGAGGGAAAAATTGGCCCCACAGTCTCACCAGGCAGGGCCACCAGGATGAACCAGGTAGCCAGAGCTCACACATCCCTGGCTGGCTACAAGATGGAGCACTGTGTTGGCTTTGCTAAGGTCCAGGGCCATGAACAGGTGCCAGTGTGCCCTGGGGAGGGGCAGGGAATCTCCACAATCCCAGCATGTTGTAAGGCTTGCAAAATGCACCCCAAGCTTACTCCAAGCCCCAGCACTTCCTCTCAGCACTGGGGCTGCTGAAAGTCCCAATGGATGATGTCTTGTGCCCTTGCTGCTGAGCCCAGAAGGGGGCCTTGGGCAGCAGCTGAGGAAGGAGTTTGAAGCTGTGGCCATCTCTTACAGCTACAACACTCAACATGCTCCCTGGAGGGTCAGAATGAGGCTTGAGTATCACGTTCATGATATGCTGGCATGGACATAGCTCAGGCACTACAGTAGCCACATGCTCACCAGACGGTGCAGAGGTGGTACCTGCCATTGCCAGGCAATCCCAGAAGCCTAGGCTGGCAGGAACTCCACACATCCTTCCTTTCAGATACCCTGTGGCTGTCCTTATCCATGGAATCTCAACCTCTCTGGTGCTTAATTGAGGTGCTGGTTTAGGAAGGTAACCACTGACAGAAGAGCCAAAACCAGATAAATGACAGGCCCAGGTGAGACACGGCACCATCCACCTCAGGAACAGGAAACAGCTCCAGGCCTAATCTCATCTGCCCAATGGCCCTGCACAGGGCAAGGCCAGCTCTGGGGACACCTGCCAGATGCCCTGCTTCTGGTTATCCTGTGCTGAGATATGCTCCAGGGCCCTTCAGTACTTTCTTGTCTTTATCTCTTCCCTCCTACAACCCTCCAAAAGCAGCCTTTCAAAAGGCAAATGGTTTCAGGAGGTGCAAGGGGGCTCAGTATAAACCCAACACTTTAATGACAGCAGGGAGCAGGGATGGTAGCTCAGACGTGCCATCGTGGCTCACAAGCAAGCAGAATAACAACCTAGAAAGCCTGTAACATCCCAAGCATCCTGAGAAGAGAACTGTTTATTCAACCACGTAAAATGCATATATAGGAAACTTCTCTATTTGGGAGCTGGTGGCCAGCACACAGCATTGCACAGATAAAAATATACGACTTTCAACACAGACCTAAATACCTTCACATTTTAAAAATCAGAATTCTCTACACAAGTTTTAAGCTGGCAGAATTCCAGTTCTGAGTTTTCATACATAGCTTTCCTTGTATTAAACACATGTTTATTTACAACGTGGATAGAGAATAAAGGGCTATTAAGGCCATTTTCTCATTGTGAAACACCGCAAAATATGTACATAAGTACAACCTAATATAGGCAAAGGTTCTAAAAATCATCTTTCTTGGCTTAACGTAATTGAGCATCAGTACGGGAGTGAAGGAACAGCTTGTCGATAGCACCCAGCCACGCCAACAGGATGTGTGCCTCTGCTTTCCCAAGGAGCCGCCCACAGGGCTCAGCTGAGGACCTCACCTGGGACAGGTGTGTGCCATGCCCCAGGCCACCCTAAGGGCACCTTGCCACCCCCTCAAATCCATTTCCAAATGCATCTCAAGGTCCAGAGTCAAAAAAGTTTTCAAAAAACTATCATGGCCACAGGGCCACTTGAGCCACATGTGCCCTATGGGAGGGTCCAGGACAGCCATGCAGGACCCACCTCACCTCCGATGCCTGCTGTGTCCTGGGTGGTCCCGCTCATAGCGATGGCCTGTGCGTTCATACGACCTTGAACGCTCCCGTCGCTGATCTCTGTAGTAATGACTTTTCTTCTTGTATTTTCCAGAATTATCTGCCCGTTCCCGTGAGCGGCTTCGAGATCGGGATGAGCTCCGACTCCGGGATTTGTGTGGCTTCTGGGTAGGGTACTTGCAATCCTTGGATTTCCGGGAGCCCCTCATCTCAGAGCCTTTGTAGGGAGCACCTCGGTGTGCTTGCCTTGGCGGGGAGTCACTCCGGCTCCGAGAGCGGCTCTGTGACTTGGACCCGCCAGACGTAGAGCCACTGTCGCTTTTTCTGTGAGGAAGGACAACACACCTGGGACCACATGCGTGAGTGCCTGTCCCAGCCAGGCCGGACACACCCACAGGGGCTGACAGAGGCACGACCTCCAAGTTTAGAGAAACAAGAAACCCCGGGGTAAGAGCCACTGTCTTCAGGGGCAGCCCATCCCTTCCTACCACCCTGGGGAAACACCCATCATCACCAGACCCACAGGCAAGCCCCAGGCACGCACCTCCTCTTGGGAGAAGCAGACCTTGATGGGGACCTTGAGTAACTCTGCTCACGGCTCCTGCTCCGGCTTTGGCTCTCTCGTGCCTTTGGCAAGCTGCAGACAGGAGTGGAGCAGTTACACACCAACAGTGTTGCCACCCCCACACCTGGTGACCACCTGAGCAGCTCTGGGTGCCTCACCCGTTCACAGGGCTGTCGGCCTCGGCTTTCTTCCTGCCCTCCACTTTTCTCTTGGCATTCTTCACAGACAATGGGGAAGGCTTGCTTCCTTTACCTTCTTTGGGGGATTCTACCAAATCAATTTTAAGTTAAAAACCAACAGAGAACTATGCCAGTAAGAAACCCATTAGCAGAGAAAGAAAAGGCCACTTCTTTGGGGTGACAGACACACACACTGATTCTAATTTCCAGCCTGGACTCAGAAATTAAGCATGTACCAGGAAGATGCAGAAGGCCTTTTATCTAGGTTCTTCCTTAGGGAAGAGGCAATGAGCACCACTCTTATCTCTAGGGCCTGGTAACACGATCTATGTCATAGAGTATACAATTTTTCATCACATGACAAGATAACTGGGTAGGTAGAGTAAACCAAAGCATTTCAGAAAGGCTGCCTGCCCATTTTGCTTGCTAACAAAAACATAAACACAAAATCCTTGAGGGTCCCTATCTGATTTTATTTTAAAAATATATATATTTTTAGTTGTAGTTGGACATAATACCTTTATTTATTTATTTGTATGTGGTGCTGAGGATTGAACCAGGACCTCGCACGTGCTAGGAAAGCACTCTACTATTGAGCCACAACCCCAGTCCCCCCATCTCATTTTAGATATCACCGATGGTCGGTCAGGGATTCCAGCACTTCTATAGCCCAGACCCACTGCAGGCTCAATTCCCAGGAAAATGGATGGCAGGACTATACCTCAGGATGAAGGCCCAGGAGGGTCACCAGCTCCACCCTTGTAGTAGCATAGTCCTGACCTGACATACTCACCCAGCTTGGGGGCAGGTGAGAACCCTGCAGCGTTGTCCGTTACTGGGGCTCCCCCAGGCAGCAGGCCCCTGGCCTGCGCCTTTGCCTCTTCAATAGCATGCTTTCTCTTTTCCACTTCACTTTCCAAGAGTGTTAAGTCGACCTGAAAAGCCATAATCCCTTTATTCAGAACCAGATGCTTTTAACCAAACACAGATGAATATTACATAAAAATATCCAAAAGAACCTTTTTCCGTGTGTAAAGCTGCAGGATTTTTAAGCAAATTTCTTGAATTTCTTCTTCAGTTGCTCCAAACAAAAGAAACCAGTGGGGACGATTGGGCAAAGGGATCTGTGAACACAAACACCATCAGATCACATTTTCTCAGCAACTTCAAGGCCAAAAAAACTCTTAAAGCAACTAAGAACAACCTGCTGCAGCAAGCAGCTCTGGCAGATTGAGCAACTTAGCAGGTAAACAAATGTCACCACAAGTGGAGAGAGCCATGCCGTGTAGCAGAGCACTGACCTCTAGCGTCCGGGCAGCGAGGTAGATGCAGGCACAGGCGATGCTCTCAGGCTGGAACCGCACGAAGACATCTGTGCGAAGACTGTCGTTCATGTAGTTCCTGAAACCAAGGCACAGCAAGAGTTGTGGACCCTGGCAACCACAGCACCGTCTGCATTACCTAAGGTAGCTACACCTCTAACGTGGTCTACTGCTAGGACTGAGACCTAGACAGTCCTGTGAATCCCAGGAGTTAATGGAGAAACATTTTAGCTGCTTTTTCTGAATACAGGACAGAAAGAGAAATTACTGGGGGGAAAAAAGCTGGCTGAATGTCAGAAATACGGGCTGCTATGAACGAGAACCGACTTTAACTTCACTTTTCCCTCAGCTTTTGGCCTGCTATCATGCAAAGCACAATGCCTCAGAAAGAAAACACTACTTAGTGGTTAAAATGTATTTGTAAAGAAATCTAAATGCTCAAAATCCATAGTGCAGAGAAACATGCAAACTCAAATGAACAGGCTGAGCACGAAGCCTCGCAGATGAGACAAGGTGTCCTGTGTTCCTTTTCTGCGGAGAGTGCTTGCGGCCTGGTCCTTCTCCAGATAACCGAGCCACAGCTTCCACGAAGGAGTCCACTTGCATAAGGGAAAGGCCCCTGGTGCAGTTCAGATGTATGGGAACGTCATGCAGGAGGCCAATGCCCGAGGGAGTCCTCTTCTCGGGCTTACCAAAGAACGTTTCCAAACTGTCCCATTTCAACAAGGAGTCTTAAAATGAACATTCATAAAATCAGACAGCAGCAACAAAATACTAAAAAATACTTAAAGTTTCAACACAGTAAATACATTCTTAAAACTTTATCATATTTTAAAAAATATAAAAATACAAAACTTTGCATAAAACTGACTATATTTTTAATGTTTTCCTTTAGGCATATTTCTCAAAAACTTATAGACTAAAATCAAACCAAATACTGTTTTTATTAATATTGCAGAAACAAGTAATTCCATGAGAAAACAGTTGAAGAGGTCATACATTCACTGCCCAACATGCTCAGATAATGTCACCCACCAGTGCACCACAGGCAGGAGACTTTGAGGGATACCACCCGATATCTTTCCCCTAAATAAACCCCAGAGTAGGTAACATCCAAACCCATTCAGATGCTAAACAATAAATTCCACAGATGCCTACAAGAGGCGGCTGGTCTGGAGGTGCTGGCTCCAGTGTTCAAGAGGGAAGGCAGTGTGGTGGCAGTGTAGCCACTGGTCCAGGAGCCACTGAGGGTAAACAGCCCAGATGTTGGCAAACATTTTGTTTCTAATAACAAATTTCAGTATTCAAACAATAAATAACATTATTCCACTATCTTTTAAGTTCTAAAAACAAATGAAACCTTCAAAACATAAACTTATTGCTATATTTGAAATAATTTACAACATTTTTGTAAAGAGTCCAAGGAATAATTTAAAGATGCACACCTTTACTGAAGGGAGCCCAGCTGAGCTGCTGCAAAGAGCAACATCAGGGCCTGGAGAAGTAATGGCACAGTCCCACACCAACAGCCTCAATTCCCATCAGCCAATTGTCATTTCAGCTCTTAGAGCTTCCCACAGATGTTTTAGAGAAAGGTACTGCATCTTTATCGTACAGGTACAGCAGTTTTAAGGGGACAAAGCCCAAGTCAAGACATTACCAACTCTAATCGATACAATTACCAAAGCACGACAGGATCAACAAGAAGCACAATCGTCAGAGAACCACAAGCAGCAGTCGGCCATGACTATACTATCGTACGCATACCACCAGTCTAGAGCCAGCCTTCGGTGGAGAGCCTGCACTGGGTTGGCTGGAGACGGCCGCTGTCCCTGCACCAAAGCGCTTGGACAGCAGAGGAGAAGTCTTAGTCACTTACCCTCAGAGGCTACCCTTTGATTGAAAGAGTACAGAAAAGAAAAGTCAAAATGGGTTCTCTGCAAAGCAGTCACAGCACCAGACAATTCAGTCAGCAATATGACCCTACAGACTTAACTCTGTGGGGGAAAAGGGCCAGAACACCCCAAAAATCAAACTGATACTTCAGGCTTCATTTCTAGCCTATACCTATTAGAACCAGCCCAAAATTCTTACAAAACTTCATCCCCACTTTCTCCCACAGGATGCAGCTCCCAGGAAATTTCCTGTGCCCAGTCAATGGCTCCCGGGGGAAGCCCACTGACTGCTCTCTTCAAGGCAGGGAACTTAGGGAATCCAGGGGCAGGGATGGGCCACCTACCGTTACACCAGTGCCTGTCATTTTGGGAGGCTGCCAGGCATTTACACGGCAGATCACTGGGCATGGGGACAACTCCAGCCCACAACCAAGTCATGGGACCGACTACCCACTGCCCAAGTGCCTCAAGTAAACATTCCTGCACTGCCCTTGCTGGTCTCGTGAGACAAGGAAGGTCAACTCACCATGCGGTCTGGACCAGGTGTTGGTTACGCTCACACTCTAACACCTGAAGGTACATAACGATTATCTGGAAGATATGGGTCAGGCAGTTATTACCAAGAACCTCACGAGAAGGGAACTCAGATCTTGTGGATATCCATGCAGCAAAAGAACCTCAATCTAGATCCCAGGGATGGCTCCTGGTCACGTCCGGCAAACGGCTCAGCTGGAGGGGAGCTCCTGCAGGTGCACCTGCTACCTGCTTCTGCAGCAGGGCAGCATGTATGCACCTCAGGACCAGCCACACCCTGTGGCACAGAAGGCTGTGCCTCCCTCGTGGCCCACGTTCATTCTCATCGCCACAACTTTTCCGCCAACGAGACTGGCCTGCCCTAAGCATCAGTGTGCCCCAGCAGCGAACATACAGAGCAGGGCACAAAATACTTCCAGCAAGTGAAGAAAAGCATTTAAGTCCTTGGTAGATAATTTACCAAGAATCTGAATAAATGTCAGAAAATCAAACACTCAAGAGAGAAACTACAATGAAACTCACCAATGAAAATTGGTAAGACTGAAAGGATAAACAGTAATCTTTCTTTGTTTGCTTTGAGGGGAGGGGTACCAGGGATTGAACCTAGGGGCACTCAGCTACTGAGCCACATCCCTAGTCCTATTTCGTATTTTATTTAGAGACAGGGTTGCTTAGTGCCTCACCATTGCCAAGGCTGGCTTTGATCTCACAATTCTCCTGTCTCAACCCCCTGAGCCGCTGGGATTACAGGCATGCGCCACCACACCCAGGCCTTTTTTATTTTTATCTTGAGACAGGGTCCCACTAAGTTGCTTAGGGCCTCACTATGTAACTGAGGCTGTCATCCTCCTGCCTCAGCCTCCCAAGCTGCTGGGAACACAGGCATGCGCCACCACACTCGGCAATGGTAATCTTTTTAAACAATTTTTTTTGTTTGTTTAGTACATGAAATGCCTACAGTGCTTTGATTAAACTTAAAATACAACAGCATGCTCCTAACCAACCAATGAAGGTTGCAAAACTTGAAGTTCATCTTAAAGCAAAAGAGTTCAGAATTCTTCCCATTCTCCCATAAAAGAAAGTGAGGCTATTACTAAGGTGACTTTAGAAACCTAACTGCTCAGGAAAGAAAAATGGATGCTGACAAATTTTATTTCTACAAGTTCACCACTGTTTTTCTGAAAACTGAAACCTAAAAAATACAATTTCCAAAACTCTTTTAAAATGCAACTAGAATTAATAGCACAAGAATAATCATCACTTGCAAGGTTACAGCTATGACCTGGAAAACTGAGTCAGGGACATAGGTCATCTCCAGCGCTTTCAGCCTCAGGGACATGGGGGGTAAAAACCACCTTATACCCACCTTGTGAGGGTGCTTCACGTGGACACAGAAGCCCAGCTCCTTGAGGACTCGCCTTTCTGCCTTTATGATCTGGTTCTTCAAGTTGACATAATCTTGATCCAAGAGAAGAGGCACAGGCTTCCTGCAAGGACAAAGAACATGGCCACATAAAGATTAGACAAAATAAGATGTTCTGGGGTTGCACATGTGGCTCAGTGGTAGAACACTTGTCTAGCAAAAGTGAGGCCACAGGTTGATCCCAGCACTGCAAAAACAAAAAACCTCAGAAAAACAAAAAAGCAACACCTTTCAGGGTACACTATCACCCCCAAGAGGGAGAAATCTAATATAAACATCACCACACAAGACACTAGATGAAGACTCGCTTCCTTTAACAAAATTATAGAACAGGCTTCCAACTCCAGAGCCAACCTACTTATCCCTTCTCTACAACCTGCCCCATCCTGGTTGATAAAAGGCATTCTGGTGCATAGACAAACACTGCCTGAATGCAACGAGGTCTAAAGATGTCATTGCACAGATACTAAAAGTTAAGAGCTCAGTGGTACATGCCTGCAATACCAGCAAACTGAAAGCTGAGGAAGGAAAATCACCAGTTCAAGGTCTCACTTAGTGAGACCCTGTGTCAAAACAAAACATAAAAAAGGACTGGGGAGGGCTGGAGTTGTAGCTCAGTGGTAGAGTGCTTGCCTAGCTTGTGTGAGGTGCTGGGTTCGATTCTAACACCACATATAAATAAAATAAAGGCACATTGACAACTAAAAAAATATTGGGGGCTGGGAATATAGCTCAGTTGGTACAGTGCTTGCCTTGCCAAGGCCCTGGATTCAATACCCAGCACAAAAACAAAACACAACAACTAAAAAAAAGAAAAGGACTGGGATGTAGTTCCGTGTTAGAGCACCCCGGGGTTCAATCCCCAGATGTTGGCAGTGGTGAGGACATCACATCACAGCTGTGAACTGAGGTGGGCCCTCCTCCATTCCTTGGGGGATCCTGGCTGATGGGAGCACACTAGCAATCATCCACAAGGACACAGCCTGCCATCTGGAACTGTCACAGAAACGGTAGTGACCGGGCACTTGTGACAACCCTGAAAAGACTCACTTTTTTTCTCTCAGGTGTCGAAGGCGATGAAACACATTGATGACGTCCCTAATTCGTCTCGGCGCCTCTTCTATTTTGGAGGCCAGGTGCACGCAGGCCATAGACACATGCTGAAAGGAAGCATGGAGACGCGGCGGTCTGTTCCCATCCTGAGGTCCGCCCAAGGCCGAGGGGCTACTAGGAGAAGTAGACACAGAGGCCGCGGCCTCGGGGAGGGCCGCACCGGGGCTTCCCGGGCCCCAGGACGAGCCCACCGGCAGGCGGCGCAGGCCGGAGGGGGGCCTACCTCCATGGAATGCTTCACGAAGGACTTGGTGTAAAAGAAGCGCTGGAACAGCACCTGTCCCGTAGCCATGGCCACCTAGACGGGGAAGCTTCCGTCACTTTTGGACGCAGACTCCAGAGCTCCGCACTGAAAGTCACCCCGTCACGTGGGGCTCCCCTCGGGGCCAGAAACTCAGCCCTCCTCCACGACCCAAAGGCTCCCGGCGGCCCGCGGTCTCAGCGCCCCGACCCCGGGGAGGTTCGCGGCCGGCTGGGGGCGGGGCCGGGGGGCTGGGGCGCGGCGCCGGGGTCGGGCCCGGTTCCGGGCCGGGTGGGGGGTCCGGGACCGACGCAGCGCGGGCCGGTCGGCCAACAAAGGCCGGGCCCCTCCGGGCCGGCGGTTACCGCGAGCCTCGCGGCCGCGCCCTCACCTGCGGCAGGCGGAGCAGGATGCCGGCCGCCTGGATCAGCTCGCAGCCCACCACGCGGAGACCGGTCTCCGTGTCGGTGTCGAGGCCGCTCGACATGGACGGCGTGAAGCGGAGCTTGTCGTCTGGCAGCAGGCAGTTCTCCAAGGTGATGAGCACGCCAGAGTACAGCCTGTCCCCGATCAGCACCCCTTGCGACCCCGGTGCGGCGCCCCCCGAGCTCGGGGTGCCGGCCGCCGTCCCGGGGACCGCCGACCCCGGAGCTCCGGCCGCCGCCGCCGCCGCCGCCATTTTGTGCCGCCGACTCCTTTCGGGACCCTTCCCGGCAGGGCGGCTCCTCGCGACACTCAGGCCGCCCCGCCCAACCCCAGGCTATTGGCTATGATCGGTCGCTGCCTCATGGCTATTGGTTGCGTGAATTGCCCGTCAGCCTTACGTCAGGCGTCGACGCCGGAACTCGCGCGGGAGAAGCGGGCTCGTTACCCAGAACTCTCCACGGCCCGGCTCGACCCGGAAACGAGTCTGCCTTGAGAGGCCAGACGCTCCTAGAGGCTTGGGTCAAGGAGCTTGCATCTCAGAAGCCTGTGGCGTCCAGGAGGCGGGTCTCGGTGGAAGCTGGGAAGGGACGACCCTTCCCCTGCAGTCCCCGGAATACGACGCTGTGCATGGAGCCGGTGCGAGTTAACAAGGGGCGATTGCCTGGTAGTTAGTGCTCCACCCTGCTGGCTTCGAGTTGGGGATGCACCTGTGGGTCCTGGACCTCACGGGTTCCTGTTTCAAACCTCAGCCCACGAGGAGGTGGACGGGTAACAGGGAACCGAACTTGTCGGATTTGATGACCCTACAGAGCGCTTGGCGGCAGGTGCAAGCACAGGGTAGCGGGGAAGCGAGGCGCCAGGTTCCAGCGCTGGGTGGGAAGGGACTTGCTTATTTGACCCTACAGAATTCATGAAGCATTTGTCTTGTCTCTTGACTCCCCAGGCCTTCGTGGGTCTGCTCAGCGCCGCTGTGGAGCAGCATCATGTGTGTTAATTCCTGTTGTTACCCCGAGTTTTTCACCAGGTTTAGGGTTAGGAGACCGGTGGGGAAGCCCAGAGATGCTTAGACGTTGGGGGTAGATCAGAGGGTAGAATGTTCCTGGATGGGGTCAATTTAGACTCTTGAGCTGCCTGTGACTGCCTAACTGAAACCGAGGCTCCCAATGGCTCCCGCCCAAATCCAAACGTGGGCGGACTTCTTATCTCAGTTCAAGCAGTGGCAACTGAGACCCAATTTCTCCTCTGCACTCGGACTGCTTTGGGCAACACGGTTGCATTCCACCCACCCCCTCTACTCCCAAGGTTGGCAGCGCCAGGGTGTCTCCCCTGTTGTCTGCAGTTGCACCCAGCCCCAGGAAAAGAGCAGACCTTGATTTTCTTTGGTCCTACTTGGGCTGCTTGCCTATTCTCTGAACCATGAATCCAGCCACTCAGATCAGGCCCTGGCACCCAAACTTGCACCAGAATGAAAGGAAACTGGAGCAGGGCCACAGTGGTCTGCCACATTCCCATCTTCCTTTATTAGTGTGAAGTGCATAAAAGCAGCTCAACCACAGTACCATACTGACAAGTGAAATGAATTCAACACTTGTGCACATGACCAGATCTTGGGAAAGATGGAAGTTGGCCCTTGTCCTCCAAATACCTATGGTAGTCTCCACCCTTAAGCTGGAGACAAAGTCCAGGAAGAAGGGCCTCATAGGGGGGTTCAAGCTGTAATGTGGGCCATAAATGATTTTGGCTTACAGTGAAAGTGGACGAGAATGGACAAAGATATCTAGGAGGTAAATGGCCAGGGCTTGACTGGCTCCATGTGGGGCCGGAGTAGGTACTGTGTACAAGGAAGAATATGGAATGACTCCCAGGCAATGGTGACATGAGATGAAGGATGGTGTCACCAAAGGGCAGTGTGGCTGCAATTGGAAGGGAAGAAAGGTGTGCTTTGGGAGCAGGGATAGCCCTCCAAGGTCAGCAGTACAAGCAGGCCTGGGCCACAGGTATACATATTGCCTGTATAAATGTGGGAGTCCCCAGCAAGAAGGCAGTAATTGGTAAAGAGCTTCAAGGGTTTTCCTGGTGCAGAAGGAAAGGGAAGTGAGATGAGGTGAAATTCTTGGGGGTCATGGTACCTATTGGAATTTTGGTTCTAGAAAACAGCTTTGCTGAGAGCTCTTGAGTTATAATGGGAAGGAAGCAGTTAGAGACCAGAGTGGAGACAGCAGACTAGAGCTAGAGAGGGGGTGTGCAGATGAGTTGCTCAAAACCCACATGACAAAGGCTTTGGGTCACTGAGGACAAAGGGTTGGGCTGGTCCTGGGCAGCTTAAATACACATCTTTCACTACTAGAAGGAGTGGACAGGTCTAAGGTATGGAGCTGCTGTGAAGTGGCTCCTACTAATGAGTGTCAGGAACATAATACCTGAACTTATGGGAGCAGTGTGTGTGTTGTTAAAAGCCCTCCAAAGCCATAAGAGTTCAGAAGTTCCCCTTTGAGCCAGGAGTGCTACCTGCTTGCTATGTGGATGTCCCTCCCATCTCTACTGGTTTGGGGGAGCATGGAAGGAGATGGGAGGGGAAAAGGTTGGTGTTTGGAGTGTCTGAAGAAATGAGCCACAGGATTCCTGCTATACATAAGGAAGAGACCAGTGGAGGATGGAGACTGAGGTGAAACCTGGCCAGGATGAGTAGAGACTGGGGAAACTTGTGTAGATCAGGTAACTGTGGGGTCAAAGTTCAGAGGCCTGGTGCAGATCCCTAATTTGCAGAAGGAAGCAGCATGGTCAGTGGCATCCTACCACTCGGGACTCCTGCTCAGCAGTCTTTCCCACTGCCCATGTGGTCACTGATGACATGTACACAGGCACCTCAGAGCACACATCAAAGGGTTTGCTGGGTAACAAAATATAACAAAAATCAAAGACTACAAAAGCTTTATGCACATGATCTGCATAAGACATAAGACATTCTGTGACTGTCCCACCCAGAGAAGGCAAGACCTATTATTGAAATGGCAATGAACACAAAGACAAATCAAACTCAGACTTCACTCAGTTATCACATAACTCCTGGAGCTCCTATCTTAGCTACGATCCTCCAAGGAAAAAGCCTTGTCCAGATCCACTGTGCTGCTGCCCTCAGTGGTAGTGCACCACTCTGGAAAATATGCCCTCAGGCTCCTTTCCATCCCCCAAGGCAGCAGCAAACCCTTCCTGTCGCCTCCTTTGGGCCAAAGCAGCCAAAGATTTGAAAGTCTTCGGTTCATAGATGGCCAGGTCTGCAAGTACCTTCCTGTTGAGCTCCACCTGGCACTGGGAAGAGAGAGAGCAGAAGCCTGCAGTCAGCATCGCTACCCCAGTGGCCTGCAGGAACACCCCACTTCAGTCAGGCTGGAAAGACACGGCTCAGAGGCCTAAGGTCTGAGCCGCCCTCCTCCTGTCAGCACACCAGATTTTTCTCCTTTCCTGGCCCAGGGCACAGTCTGCCTGGCAAAAGGTCTATCTGCACAGCACAGAAAGGTGCTATGGGATAAATATGATCAAGGACAGGGAGGGCTCCAGTGCCAGCCCAGGGAACCAAGGACCATGTTTAGATTCAGTAGTCATCACTTGAACAACTAGGTCTCCTGGTCAAGGCCAACCCGTAAATCAGCCCATGAAGTCAACCTAGCCAAGGTACAGCTTGTGACAGAGCACCAAAGTTTAAGTTCCTAGGCTTGATTCTCAGCACCCCAAAAAGAAGAAGAAAAAGAACTGGAGGTGATCTCAGAAACCACCAGTGAGTCCAAGAAGCAGAAGAAAAAGGAACAGCCATCAGGTACAGTGGCCATTCCTGTAATCTTAGCTACTCTAGAGGCTTAAGACAGTAGGATGGCAAATTCTAGGCCAGCCTCAGCAACTTAGTGAGAGACCCTATGCTCCCCAGGAAAAAAAAAAAAAAAAAACCACTTGGAAATGTAGCTCAGTGGTAAAATGCCCTGGATTCAATTCCGAGTACCAAAAAAAATTAAATGAAAAAAATAAAAGGATGAGTCTTATACTTTTTCATAATGAGGAAACACTAGGGCTCACATTTCAGTACCATGTCCTGTTTCCAACATGGTCTGCTACCAGCAGGGTGAGGGAGAAGCAACTGTGATAAGCCCTTGCCAGAGTTCCACCTCAGGAACAGAAAGCAGAATAGAAGGTACAGGGCTATGCTGGGAAGACAACCAGGGGAGCTCAAGCCTGAGGGGTGGTTCCTACAGATGCTCAGCACCTCAGCAGGACCCTCTAAACTGTACCTTAATTAAGTTGACAATGAATGCCGGGTACTTCAGACCGTGTTCCTGGGAGGCAGCTGTAATTCGATTAATCCAGAGCTGGAATAAGAAAACATAGAGATGCTTAACATCAACTGTTGAATGTTTTGTCCATTCTTCTAACAAAGGCTCTACTGCACTAAAAAGTACTTGTAAAAGTCAGGAGAATAGTGTTTGTTTTTTTTCCTCCAGCAAACAGACTTGCAGCACAAATAACAGCAAAGACTGATTTGCTTCATCCAAACAAGTTCAATTCTAAATAAAAAAACTGTAATACATGCACCACGAATACAAAGATAAACAATTCTGCAGCAGTGTGGCTAAATTCCTACAGCCAGTGAGTGAGTGCCCACAAAGGCAGTTGTGAAACTCAAGAAGCTCCAGGGAGGCAAACAGTCTGAAGGTCTTCAGAGAACCTGGATGGCAAGGAGTAGTGGGGTCTGTATCAGACTAAGAAGTGAGCAGGGAAAAAACCTTAAAGATGAGCCACACTGACCACTGGGCAGGACCTAGTGCAATGGGCAGTTTCTGGTGAATGGTGTGTGCCTCTGTTCTGATCCATTAAACAAGAGGGGTGTATGAGGGATGTCTCTTCTTAAAGGCGTTCTTAGATGTCTTAAAGCAGTCTTCAAGCCCATTTTTGCTCTTCTAGATCGGTGGTTCTCAAGTTTAGACCTACATAAGGCTCCCTAGAGATTTAAAACAGACCACACACTGGAAGTGGGTATGGTGGCTCACACCTGAAATCCCAATGATTTAGGAGGATGAAGCAAGAGGATTCACAAGTTCAAGGTTAGCCTCAGCAACTCAGCAAGAACCCTGTAATGTGGTGCATGCCTGTAATCCCAGCGGCTCAGGATGTTGAGGCAGGAGGATTGAAAGTTGAAAGCCAGCCTCAGCAAAAGCAAGGCACTAAGCAACTCGGTGAAACCCTGTTTCTAAATAAAATACAAAAAAGTGCTGGAAATGTGTTCAGTGGTTGAGTGCCCCTGAGGTCAGTCCCTGGCACATACCCCCCACCCCCCACCCTCCCAGCTAAAATGACCCCATCTCAGAAGAAAAAGACTGGAGCTGTAGTTCAATATCTCTGGGTTCAGTAACAATAACAAAATGAAAATACCAGAATGCTAGGCCCACCTTCCAGAGCCTCCGATTCAGCAGGTCTGGGGCAGGATTGAGGATGTGAACTTTTTTTTTTTTTTTTTTGCATATATATATTTTTTAGTTGTAGATGGACATTATACCTTTATTTTATTTGATTTTATCTTTATTTTATTTATTTTTTTTTTTATGTGGTGCCAGGGATTGAACCCAGGGCCTCACGCATGCTGGGCAAGCGCTCTACCACTGAGCCACATCCCTGGCCCAAGAATGTGAACTTCTAACAAGTCCCCAGGTGACACAGTGGCTATCCAGGGCCTCCTCTTCAGGACCCTCCCTCCCGGCTGTGAGCACCTCTGTCCTCCTCTGGGGCAGCCAGTGTCCCAGCCCTTCCTGTGCACCACACTGCTCAAGTACTCAAAGCACCTCACCTAGGAGCCTGAGGCACAGACCCACCTCCCCACAAAGGAAAAATCCTGAATGGGGGCAGGGAGTTACGTGCTGGGACCACAGTCTATGGCCAGTGAGGTCTCTCTCAGGCTTGCTTTTAGAGGGACACTAACCTAGGGGGGTTACAGTTGGACATAACAGAAGGACCCTCTGCAAAGCTTCCTGGGATACGTGCTGCCCCCGCAATGAACAGCGGGGCGCAACACCAGCAGGTGGGGTGCAGGTGGGAGGATGGGGGTGGGAGAGAGGCGCGGCCGGGCGGCGGAGGAGGGCCACCAGGAGGACCGCAGGGCAGCGGCGGCGCAGGAGGGCCACCAGGAGGACCGCAGGGCAGCGGCGGCGGAGGAGGGCCACCAGGAGGACCGCAGGGCAGCGGCGGCGGAGGAGGGCCACCAGGAGGACCGCAGGGCAGCGGCGGCGGAGGAGGGCCACCAGGAGGACCGCAGGGCAGCGGCGGCGGAGGAGGGCCACCAGGAGGACCGCAGGGCAGCGGCGCAGGAGGACGACACCGGGGAGGACACTGACGCCCCGGAGGAGGGGATGGGCGGCGCGCTTACGGTCCGCAGGATCCGCTTCTTCAGCCTGCGGGCTCGCGTGCACTTCACGAAGGCTCTGGTCACCGCCCTGACGGCCAGCCGGTAGCAGCGGTTCTTCCTCCCACGAAAGTGCTAGGGCGGACGGGAAACGGGGGTGAGGCGGCGGCGGTGGGCGCCCGGCCCCGCGGCCCCGCCGCCCAGGCGGGCGTGCTTACCCGCGCGTGCTTCAGCACCTCCTGGACGCGAAAGTAGCGGTCGGTGACGCGGTTCCGCAGCCAGAGCCGCGTCGTGAGGAAAACCATGGCGGGCAGCCGGCGCAGGACTGCACCCTCAGGCGCTTCCGGGTCCGCGGCGCCGAGGACTTCCGGTGCGCCTCGAGCCTTCCGGGGCGCCCCCGCGCTCGCTTTCTCGGTTCCGCGGTGCGCGGCCATCCCCCCAGCCCCGGGAGCCGCCCACCTCTTGTCGTGGCGACGCCTGCCGCGGCCAGCGATGCGGACGGTGCGCGCTGAAGGGGTAGCCCGCTTCGACTTGCCACCCTTGACCTTCTGGGTTTGGCTTATTTCGCTTAGCCTGATGGCCTCAAGTTCTGTTCGCTTTCCTGCAAACCACTTCATTTTTTATGGTGACGGAATACAGGCTGCATAAGCCGGGCGCAGTCCGCGAGGGTCGCGACAGTCCCGACAGACACAAGCCACCGTGATCCCGGCGACTCCGTAGGCCAAGGCGGGAGGATCGCAAGCCCCCGGCCATCCTGGGCAACTTGGCAAGCTGCTGTCTCGAAATATAAAATAAGAAGGGCTGGGGATGCAGATCAGTGGACAAGTGCCCCTGGCCCAGTCGCCAGTCAAAAACAAAAACAAAATACTGAGCTGGGAGTGTATGATTTCTTTGTTGCTTTTTTTTTTTTTTTTTTTTGGTGCTGCTGGGAATTGAACCCAGGGCCTTGCGCATGCAAGGCAAGCAGTCTACCAACTGAGCTACATCACCAGCCCATTTTGTTATTTTTTTACATGGATATAGTTTCTTTCTTTCTTTCTTTTTTAAGAAAGAGTGTGAGAGAGAGAGAGAGAGAATTTTTTAATATATTTTTTTAGTGGACACAACATCTTTGTATGTGGTGCTGAGGATGGAACCAGGGCCACACGCATGCCAGGCGAGCGTGCAACCACTTGAGCCACATCCCCAGCCCCCACTAGTTTCTTTTTTTTTTATTGTTTGTTTTGTTTGTAGTTGTAGATGGACAACATGCCTTTATTTATTTGCTTACTTTTTGTATGTGGTGCTGAGGATCGAACCCAAGGTTTGATCCTGCTTACAAACCGCTCTTGTAGTTGTAGATGGAGAGCATGACTTTTATTTTATTTGTTTATTTTTATGTGGTGCTGAGGCTTGAACCCAGTGCCTCACACGTGTGAGGCAAGCACTCTGCCACTGTGCCCCAGCCTAGCCCTGTCATGTCTGTTTTAGTATGGATGTGGAATATCTCTTCAGCCTGTCTTGTCTTTCCTGACCCTGGGATTCCTGAAGAGAACAGACTGTTCTGCAGCATCTCCCTTGACCTGAGTCTTTTCCTGGTGATCCAAATCAGTCTGTACTTTTTTGGCAGAACGCCATGAAGTCCTGTTGCATCCTGATCACTCCCTGATGTTGGGAGACTGAGACCCTCTCTGTCACACTTAGTGATACCTGCTTTTTAGCTCATGTTTGGGAGGCTTCTCCACTGTGTCCACATTTGTAACTGGCAGGTGACTTGGGAAGAAATACTTTGTGTGTTCCAGGCCTTCTGGTAAGCAGATGTGGAGTTAAGTGAGCATTTGAGGTGTGCACCTGATGCCTGCAGAAGGACTCATGACTGGGCGCCTCTGTTGAAGCATATTGCTAACCCAGTGGTGCTGAAGCAGAGACAGCCAGATAGAGAAGCCCTGTATCTGGTGAAGATGGCCAGTCCCTGGTGCCCATCTGTGCTCAGCATCCCAGCTGAGAAAATTGTGCCCCTAGCTGAAATGCAACTGTGGGCTTGCAGCACAGCGGCAGACTTGGTGGAAATCTGAGCAGCGCCCTCTGCGGCTGTGACCTTTGAGATAAGGCAGATTTCCCATCCCTCGTTGATCTCGCACTCACTGATCTAAGTATCCATTGGTGATTTTCTAATCTATCACCTGTACCATATTAACTTGGCCTTCTAAATCCTTTGGGGATATAGTTTTAAGAAGAGTTAAAGCAGGACTGGGATAGAGCTCAGTTGGTAGAGTGCTTGCCTTGCATGTACAAGACCCTGGGTTCAATCCCCAGCACCAAAAAAAAAAAAAAAAAAAATTAAAGAGGGCCATGGTTGTGGCTCAGTGGTAGAGCAATCACCTAGCACGCGTGAGGCCCTGGGTTCCATCCTCAGCACCACATAAAAATACATAAATAAAATAAAAGTATTGTGTCTGTCTACAACTAAAAAAAATGTTTTAAAAAATGAAGAAGAGGGCTGGGGATGTGGCTCAAGCGGTAGTGCGCTCGCCTGGCATGCGTGCGGCCCGGGTTCGATCCTGAGCACCACATACCAACAAAGATGTTGTGTCCGCCGAGAACTGAAAAATAAATATTAAAAATTCTCTCTCTCTCTCTCTCTCTCTCTCTCTCTCTCTCTCTCTCTCTCTCTCTCTCCCTCCTCTCTCCTCTCTCACTCTCTCTTTAAAAAAAAATGAAGAAGAAGAAGAGGAGGAGGAGGAGGAGGAGGAATTGTTTAAAGGAATCTACCCCAAGGAGGTGTGTTTGAGTGAAGAAGGAAGAAACTGATGACACCCAGCAAGCCTCTGAGAGCAGAAAGCCCCAATGAGCACAAAGGACCAGAGTCAGGAGAGGAGAAGCCAGAGTGCCAGTGTGGCTGGAGCAGTGCAGGTGCGTGTCCCCAGGTCAGCCTTATTGAATGGTCCAGCAGTAGGCTGGAGGCCAGGCAATGATTGGGTAGGGCCTGGAAAGCTTCCTAACGGCTTTCACATTCCCCATTCTGCACTAATAGAAAGTTACCTTGAAACTTAGTGGTCCAAATGGCTGCAAACATCCAGCCGGTGTTACAGACATTACCCCAGATGGGAGTCACTCAAGAGTGCCTAGCAGCCAGGCATGGCAGCACATGCATGTAATCCCAGTGGCTGGGGAGGTTGAGGCAGGAGGATCACATTTTCAAAGCCAGCCTCAGCAATTTACTGAGGCTCTAAGCAACTCAGCAAGAACCTGTCTCTAAATAAAATATTTTTAAGAGCGGGGAGCTGAGGGCCTTGGGTTCCATCTCCAGTACAAAAAAGAAAAAAAAGATTGCATTGCAAAAAGGGCATGTGAGATGGGGGAAGTTCTTGGGGCCACCTGTAAAGCATATGATGGGCCACATTTGGATTACTCTGGATAAAAGGAAGTCATTGGAGGACTCTTGAGCAGGGGAATACTGTTGTCCAATTTGTTAAGAAAGGGTGTTGTTTTGAGAATGGATTGCTTGGAGGCAGGGCTGAAGCAGGGAGACTAGTTGGACAGGGACTGGCCATGGCCACATTCCAGCAAGGGTGATGATGGCTTGGGCCAGAGACAGGGAGGAGGTGGAAAGCCTCCGGGCCCTGACTGTGTTCCTGAGACAGAGCCCTGCATGCAGGTTCATGCTGTGGCCTTAAAGCCATCCTGCTCCAAGGGCTCCAGAGGTGCCATTTACCCCTTTCCACTACTCTGTCTTCTTGGAGATGAAAAGTCCTCTCATTCCTCACACTGCCTCTGCCTGAGCCTAACCTGCAGTCACTGCTATTTCTCTTTCCCACTCACCTGATATCCAAGTTGTTGGTGAGTCCAGTGCACAGAATCTTTTCTTTCTTTCTTTCTTTCTTTCTTTCTTTCTTTCTTTCTTTTTTTCTTTCTTTCTTCCTTTCTTCCTTTCTTCCTTTCTTTCTTTCTTTGTGTGTGTGTGTGGTACTGGGATTCTCTACCACTGAGCCACATCCCCAGCCCTTTTTATTTTTCAAAACAGGTCTAAGTTGTCCATGTTGGCCTCAAACTTGTCACTAGGATTACAGTTCTGCGCCACTGTGCCCAGTTGTTGGCCCCTGTCACCTCTTGCTGTCTTCCTCTCCCTACCCCTGGTAGGGTCATTTTGCATGGGGCACACACTCCTACTTATCTCCCTAAAGGCTTTCCATCACCCTGGGAGTAAAAACCAACAACTTTCATGGCCCCTAGCACACAGAGTTGCTAATTTGGCACAACAATCCTTGCTTTTGGAAAATGAAGTCTGTTCTACAAAGCTGTTATTAAAAAACAAAACAAAACTAAGTGTGGATTATACATGTCTGTAATCCCAGCCACTCAGGAAGCTGAGGTAGGAAGATTGCAACTTTAAGGCCAGCCTGGACAATTTATATATATCTTTTAGTTGTAGATGAACAAACTTGTTTATTTATATATTTAAAAATAAATAAACAAAATAAAACTATTTTGTTTATTTATTTTTATGTAGTGCTGAGGATCAAACCAAGGACTCTGCACGTGCTAGGCAAGCACTCTACCGCTGAGCTATAATCTCAGTCCCCTGCCTTGACAATTTAAAATTATTTTTTTAAAGAGAGAGACAGAGAGATAGAGAGAGAGACAGAAAGAATTTTTTAATATTTATTTTTTAGTTATCAGTGGAACACAACATCTTTGTATGTGGTGCTGAGGATCGAACCCGGGCTACATGCATGCCAGGCGAGCGCGCTACCGCTTGAGCCACATCCCCAGCCCATGCCTTGACCATTAAAAAAAAAAAAAAAAAGGTTTAGTTGCAGATAGACGCAATACCTTTATTTTATTTATTTATTTTTTAAACGTGATGCTGAGGATTGAACCCAGTGCCTCATGCGTGTTAGGCAAGAACTCTACCACTGAGCCACAACCTCAGCCCAGCCTGGACAACTTTTTAAAAATATTTTTTTAGTTATAGGTGGACCTTTGTTTTATATATTTATATGAGTGCTGAGAATTGAACCCAGTGCCTCATACATGCTAGGCAAGCGCTCTACCTCTAAGCCACAAACACAGCCCCAACTTGGACAATTTGACAAGACCCTGTCTCAAAATAAAAAGGAAGGGCTGGCCAGGCATGGTGGTACACTCCTGTAATCCCAGCAGCTCAGGAGGCTGAGGCAGGAGGATCACAAGTTCAAAGCCAGCCTCAGCAAAAGCAATGCACTAAGCAACTCAGTGAGAACCTGTCTCTAAAATAAACATAAGAGCAGTGTGAAGAAGAAGAGGCGAGAACGACCCCGGACTGACCAAAGCCAGCCGCTGCGTGCCCCGGTCCAGCGCCTGCATCCCGCCGCCGTCGCCACCATGCCCAAGAGAAAGGCTGAAGGGGATGTGAAGGAGACAAAACCCAGGTGAAGGACAACCACAGAGAAGATCCGCAAGGCTGTCCGCTGACCTGCTCCTCCAAAGCCAGAGCCCAAGCCTAAAAAGGCCCCTGCAAAGAAGGGAGAGAAGCCCCCACAGGGAAAAAGGGAACAGCTGACCCTGGCGAGGCTGGGGATACCCTGCAGAAGATGGAGATGCCCAAAGAGGCCGGGCACAGACAGCTGAGGGGCTGGAGACGCAGGGCAGTGTGTGCCTTTCTGATAACTGGGACTTCTGGTGGCTGCACGGTTTGAAATACTATTTTTTATCAAGTTTTATAAAGATGCAGAATTTTGTTTTACTTTTTTTTTAAGCCATGTTGTTAGCACACAGAACACTTCATTGCTGTTTTTTGGGGGAAGGAGCATACGTCACTAGTAGAATGTCTCCAAAGCTGGATTGCTGTGGGGAAACACACCTTTCCCTTCTAGTTTTGAGAGACTTCCTCTTGGTTCCCAAGAGGAAGGGATTCCCTGATGTTGGCACACACAGCCACCTGGGCACAAATGCCTTGTGCTATGGAAAAACTCAAACTCATCTCTATGTCCTCCTCCCGCTCTCTGGCATCAGCATGGACTTAACTCCCCTGAACTCAGACCTGTTGGGACCTGATTCCCAGCAATGGGTTTCACCAGTGTGGGGGGCAATCTGGACTTTCCAGTGACGTCGTTGAGAACAGTGTCCCTCAGAAGAGCAGCAGTTCCTTTTCTAGATGGTGGATCTTCAGATTAATAATTTTGGCCATTCTCCTTTCATTTCCTGAAAGTCAGGGCCGACTTGTGAAAAGTTGTTAAACATGCTAAATGTGAAAGGTCAACCCTCACTCTAAACTTCTCCTATTCAGAGCATCAGATGAAGACTTCATTGGGTTTTATAGTGGCTTTCTGATTTTGGTAGTCTGTCTGCCTATGACCTGCCTGAAACACCATGATTGTTTATGAAATGTATCTTTAATAAAGCTGGATACAGTTTGGCTTGGAAAAAAATAAAATAAACTACAAAATAGGCCTGGGGATGTGGTTCACTGGTTGAGTGCCCCTGGGTTCAATCCCTAGTACCTAAATAAATAAATAAAAACTACTTTTTGTTATTTTGAGAGAGGGGCTCACTCTCTTTCCCAGGCTGACCTGAAACACCCAAACTCAAGCAGTCCTCCTGCCTCAGCCTCCCAAGTGCTGGCACTACGGGATGTTATACCATGTCCAGCTGTACTTACAACTGTCCCCATCTGTGCTATACCCATGGGAGTTCAAATTCACAGAAATGACAGAATTAAGACATGGAGAAGCAAATGATGTTGAAAGAAGACTTTGTTGTATTAGATTTTCCAGAGGTGGAAGTGCACCATGCCCTGGGGGCAAGCAAGGCACACGGGGAGCACCAGGCTCTGCTCAAGAGCCAGGGCCAGTGAAGGAAGGACAGGCCCTCGCTGAGTGCCCCCTGGAGGGGCAGAGCCTGGCACACAGCTTAGAACTGGCTAGTCTGGATAACTCCAGTGGGCCCTGGCACAGATGGGCTGACCCTGCTTGCCTGTACCTGGCCCTGGGCAGTGAGCAGGAAAACTGGCCTGGCCTGTGGGAATTCCTGAGGAGGTGGTACAGGGCAGGTGTGAAAGGGGTGATGAGAACAATTCTGCCATGAGTTTGGTCAATCAGGAAAATATAAAATCTAAGAAAATGGAATACCCCCATGCACGGGAACAGGTGAGGGGATGCCTCCATGGTGGACAGACAAGGGGAGACCATCAGGTTTGGTCAGACCTGTTGCTGTGACTCAGTCTTCACCCAAGAGTGGGGAGAAAGCTGAAACTGAGAGATGGGAACCTTGAGGTCTGGCCACAGGCCAGTGACCAAGTCTTACGTGGCTCTCTCCCCCCACCCCCAAGAACCTCTCATCTGATCCCTCTCTCCACCTAGGCGGGTGATCTCAGTCCAGAAGAGAGCAGCTGGGCACCTCTGGGCTGAGGAACTTGCTGTGCCGCTGTGTGTGGAAGCTCAGTCTCACAGAGAGTGGCTTGGGACCTGCAGGGCTGTATGCCCTGAATGCATCTGCTGCTCCCCTTGAAAGGCAGGCAGCACCTGGGGAAGCCCCCCATTAGACATCTGGGCCACTTCACCCCACTGTGTCCTCAGAATGGGACTAGCCCCTCGGCTCAGCAAGAGTTCCATAGTAGGACTGTGGCCATATTCTGCAGCAAGGTGCAGGGGGGTCTTGTGGAGCCAGCCAGCAGCATTGACCTGTGCACCCCTGTCCAGGAGATGACTGGCAACCTCCATGTGGCCTCCCAGAGCTGCATAGTGCAGGGGTGTGAGGCCCAGTGAGTCCTGAGCATCTACCTCAGTTCCCCAGGCCACCAACAGCTGGACAGCAGACAGATGCCCACCAGCAGCAGCCCTGTGAAGTGCAATGCGGCCATGCCTGTCCCTGATGCTTGGGTCTGCCCCATGGCCCAGTAGCAGCTCAATGTCCTAGAAAGGAGGAGAGGGGAAGGCATGAGTAGGCCTTGACACAAGTGGGTGAGAGGCTGGGACCTGGAGACATTTGCCTGGCCCTAACCTGTTCTGACCTTCTGTTTGGTCAGTAAGCCAGAACCTAAGGCAGCCTGCAGCCCTTCTGCTTGGAGACTTCCACTTTCCCCAAATGGCTGAGATCATATCCAGACTCTGCAGTGCCTCCTGTCCTCCTCTGGTGCCTAGGAGCTAGCTGGTCTCAACTGCAGACCAGGTACTAGATAAATGTTTGTTGCTGTCGGCCACCAGAACGAAGTAGCAATGCAAGCCAGAGTCTCCAGGGCCTCCACGAGATGGCAAGATTATAGGAGGAGAGGCACAGCCAGGACGGCTCTCAGTGATTCCACCCTGGTGCCTCTCTCCTGCGCTCTCGCGCCTCCTCCACCTGCCCAGCCTCCGTGTCCGCCTGGCCCCACCCCGCGGTGAGGGGAGAGCTTCCTGCCTCGCAGCCCCCCCCCCTGCTATTGCCTGGGAAAGCAGGACTCACCTGTTGGCGGCCCAGGCCGGCCGCCAAGCCGAGCGCGGTGACCCCGGAGGAGCCGTCAGGGGCGTCCACCTGCGCCCCGCATGCCATGAGGAGGCGCAGCGCCGCTTGGCGCCCGGCCACAGCCGCCACCAACAGGGCACCATCCAGGTCGGCGCCCCCGCCTGCCGCCAGCAGCTCGAGTACCGGCAGCCTCCCGCCGGCGGCCGCCCAGTGCACTGCGGTCCAGCCGAAAGCGTCAGTTGCCTCGGGGCCCAAACCCGGAGCGGCCAGTAGGCGCGCTGTCAGCAACGTGTGGCCCAGTGCTGCGGCCCAGTGCAGCGGCGTGAGGCCTTCCCCGGAGCGTGCAGCCACCGGGGCCCCTCGCCGCAGCAGCAGCTCGGCCACCCGCGAGTGCCCTTGCCAGGCGGCATCATGCAGCGGCGTGTGCCCCGCGCAGTCCGCTGCGTCCACTGGGGCCCCGCGCTGCAGCAAGAGGCGCACCAGGGGCGCGTGGCCACGCAGCACAGCCAGGTGGAGAGGGGTCCTTCCAAAGCGGTCCCTGCAATGAAGTAAAGGTGTCCAGCACGCCGGCAGTCTGCTGACCAGACCCTATCCTGCCCCTCCCCAAGAAGGAATCCCCGTCAGTCCCAGAGCTTACTTCTCTTCCACGCTGGCCCCTTGCCTCAGGAGCTTCATCACCAAGGCGGCAGGACCATGCCACACAGCCTGGAGCAGGTTCCCCTGGCTCTGGGGGGCACTGGGCCCCTTTGTCCTGGCTTCTCGGGCCTCCGAGCTTAGTTCTATCCACCGCAATTCCTGCTCTGCAGCCTCCGCCCTGTCCTGCTCCATAGGCTCAGGCCTGCTGGAATCCACCTGGGGAGAGTATTCACCTTGGAGGCTCTGCCTTGTGGGCCCAGGTGTCCCATGCCAAGGTGGAGGCACGCAGGCACACACCTTCGCCATGGAAAGCCAGCCTTCTGACTTTGAGTTACCCCCCAGGAGAATTTCCCCAGGGGCTCTGTCCTCTGCCTGGGGGGTCACCTCCATGCTGCTCCTAGCCCAGTATCAGCCTAGTGACTATCCTCACAAGACTCCTTCTGCAGGCTGTTGTGGGAGTTTCACCTGAGAGGCCAGGGGAGAAGAGGAAGCTCCTACTTCTTCCTGGGCCAGGCTGGAGCCACTGGCACGTTTACCCAGTAATCTAAGGAGAAACCTGCCTGCCTGGCTGCAGCCCCTGCCCAGCACCCTTACCCCCTGCAGACTGCCTGCCAGGAACCAAGACCAGGGCAGTCTGGGAAGCGCAAACAGGAACATGCTCCTGGGTGACGTTCCTCCCCCCACCACCTGCACAAGGAGCATGGCCTCTGATGTGCCTGGACTTGCCCCCAGTCACCTCTGCTCTGACCCTACCCCTGCTCCTGTTCCTACTGGCTAAAAGGACCTGAGGATGGTGCCACCTCTCCTGAGTTGGGTCAGAGCTGGGGAAGAGTTCAAGGTGCGGTTCTTGTTCACCACTGACACCTGGACAGAGAGTGGCCTGGGGTGATAGGGAGGCAAACCCCTGGAGAGCAGGTTGAGTGGGGTCAATGAAAGTCATGGAAGGCAGACACCTGGACAAGAGAGGATGGAAGTGGGTGGGGAGTATTTCTGGCACAGGAGCTGCTAAACACCTTGTCTTGGGTGGAAAGTGATCCTGCCAGAGCACAGTCTTCAGGTGGGTATCTTGACTCTGGGTGCTGGGGGGGGGGGTTAGGCAGGTCACTTGCCCAGAGCTAGGCAGGGGAAGCTGGACCTGTGTCCAGGAAGACTAACTCTAGTGGCAGCTTCTGCATTTCTCCCCCACAGAGACTTGTGCTGGCCAACAGGAGACAGCCCAACTCTGGAGCTGCCCATTACACCCACCCCCATTACCCCCAGGCTGCAAAGGATGAGGTGTTTGGAGGGTTGTACCCTGGCCCCTCCCTAGCGGGCAGCCCTTCCAGGTGCCCCAAGGCAAAAACTAAGGGGCCCCTTCCTACCCCTAACCTACCTGGATCCTCCCCTGGGGACCTCATCAGTCCACTCAGCTGTCCCCTCCACCCCCATAACACCTGGAGCCTGACCATGGAGCTGAAGCAGTCTCTGTCTTCAACCCTGTCCTATTCTCTTTTTGGCACTTATCACAACACAAAGGTCTAAGGTCTATTTATTTCATTTTATTCTATGGTACCAGGGGATTGAATCCAGGGGCACTTAACCACTGAGCCTCATCCACAGCCCTTATTCTATTTTACTTTGAGACAGGATCTCACTAAGTTGCTCAGGGCCTTGCAAAATTGCTGAGGCCAGCTTTGAACTTGTGATCCTCCTGCCTCACCCTCCCAAGCAGTGGGGATTACAGGTGTGTGCCACCATGCCTGGATATTAATTTCATTTAATGACTTGCCTTCCTCTTTAGGATGGGCAATCCATGAGGGCATACCCCAGCAGGCTGGCCAGCAAAGAAGCAGTGAGCTCTGGACTGACGTGAACACCCAAAGCAAGAGGAGCTTTGGTCTCAGCATCCGCCCCATGGCCTTCATCCCACAGGAGGACCCAAAATTGAGAGGGATAAGGGCACTTGTGCTAAGGAGTCACCTGCATGGTGCAGTTGTCCCTGGGGATCCGTGGAAAGACCCACACCTCATCATAGTAAGGGAGGATGTAGAACTGCCTGTGCCAGCCTCCTGGAAGGAGGCAGGTGAGACAGTGGGCCTCATGTGGCTCTCTCGACAGCCTGCCTTCCCCAGCTCTGCCCAGGCCTAGGTGGATTGGGTTTGCCTTGCCTCTGGGTCCAGGCAAGGCTGCCAGGATGCCAGCTCAGGCTCACCTCTGGGAGGCAGGCTTTGAAGCCCAGAGCCAAGAGCGGTTCTTGGCACCAAACTGTGGTTTGAATGTGTCCTTCAAAAGTGCATGTGTTGGGGCTGGGGATGTGGCTCAAGTGGTAGCGCGCTCGCCTAGCATGCGTGCGGCCCGGGTTCGATCCTGAGCACCACATACCAACAAAGATGTTGTGTCCTCTGAGAACTAAAAAATAAATATTAAAATTTTTTTAAAAAAAGTGCATGTGTTGGACACTTAATTCCCAATTATATGTTGTGGCATTTGCAGGTGGGGCCTTTGGGAGCTAATTAGGATCAGTTGAGGTCATGAGGGAAGGGCCTCCATGATCGAATTAATGGCTTTGTGAGAGAGTGGGCTGGGGAAGTGGATCAGTGGTAAAGCATTTTCCTGGCATGTGTGAGGCCCTGGATTTGTATTCCCAGCACTGGAGAAGGAGGAGGAGGAGGAGGAGGAGGAGAGGAGGAAGAAGGGGAAGATGGGAAAGAAGAGGAAGAAGAGGTAAAAGAGGAGGAGGAGGAGGAGAGGAGGAGGAGGAGGGGAGGAGGAGGAGAGGAGGAGGAGGGGAGGAGGGGAGGAGGAGGAGGGGAGGAGGAGGAGGAGGAGGGGAGGAGGAGGGGAGGAGGAGGGGAGGAGGAGGGGAGGAGGAGGAGGAGGGGAGGAGGAGGAGGGGAGGAGGGAGGAGGGAGGAGGAGGAGGGGAGGGGGGGGAGGAGGAGAGGAGGAGGGGAGGAGGGGAGGAGGAGGAGGGGAGGAGGGGAGGAGGAGGAGGGGAGGAGGGGAGGAGGAGGGGGGAGGAGGAGGGGAGGAGGAGGAGGGGGGGAGGAGGAAGAAGGGGAAGAAGGGAAAGAAGGGAAAGAGGAGGAAGAAGAGGAAAAAGAGGAGGAGTGGGGGAGGAGGAGGGGGGAGGAGGAGGGGAGGAGGAGGAGAGGAGGAGGAGGAGGGGAGGGGGAGGAGGAGGAGGAAGAAGAAAGGAAGAAGAAGAAGAAGAGGAGGAGGGGGAGAGAGAGAGAGAGAGAGAGAGAGAGACCGACCTGACCTATCAGGCTTGCTCTGTCATTGCCATGAATGAAGTAACATAAGGCCCTGGCCAGATGCCAGCACCATGCTCCTGAACTTCCCAGCCTCTAGATCTATGAGCCAAATAAATACCTTTTCTTTACAAATTACCAGTCTGTGGTATTTTGTTATAGCAACAGAAAAATGGCCTTCATCACACAGCAGCAATTCAGTGTTGGTTGAAGGAAGAAGAACTTATTAGAGAGATGCTCTGCCAGCTGGGGATGTAGCTCACTGGCAGAGGGTTTGCCCAGCAAGAGTTGTTTTGCAACATTTTTACCCCAAAGTCACTACTGGAATATACAAACAGCCACTATCACATCGTGGTGCGTGTGGTGTGCCTACGGAACAATTGAGTTCCTTGTGTGTTGGGGCAGGGGAGGCTCAGCTGTCCTAATGGGAGCATGTCACATGCTCTCTGTTGTTGATGTCATACCCCTACCCCTTTGAGTTGAAGGAAGCTGGCTAGCTGGAGAGGGCTGAAAAGTGTTAGAAGGAAACTTAGGAATGAAAAGCCCCCCATGGGAAAAGGTGTCAGGTCAGTGTGTGCTAGAGCTGCACATTGTGTAAGACTGGTGAGTGTTAAGGTACTTTACTAATATCAGGGGCAATCCAGTAAGGCTTTCAGCGGGACTAGAGACACTCTTCTTCCCCCTTGCAATAAGAGAACATGTATTCCCATCATCTGAAAATCTGTGTTAGACCCACTTTCAGGATGGATTGGACTCACACATATAGGATGCTCGATATCTTAGCTGGTATTTACTGAGCACCTACTGTGTGCCAGGTCTCACATTGAGCACTTTCCAGGCACCCCTCATGACCTGCCCTACAAAGTAGGCACTGTGATTTTCCACATCACTAAAGCTTAGGGTCTGGGTTTTGAGATGAGGGACCAGCAGAGCTAGGGCAGGAAAGTGGGGTGGGTGTCTGGCCTCTAGGTGGCAGCTGTGACAGGATCTATGAAATGAAGTCATTGTGCAGGGGAGCTGGAAGTGGGGGTGGGAGGGGCGGACAGGAGGGAGGAGGGCCCCATTGCCAGGCTGAGCTGCAGGGACAGCTGGGCAAGGCCTGACCAAAGCACACAGGAGCTGGCTGCAGGCACCTGGCAGAGAGTGGTTTAGCCTGGCAGTAGGTGAAACAGACAGGGGTGTGGCCCCGGAGACTGGTCATCAGGGCTGGACCTACCTGGGCCAGTGTCCACCATCTGGTGGGTGAACTCTGGTTGGGGGTGGAACCTGGGGAGGGTTAAAGGGTCTCTAGTCTGATCCTGGGGAGCTTGGTCTTGCTACCTTACCACAACTGTGAGCCCCCCAGGTTTGCTGCCAGGGGAGCATGAGTGATGAGGAGAGGGAGACAGAAGAGGATGAGGGAGGGGGTACCTTGGACACAGCACCCATGCTGCCTCAAAGGCCTCCTGACCGTCACACCTCAGCCCTGAGAAGCCCAGGGTGGTCTGGTCTGGCCATCCGAGGTCTCAAGACCCTGCTGCTGCCTGGGAGGGCCCTGGCCGTGCTCCTGCTCCACCTGCTGCTGCCTGGAACCGTTTTTCTGCTGTTACTGCTGCCCGCAGCTGGCACTGTCTACCTGGGATTCCTGTGCCACTCCAGGGTGAGCCTGGGCCCTCTGTGGGAGGGGTCCCTGGGAAGTGGGGGTCCTGCAGAGGCTCAAGGACCTGGAACTCTTGGCTCCTCCCTGAGAGCCCCTTTTTTGCCAAGTCCCTCACTGGCCGCAGTCAGAGAAGGCTTCTATTTGTTCCCAGGGGACAGTTCTCTCCCCACCTGAGGCCTCCCAGCTTGTCCCAGGGATATCAGAGCCTGAATAGCCGGGTAGAGGTGGGGAGGGGAGGCGGGTTCCAGGAAGAGAAGATGGAATCATTGTCCAATTTCACTAGTCCTCAGCCCCGTCTCACCCTTGGCCCCCCCCCCCCGTCCTTCCCAGACCCCTCCTGGCCTGGGCTGGGCTTCTCCACCTGTGCAGTGGGCTATGACGTGGTCTGGGAATGGAGGGTGAACAGAGATGGACCCTGTTGTCCCTTTCTGTAGCCTATGATGGGGGAGGGAGAAGTGGTGCTGGCTGGTGACAACCGGGCAGGGGTTCAAGGTCTGCTGCCAACACAGGGAAGGGCCATGGGGGGAGGGGGCAGATGGGGACAGGAAAACGAAAGTGGGGGCGATTCTTTGAGTGTATCAAGGTTCCACCTAGGTCTCGAATTTCCCTTTCGGTCCTCAGCACCACCTGGCCCACAGCAGCTCGGTCCACCCCAACTCTCACCTGGCCCCGCCCGGGCCCCGCCCCAGGCCACACCCTTCGCCTGGCCCCGCCCAGTCCCCGCCCCGCTCCCGCCGGCCCCGCCCCGCCGCCCGGCCCCGCCCCTCCTGACCCTCCGCGGGGTGGTCCGCAGGTCCACCCGGCGCCCGGCCCCAGGTGCCGCGCGCTGCTCTCGGATCGCGGCGCCGCTGCGCTCATCGTGTTGGGCTTCCTCTCGCTGCCGCCGCTGCTCGTGCTGGCCTCGGCCGCCCGCGCCCGCCTGATCCGACATCTCCGCCTGCTGCTGCCGTCCCCAGAGGGGAACCCGGGGTCCCACGAGGAGCAGTTCTGTGCCGGGGCGTGACGCCGGTTCCCGGACTCCCGGGAGGCCCCCTAAAGCTCCGGGTGGGGCGGGGCGGGGCGGGGCGGGGCGCGGGGATGACACCGGACTCCGCCAGACCCTGGCGGCCCCTTCCCCACCCTCCGGAACCCCGACCCCCGCTGCCGAGAGGCTGGGAAGCACGCAGAAGGAGACCCCCGGAGGCAGCCTCCGAGCGCTGCTGCCTCCGGAGGCCCGGCCCTGGCGCCCACCTGTGCCTGAGCGGGTGAGGCCGGCCTGGAGACACCCACTCCCGCCGAACCTCAGTGGGCGGCCAGCAGGCTCAGTCTGTGTTCGGAAGTTCTCGTTGAAACAGGCCGCAGAGAAAGAGAGAAAGAGAGAAAGAAGTGCGTTCTTGAGGATAATTCGGACGTCTTGGGCGCTCTGCGGCTTCACCAGCATGTTTCCATCTGCATGTGCCTGGTCTGCAGTCTGAACAATTTCTTCATCTCCTTCTTCTAGTTCGTTGAAATTCATCCTTTCTAATCAGCTGATCAACTCACCTATTTACTTCAAAAAAAAAAAAAAAAGAAGAAGAAGAGAAGAGAGAGAGAGAGAGAGAGAGAGAGAGAGGTGCTGAGCTTGGAACCCAGCGCCACACGCATGCCAGGAGAGCGCATTAGCACTAGAGCCACATCCCCAGCCCCTAACCTATTTACTTTTAGGTTATTATCAGATTTAAAGTTATATTTTGTCCTTTTTCAATTTTATCTTTTTTGGTTTGTTATTGTTGTTACTGGGGATTGAACTCAAGGATGCTTCACCACTGAGCTACATCCCCAGAACTTTTTAAATTTTTTTTATTCTGAGACAGGGTCTCACTGAGTTGCTTAAGTTCTTCCTAATTGCTGAGGCTGCCTTTGAACTTGAGATCCTCCTGTCTCAGCTTCCTGACTTGCTGGGATTACAGCCATGCACCACCACCTCAGTTAAAAATCAGTTTTTATTTTGTTTTTGGTGGTGCTGGGGATTGAACTCAGGGAGTTTTGCCTGCTAGGCAAGCACTCTATCACTGAGCAATAACCCCAGCCTAAATAATTTTGATGGTTTCTTTGTTTGTGGATTCTGGATTCCAGCTTAGATTCCTTAAACATTCATACATATATACTATACTTAGTAATGCCAATTTCCTAGTGCTAGTGTTTGGGGGGAAGAGTGTCCAAATCTATTATTTATTGTTTCTGCTGAGCTCAATAATAGCCTAGTATTTTTTTTTTTGAAAGTTTGGTGGATTTTTTTTTTTTTTTGGAGGGGTGCAGGTCCTGTACATGGTAGGCACATGCTCTACCCCTGAGCTATATATACTCCCAGCCCCTGGTAATTTATGATGTCAGCCCATATCTGTAACGACCTGAAGTCCTAACTTAGGGACAGTTTCCTTCAGAGATGGGAAATGACCATCCTAGGCTCTGCTGAGGGTCCTGGCTTAGTGATCTCCCATGCACAGTACCCACGGTTTTTTTTCCCCTGAGAGTGCCTGACTCTCTATCCCTGTATCCAGGGAATTGTCTGCTTTCCCATCAGTTTCCCTGCATCATGGGCTTCTTTTCATTATTCTAGTTGTTTGTTGGTTTATTTAGTGTTTTTGTGGTACTGGAGATTGAATCCAGGGGCGCTCTACCACTAAGCTGTATCTCCAGCCCTTTTTTAAAAAAAAATATTTTTATTAGTTGTTGATGGGCTTTTCATTTATTTATGTGGTGCTGAGAATTGAACCCAGTGCCTTACACGTGCTAGGCAAATGCTCTTCCACTGACCCACAACCCCAGCCCCTCCAGCTTTTTTCTCCTCCCTCCCTCCCTTCCTCTTTCTCCCCCCCCCCCCCCTCTCTCTCTCTCTCTCTCCAAGAGTCTTGCTAGTTGCCCAGACTGACTTGAACTTGTGGTCCTCCCAACTGGGCCTCCCAAATGGCTGGGAAACAAGTGTGTGCCACTGCACCTGTCTGCTGATTTATAATGTCTAATTGTGGGGGGGGGTATTTGAGATATTTCTTTCCTTGTAAGTCCAACAGTGTATTAAAAATGACTGCTCACTGTGATTTAACAGAGTCTTATGGTAGCTGAAAATCCTTTTAAAGGATCCAGCACGCCATACTGCCAGCAGGGCTCAGCCTGTGACCAGTGTTGGATCCACAGTGGCCTTGAGCAGAGACCAGTGTACGGCTGGGCTGGGTCCAGTGGGTGTCTTGGGGTTTTCCAACCTTCATCTGTGTCTGGCTTTGATGTCTTTCCTGAGCAGACAGAGCTGGCCAGTTGCCAGCCTGCGTACAAGAGCTTTCCTGAGGCTCAGGGCGCCTTCCTTCCCCTCCTGCCCAGGCTGGGCAGGCTCTGGCTGCTGCCACCAGGGGCTGACAATAAGGAGTCTCTTGGGATACCCTGGGCTAAGGATCCGCCTGGCCGGACATTATCAAAACAACAGCTGGGCCTGGTGGGGGCGGGGAGGTAAGTGGCTAGTTCAGCGGCCCCCTCCTGCTAAGCTGGTAGCTAGTCACTGACCATTGACCCGGGCAGGGAGTTCTCCAGAAGGTGTTTCCCAGCTTCCCAGGCTCCCTCTGAAACCCCTGACAGCCTCCAGCTGGTCCTGGGATGTAGCTCAGTGGTAGGATGCTTGCCGGGCATGCAGGAGGCAGGCCCAGGATTCCACCCAGGCCTTAGCCCTGGAGAGCAAAGCTGAGCCAGCTGCCAGGCCAGCAGAGCCTGAGGGGCTACAGCTGCCTGCCTGGAGCTCAAGGCAGCTCTGCCCTCTCGGGCCCTCTGCAGGGCCCTAGGAGTCTTCCTTGTCATTCTCCTGAGGGGCAGGGACCTGGCTCTCTAGCCACAGACTCCCCTCTCAGGCCTGAGGTATCCACTGGCCTCTTCCTAGCTCTTCCCTGAGTCCCACAGATTTTGTCCCCCAACTTCTTCCCAGCATGAGCTTGTGACAGAAACCTCCTCCTTCGGGGTCCTAGTCCCCGGCCCTGGCCCTGCCTCCATCTCCTCTGCTGGCTGCTCTGGAGTCCTTTCCCCTACCTGGAGGTCTGGAGCAGCCTCACTTTTCCCAGGTCCGAGCTTCACCCCTTCACTAGCTCCAGTGGGTGGGCCAGAGGAGACCTACGTTTGTGGGGACACAACTCTTTCCCCTATGGCTAAAGGCCCTGCTTCCTGAGAGAAAGCTGGAGTGTGCATGTGTGGGTGTGTCCTGTCCTACCTACTGTCCTCTTTCTTCTTGGATGAGGGATGTTGTCCCCACCTCCCAGGTAAGAGGAGGGCTCTGCAAGGTCCCCACCTTGCCTAAGCTTGTATTTTTTTTCTTCCATTATTGATGGACCCTTATTTATAAGTGGTGCTGAGAATCGAACCTAGAGCCTCACACATGCTAGGCAAGCGCTCTACCACGGAGCGACAACCCCAACCCCATAAGTTTGTTTATTTTATTCACAAAATATTTGCAGGCACACCCTGCTTCAGGGGCAAGGAGGGCCCATGCTTAGCCAACTGTTCCTCCAGCCCCTGAGCTCCTGAGAGGCATGCCCCACCGAGGCACGTGGGCTGGGCACCATGCTGGCAGTGCCTGAGCCGGAGAGGGTGGGCTAGGAAGGAGGAGGCAGAGTGAGGCCCCTGCTCCTGGGCCCTGACACTAGGGAGGCTGCCCTCAAGGTGTTGATCCAGGCCTGCCCCTTCCTGCGTCCTCCTCCATCTGAGCCCCTGGGTGCTCCGTGAACCTGCCTGGGCCCTACCTGAGGATGGAGCAGGACCTGGCAATCACCTACAGAAGAGCAGGCCAGCCAAGAGGACCAAAGCTGGGGTGGCCCACCTCAGAAAGGCACGTTATTGTTTGGTGGCACATTCTGGACACCCGAATCCAGACTCTCACCGAGTCCCTGCCCGACTTCTGATGGCGGCTTACCCAGTATCTCCCTCGGGGCCTGGGATCAGCCCTCTGCCCTTCCTTGGCACTGTCTTCTCCACGCACTTGGAGTCCCATCACCTCCCTGCTGCCTGAAGGCCCTACACTGGCCCTGCCCTTGCTGTCCGCCAGCCCAGGTCCCCGGACTGGCAGGCATGCCCACCCCCACCCAGGCCCTGGCACTAACTGTCCCCCTCTGCCTTGAAGGAAGACCTTTGTGCAGCTCTGCCTCAGGTCCCTGCTGACCCTCTGCTGCCACAGGGCCCCATCCTCTACAGGGAAAACAAGCTGTCCTGTCCCTGCTGGCCCAGCATCGCCTGTTCACACCGAGTCTGGTGGTACTGGGAGGAGGGCTCTGCCTGGTAGCTGGGGTCCCCGGGCAGAAGCTGGTTTGATGGACACTGCCTGGCACTCACCCTCCCATGCCTCTTCCCTGCTACCTTCACGGCAGGGACTGGGAGAGGTGTCAGCTCGGGGCTCTGGGGGTGAGACAGGCACCTCCAGCTCCCAGGACTGGTCTTGGGCCCTGCCTGGCATGATCCTAACCCTAGGAGGACACATCAAGTCTAGAGGAAGGGGGGGCAGTGGGAAGGAGCTGTAGGGCCCTGCTGCTCTTGGCTGCCCCTTCCCCTACCCCGCTGCTTGCCTGGATGAGGCAGGGTCACCGGACCCAGCCTCACCCCACTCCCCTGGCCAGGGCCCATGCAGCTGCTCCTGCCACTTCCTGTTTTTGTGTCCCCCCCCTCCGTGGATGTGAGCGTGGTGGGTTTGCATGTAGATACAAACAACTGACAAACAGCAGCTCAGCAATGGGGTGGGGGCCCAGGCCACTCTGCCCTCAGCTGGGGTCAGGGGTGGGGTCAGAGGCCCCAGGAGATGCCCTTTTCTCTGGGGTTGAACATGACTACAGTGAGCTGGGGACAAAAGGCCCTTCTTCTCTGCAGAAGCCTGGATTGTGTGGAGGAGGGAGCTTTCTCCGGGACCTCAGTGGGGGCAGGGGCAATGCCCTACTGGGAGCAGTATCCCTCAGTTCAGGGAAACCCCCCATCTGCGTGCAGATAAGCAGCTGGGCCAGCTCTGGGAAGTGAGACACA
Source organism: Ictidomys tridecemlineatus (assembly GCF_052094955.1). Lineage (NCBI taxonomy): Eukaryota > Metazoa > Chordata > Mammalia > Rodentia > Sciuridae > Ictidomys > Ictidomys tridecemlineatus. Next base: position 313,144 of record NC_135487.1, read on the forward strand.
GCAACTCCCTGTGCCTGGGCCAAGTTGTGGGGCAAGGTGCTCTCAGCCTCACCTGCTGCATCCTCCTCTGGGTCCCCGGGATGCCAGGCCCAGGCAGAGACTGCACCTGCTCAGGCGGAGGGCTGGAGGATGGGCCCTGCTGTTTGGCCTGGCCAGTCCTTGCCTTTGTCTATGTCTCTGCCCTCTTTACCAACTGGGCCCTGCTCCCTTCAGAGAAGAGGCTTCTGGATCATTCTATTTGTGCTTCCTCTGGTGTCGGCCTAAAGCCCAGGCCTGGCTCTGACCACCACAACTCAGGCTAACTCCCTCACCCTCTGGGATCCCATCTGTCCACAGCTTTCCTCTGGAGGTAGGGAGCGCACTGGGGGGCAGGGCAGGGCACAGGAATAAGGCTTGTGCTTGGATTGAGTAGGGGAGTAGGGCTGATGGGGAGGGTCCCCAGGGGGTGGGGCAGCAGCAGTGACTGGGTAGAGGCTGGGCAGACAGGACTCAGTGGAGGCTGGGCCTCCAGTGTCCCTCTCCTTCTGATGTCAGGCTGGAGGAGAGCGCTGCTTCCTTGAGGCCTGAGTCACAGCAAGAAGACCCGCTCAATTTTCCAGAAGGGACGGAAACTTCCCGTCAGCTCAGCCAGGCAGGCTGAGGTGTGACTGTGGGCCTGGGCTGCTGTTAGCAGCTGCCTCCCCACAGGGCGGATCCACTGTGGCCCAGCTCCCTGGCAGGCAAGCTTGAGGATGAACTGTCTACCTGGGCGTGCCTCACAGCAGTCGGCGGTGCTGCCACCTTGTTTGGTCTCTGCTCAGTGCCCATCTCCAGGGCAGCCCTGTGTGCTAGGGGCTGGGGGCCATGTGAGACCCCCTGGGCGGCTTACTCGACTGGGTGAGCCCAAATCCACTGCTCCCCCCACGGGGCCCAGGCGGAAGCACCAAGCAGCTTCTGGTCCGTGCTGAGGCCTGAGGTCTGTGGAGCAGAGCCAACACCCACTGCCAAGATTCCCGGCAAGGGGGTGGGGGATGGCGGCAGGGACACAGTTCTCACTTGTTCCTGCCGCCAGCTCCTGGGGCTCAGCTGTGCGCTTCCTTTTTTAGGCAAAGCCCAGCTCAGGCCATCCTCCCAGTCCCGCCGCCGCTGAGTCTCACCTGCCAGAAAGGGAGGAAGGAAAACCATTTTAAGTCCCATCCGTCTTCCCCACCAGCATCCTCCTGCAGAGGGTGAGAAGGGAGGGACATCCTGGCAGACATACCCCTGCCACATGTGTGTCCCCAAACTCAACTCCATGGTTACCCCACAGGAAGGGATCTCAGGAGGGCTGCAGCGGGGCTCCTGCACAGGGGAGGAGGCCCAGTCTTCCCAGGGAACACTGCATCCCCTTTCTGGGCCTAGTCAAGATTACAGAACCCAGGGGCTGGGGCTGGGGCTCAGTGGTAGTGCGCTTGCCTAGCATGTGTGAGGCACTGGGTTCAATCCTCAGTACCACATATAAATAAATAAACAAACAAACAAATAGATAAATAAAATGAAGGCATTTTATCTACAAAATATTAAAAAAAAATTACAGGGCTCAGCTCTGTCTAGTGGGCCCCTCGAGTCCTGCTAGGGTCTTATATCTGTGGCTTCGGGCCCTTCCTTGGGTAGAGTGTAGGAGGCCAGCAGTAGGGCCATTATGGGCATGGCGCAGGACAAGGCCTGAACCAACTGTCTCCTGTTCCTGTGTCTTGTCTTCAGGCTCCTGTCCCCACTCTAAGGCCCTTCCAGTTCCTGTTGACTAGTCCTTAGGGACACCTATCCCTCAGCCTTGTAGCCAAGGTGCAGCCAGGACCTGGGGTTTGGCTTCAGGGGCCCCTAACACTTGGGAATCACAGGCAAAGGGTTTGGAGTGCGGGCGACCCCACAGCCTCACAGCCGGGAGAGGGGAGAGCCTGTGTGTGCATGCCCACAAGTGCGTGCCTCGGTGGTGCCTGGGTTAGTGCTGCGTGTCGCCTCTTGTCCAGGTGGCTCGTGAGGGCTCCACTGCCAAGTCCGCGCAGGTCGTTTCTGGGGTGCGCGCCTGGGTGAGTGCGTGCGCCCGCGGCGTGGGCGTGGCCGTGGGTGTGGCCTCCCGGGGGCGGGCCCTCTCAGGCCCGCGCCCGGCTGTCCCGGAGCAAGCCAGCAACAAGCTGCGGCCGAGCGCCCCATCCCACCGCGCGCGATGCTCCCCTGGACGGCGCTCAGCCTGGCCCTGAGCCTGCGGCTGGCGCTGGCGCGGAGCGGCGCGGAGCGCGGTGAGTGCGGCGGGGCCAGGGCTCTGACTCCTGACGGCCCCTCGTTCCCGCTGCCCACGCTTGGCTGCGAGGCGGGTGGGCTGGCGGTTTCGGGAGCTGAGCTGGGAGCCAGCCCAGCACCCCAGCCACCTGTGGGGGGCGCGCCCAGGTGCTCCAGGCGGCACGACTGAGCGGCGAGGCCGGCGTCTGCCATGCCCCGCCGGCAGGTCCACGGGCTGGACCTGGAGGGGAGAAGTCTGTGGGAGAGGCCGTCCCGCCTCAGTTTCCCTACCTTCCGAAGGGCCCTCGGTAGAGGTGGTGGGAGGTTGGAATCGCCCTACCGCATTGGGGAAACCCCAGGCCTAGGACTCCTTGAACTCTCCTCCCCCCTCCCGCCCCACTGCCCCCACCCGTGGCTTAGTGGTGGAGGGGCCCACGTGCACACCCACCCCGCAGGGTGCCGGGAGGAAGGGGAGGCCCGCCAGGAGCTGGGCGGGCCCTCAGGCTGCTGGGGGGTGTATCCTGTTTTCTGGGTCCAGATGGAGCTAAGGATGGGGGCCAGGATAGGGGTGATGTCATCTGTAAGTGGGGTCACGATTCCAGCCTGGCCATCTGGGCTGGGGGGGGCTGTGTTCAGAGCTCTGCTTCCCCATCCCTGCTGTGCTCCCAACCCTCCCCTGCTGCCTTGTGCATGCCCGAAGAATGCCTTACCTGGAGCTTGAGCTGTGTGGCTGAATTCCAGCCTCCATGTGGCCTCTCTGAAAACCAAGCCTGAGGGAGTGGACCCCAGACTCAGACCTTCAGGGAGGCCTACGCCCCGGCTTTTGGCTCCACCTACATTGGATGTCTGCTGAGAAGGGAATGTAGGGTCTTGGAGGGTTAGCACTCCTCTGCACAGGGGACCTGCGCCAGCCCAGGGTGCACTAGGTCACATGGCCTGTGTAGAGAGCTGGAATGCACTGAGAGTGTGAGCCTCCTGCTTGGTCCAGAGACCCTCTCCCCTGAGGTACTACCCTTTGGACCTCAGGGCAAGGGTGAGCACAGGCTCAAGGAAAACCCGGGCCTCAGGGGTCTCTGCTCTGGGTGTAGGATGACCTGGGGCCACCATTTGGGGTTGACCCTTGTCTTTCCCCAGGTCCCTTGGCATCGGCCCCCCAGGGGGACCTGTTGCTCCTGTTGGACAGCTCCGCCAGCGTATCACACTACGAGTTCTCCCGGGTTCGGGAGTTTGTGGGGCAGCTGGTGGCACTGCTGCCCCTGGGCCCTGGGGCCCTGCGTGCCAGCCTGGTGCATGTGGGTAGCAGGCCACACACCGAGTTCCCCTTCAACCAACACAACTCAAGCCAGGCTGTCCAGGACGCCATCCGTGCTGCAGCCCAGCGAATGGGTGACACCAACACTGGCCTGGCACTGGCCTATGCCCGGGAGCAACTGTTTGCTGAGGCAATGGGTGCCCGGCCAGGGGTGCCCAAGGTACTGGTGTGGGTGACAGATGGTGCCTCCAGCGACCCTGTGGGCCCCCCAATGCAGGAGCTCAAGGACCAGGGCGTCACAGTCTTCATTGTCAGCACGGGCCGTGGCAACCTGCTAGAGCTGTCTGCAGCTGCCTCAGCCCCTGCTCAGAAGCATCTGCACTTCGTTGATGTGGATGATCTACACATCATTGCCCGAGAGCTGCGGGGCTCCATTCTTGGTAGGTGGGAGAAGAACCTTCTGAACTCAAGTGCTTGATGCCCCCAGGTGGGCAGATAACTCTGAGTTTCTCCATGCACCTTCAGGAACACAAACCAACTCGGTGCCCTCATATGCTCAGACCCCTGGGCTGTGGAGAGACGGGAGCAAATCTTAGTGGTCACCTCTGTAGGATGTGGGGGATAAGTGGAAAGAATCGGGAAGGAGGTCCTTGGGCTGAGGAAGCCAGTGGCAGCATGTGCATGGTGCATGTCCAGGCCTACCCCATCCAAGAGGGAGGAACCTGGAAGGCCGGGTCTGCCTCCCAGAGCTCAAGCCCTACCTGTTCTAGGTGAGGACAGCCACGGAAGGATCTGTGTTGGTTTGTACAGCAAGTGTGTGGTGGGAACAGCTGGGGATGAAGCCAGACCAGGAAGTCTGCCGCAGGGCGGGGCAGCATCCAGGGCCCTTTTTCTGGATCACCCCCTCAGCCCAGCCTCAAAGGGGGAAGGGCTGGAGATGAGAAGCCTGATGGCTGGTTAGGCTTGCTGTAGCCACAGAAAAGTGCCACCACCCCAGGATTTTTACCAAATCTCTGCCTTTGGGTTACTCACCTACCCTGAGCAGGAAGGTGTGGGTCTGTGGACCCGGAAGGGGTAGAGGGTCCTCCCCCAAAGTCTTCCCCAGGGACATCTGACCCCTAGTGGCCCTTGGCAGCTGAGCCTGGAGAGGAAAGGAGAAAAGGCTGCCTTCAGAATCAGGGAGTGGGGTGGTGGCTCCTGGGGCTGGGGGCAGAGTCTGAGCGGGAAGATTGGCAGACCCCACACCCAGGCATCAGGAGAGGAAGGTCAGAATCTGAATGTGCTCCCCAGCCTCATTCACCTGCACACCACTCCAGGGACCTACAGGTTATTCTCTGGATCCTTCAGAGCTCCACCAGCTGGCGCCTTCGAGGTGTCTTCTCCCCTGACCTCTCATACCTTCCACAGATGCAATGCAGCCACAGCAGCTCTACGCCTCCGAGGTGACGTCCAACAGCTTCCGCCTGGCCTGGCCGCCCCTACTGACCTCCGACTCCGGCTACTACGTGCTGGAACTGGTGCCCAGTGCCGGCCCGGGGGCCACAAGACGCCAGCAGCTGCCTGGGAACGCCACCGACTGGACCTGGGCCGGCCTCGACCCTGACTCAGAATATGATGTGGTGTTGCTGCCCGAGTCCAACGTGCACCTCCTGAAGCCTCAGCACTTGCGAGTGCGCACGCTGCCAGGTGAGGCGCGGGTGGGAATACGCCGGGGGGAGGGGTTCGTGGGGTATTGGAACGCCCCTCCGCTTGACCCCCACCCCTCACCACCCCCCCCCCCCCCCCCCCCCGCAGACGAGGCCGGTCCAGAGCGCATCGTCATCTCGCATGCCAGGCCGCACAGCCTCCGCGTGAGCTGGGCCCCAGCACTGGGCCCAGTTGCCGCGCTCAGCTACCAGGTGCAGCTTGGGCCACTGAGTGGCGGCGCTGTGCAACGCGTGGACGTGCCCGCTGGCCGAAACAGCACCACGCTGCAGGGCCTGGCGCCCGGCACCGCCTACCTGGTGACGGTGACAGCTGCCTTTCGCTCGGGCCACGAGAGGGCGCTGTCCGCAAAGGCCTGCACGCCGGTGGGTGAGCGCAGCCGAGCCCCGCGCCCAGCACCCCGGGTCTCAGTGGGCCGTGGCGGGTGAGCCGCCGGCCCGGAGGGGTTCCGAGAAGTCGACCGATAGCCCCTCGTACGGAGCCAAGCCGGAGCCGGTGGGAGGAAGTGTCCAGCCTTGCCTTTTACCCCCTAGTTCTCTCCGCAGCCTCCTCTGACTCTCGGCCAGAACCCCCTTTGTGTGGTCCTTTGCCAACATTTGGTAAAGAGGTGGGGAGGGCGTCTGAGGGCGAGTTGAGAACATCAGACCCAGGGGAGGCAGGGGCCTGGGCTCCAGCTGGTGTGAAAGGCCAAGCTTGCACAGTTGGAGGAAGTGCCGGAGGCCACTGAGGTCTTGCCTATGGATAGAAAATAGGTGGGGCAAGGGGAGGAGCAGCTGGCATAGGCCTGTCTCCAAAGGCCTCTTGAAGGAAAGGACTGGAGGGCACTGGGAGGCTGATGGTGTGGCCCAATGGTCTTTGCCAAGACCCTTGAGCTTGGAAGGCAGTGCCTACTGGGCACACTGACTCTGTCTCCCTGCCCAGGACCCCAGGTGGGCCCAGCCAGCAGCCCCTGGGATGAAGAAAGCACTTTTCTGGAGGCATAGACCCAGAACCTGGTGCTCAGGACGGTGGGGACAAGGGCTATCCACTCTGGCCTTGGCCAGGCTCCAAGGCCAGCACTCACAGGGGGCCTCGCCTGTATGGGGCCCTGGAGCTCCTTGAGGAGGAACAGTGTTGCTCTGGGTGAGTTCACCTCAGATACTTTGCAACACTGTCTGACCCCAGAGGGTCATGGGCTACCTCCTGTCACCTTCTGCTATCCTGGAGCTCTGGAGAATTCACCAAGGATAGGGAGGACCTGGCTGCTTCTGTAGCCCCCACTGGTCAGGGCCTCTTCTCAGAATCACCTGCCCAGGCTCACCTTGCTTCTCTTCCCCACTAATGACCCAGATTCCAAATACAGTAAACCATTTGTATGCTGAGCCTGCTGTCTCCATAGAATGCTTTGCTCCTGCCACAACACTCCAGCCCGGGTCAGGGCAGTGTGAGCGCTCCAGTGTGCAGGATCATGGTGCATCTGAGAGGAGCTGGGGCCAGACTCCAGTGCTTGGATACAGATCACCTGGACTTCTACAGCACTCTGGCACTTGCTTTTGTGGCCCAGGATCCAGTTTGGATAGGGGCAGACTGCTGGAACTCAAGAGGACAGAGGGCCCAGTAGTTCTGCAGGCCCATTGCCTACTGCCCAGTCCCCCAACTGTGGGCACCCACTGCTGGCAAAGCCATGCCTCCACTGTACCCACTTTTGTCTACCTTAGTGAATCCCAGGCAGCCAGGGTTGAGCCAGTGGTTTCTGGACCCTACGTGTGTGTGTGTGTGTGTGTGTGTGTGTGTGTGTTTTCTGAGAGCCTATGTGACACAGAACCCAAGAACCTTATTGAGCATCTGTGGGCCTGAACTGGTGCCTCTCATGATCCACAGGTCGTGGGCATGGCAGGTGGCCCCTCACAGGCAACTCTTGAGAGAGTCCCCTTACTGCCCCTTCTAGAGTGTCCAGGGACACAAAGGCACCTTGGAGGCCATAGGTTTGGGCAGGGCAGGGCAGCTGAAGGCCAGCACTAAGGCCACCCATGATACATATGGCCAGGAAGTGTGTACACCAGTTAATGGGTTTCACTTCAGGGCCCTATAGGGACAGTGCTGGAGACTCTTGAGTTTCCAGCTGGGGGCAGGGGCTGCTTTGGGGCAGAGGACAGTGTATGGGGTCACCATAAGCAGGCAATGGCTAACCTACACATAAACCCTGAGCAGGAAGATGAGCTATACAACTGTGGGGAAGCCCAGAGGGGCCTGTGAGGTTTTGGCTCAGCCCTAAATCACCATAGTCCTGGGCCTGCTACCACTACTCTTATTTTCTCTCATGAACCACCATACCTGGGGAGAAGCCACCAGGGGCTGGCAGGTCACAGGAACCCTACTATGGTGGATTAGGGTGGGAACCAGTAGTTCAAGGCCCCACCCTAGAACCTTGGCCAGGCTAGGCAGCTTTTCTTGTTTGTTTGTTTGTTTTTTGGTGCTGGGGATCGGACTTGGGGCCTTGTGCATGCAAGGCAAGCACTCTACCAACTGAGCTGTATCCCCAGTCCCATGGGCAGCTTTTCTTTTGGCTGAGCTTGGGCCTGTGTGTGGGGGGTTAGGAACAGGAGGGGAGTGCACATGCCAGCAGTGGTGGAGGCAAGCCTGCAGGTGGACTGTGGTGCCATGAGCAAGTCTGGAACCAGTGAGTACTTTTGGAAATGGAAGAAGAAGAGGAGTAGGAAGGGACCAGCTGGCTGAGGAGAGAGATTGGCTCCTCTCTTCTGGAAACTAGACCACCGCCCAACAAGACAAAACTGCAGAATGATACTGATGGTCAGCAGCAAACCTGTGCTGGTCACAAAAGTGGCTTTAGGTTTAAGGGGAGAGGCTTTGCACTGGCACTATCCTTGGAAGTCAACAGGCAGCTGGCAGCTGCAGCCTTGGTGCTGGGAGCCCCAGGGCTGGGTTGCTGGGGGCAACAGGTTGCAGTGCAACTCTGAGATCTGGCCAGGGGTAGGGGACTCAGAAACCACTTTAGCTGCACACATTCTTGGAGCAGACCTCTTCCCCACTGATTAGGTGGGATTCACTTTGAGAATCCTGCCCCAACTCCTGCTAGCCTGTGCTCCCGGGGAGGGCTGCACACCCTCTGTTGGGATCAAATGCTCAATAAGGTTCTTGAGTTCTGTGTCACACAGGCTCTCCTCTCCTAGCCTCCAGCCTGTCAACCTGCATCTTGAACCTCTGCGGTCTCTCTAGGTCGTTAATGCTGGAGGACTCCTGTTAGAGAAGCTGTTGGGGAGGTCAGAAGGGATCCCACAAACAAAACAGCAGAGCATAAGCAGCACCTCACATTTGTCAGTTAAATGGAAATGCTTCAGGTAGAAAGCACACTGACGATTCTGTTTAGAGTCTTTAGGAAGGGTATGTCTGTCCTCCTAAATGGTATAAGATTTTAAGTATCAAACATGTGGATGGGATATTCTAATAGTCATACAACCAGAGACCACTGCGGTTTCGGAAACATCCAGGGGGCCGGCGGAGGACTGCTCTCCAGGCCTGCCCTTCATCTGAAAGACGAAGCCTTTCCTGGGGTCCACTAGTGTCAACTTATTAAGGGCTTCCTGCGTGCGCCGCGTGTGGAGATCTTCAGCGCAGCCTCATGCCTGCAGGGCTCCCGCTCGCCCCGGTGGGGCCCAGACTCTAGGGCCGCTCCGGGCCAGAAGGCTGCAGGTCACCGAGGGGGCGAGCGGAGGGTTCGCAGCACGGGTCCCTTCCCTCGTCCCCTGAGGTCGCGGCCAGGCGCACGCTCCCCTGACCTGGTAGCCGCGTCCCCAAAGTTCCCGGAGTCCATATCCGTCCAGGGGGGGTCTCTCCCAGGCTGCGGCTTCTCCAGCGCCCACAACGGCCGAAACTCCGCGGCTGCGGCGAACTGACAGTGCTACGGTGCGCGCCCACCAGTTCCGACAAGTTTGTCCAAGCTTGGTATCCTTATCCTGGGCCACGCCCTCCCGGTGGCGTCACGGCCTTTCCTCCCAGGCCGAGGGCTGTGTGCCGCGGGGCCTCGCGCACTTCCGCTGTTGGGAGGAAGGGGTGTGTGTCGCGCTTGCGCACTGGCCCTGCCGCCGGCCCGCGGCGCGTGGCGGCTGCTCTGAGTTGTGGAAGTCACAGTCGACCGGGGTCCTGGTATCGTGCAGCGCTCTCGGGTCATGTCCTGGCTCTTCGGCATCAACAAGGGCCCCAAGGGCGAAGGCGCGGGACCACCGCTGTCCTTGCCGCCCGTGCCGCCCGGGGCCGAGGGCGGCGGCGAACGCGGTGCGGGAGACCGGCAGGCGCCCAAGGACAAATGGAGCAACTTCGACCCGACAGGGCTGGAGCGCGCGGCCAAGGCGGCGCGCGAGCTGGAGCACTCGCGTGAGTGCCGAGGGCGCCGGGACGCGGGAGGTCTCGCGGGCGCGGGCCGCCGGGCCCTGTAAGCGCCTCACCGGGCGAGACTGGGTGCTGTCGGCGGCCCCGAGCCGTCCTGCGTGCCGGGGTCCAGGCCCTGTTCCTCTTTGCACCTTCAGCTGTCGCCAGCAGGCCGGAGCAGGGGCTTCAGCGTGCAAGTGCTGGGTGCCCACCTGGGCCCTGGGCTTTGGGCACTGCCCGGCGCGTGGGATCCTTCGAACTTGCAGCCTCCACGTGGGGCAGGCCAGGGCGTGGCCAGATCCGGAGATGCTTGTGCGCGGGGTTGGTGGCAGTTTTGCACGTAACAAGGAAAGCATATTTTAGTGATTGCGTTTTAACGAGAATGTAACAGATTTTGCATTTATTATTGGCAAACGTTGGCGTTTTGGTGGGTGCGGGAGCGTTTGTAAAGCCACGGGCCAGAGGGTGTTGGCCCAGCTGGTGACCTCCTTGAGCCAGTTGTGAGCTGTGACTGAAACCCAGGTCTTTTCCCACCACCTTCTTTTCTCCTGTGGTTTTGATGATTTACACCAAAATGGCGCAATTTCATGTGCGCCAAAGTGCCAAATAAATACTGACTAAAGGAATACAGTAGTCTCAAACTTGTTTAAGAGGGTGTCCTTTTATCACTGGAAGATCCTGTAGGGAAGCCTTGGTGTGAAGTAGGTGTAGGCAGAGCCACCTTGATAAGAAGGGAGAGGGCTTGGCACTTGGTGTCTCAATCCTCTGCCCTTTCCCAGGAGGCTACAAGAATGCCTTGGGCACTGGTCTCTGGGTCTGTCTGTCTGGCTCTTATATTCCCAGAGGAATGCTCAGAGCATTCAGACTCGATTCACAATGTGTGTCACTTAAGGCCTGGCTGGGTGGACGATTTCACAGGTGATCTTTTAGTTTATCTGTTAGTTTATTAGCTGGCTGGAGTGAGGAACAAGCTTCAGGGCATCTCATACCATAGCAGACTTAATCCCTAACCAAACTCAGCTGGGGGCACCTTTCTGCCCCAACTCCTGGGGGTTTTTGCCCACTTACCATACCCAGAATTTCCAAGTTGAATCTTAGTTGTCCCTACGACAGGCAGTTACCCAGGCCTGTGGGACACAGCTGTGGGTATGTCTGAGCAAGTCTCTTGCTGTCTGTGCTTCCTTGCCCTCTACACCATCCGACCTGCCTGGATCCATTGCCTAGAGAGTACTTGTCCAGGCCCTTGGTTCTGGCCCAACAGATGCAACTCTGGCTGTGGCTGCTGCTGCTCCCTCAGTATCTGTTTGCATTCTCCACTTTTTTTGTTCTCCCTCTTCCTTTCTTTTTTTTTTTTTTTGGCAGTACTGTTGATTGAACTCAGGGCCTTGTACCCTTTAGACAAGTGCTCTACCACTGAGCTGCATCCCCAGAGCTTTTATTTCATTCTGAGGCAGGGTCTTGAGAGGCTGCTCAGGTTTACCTTGAATTTGGGATGCTCTGCCTCAGCCTCTGCAAGCATCTTGTACTCTCCATTTGTATTCTCACCATCCTTCCTGGCCCCATGATGGCTATGTTTCTCCCCAGCCCTTCTTCCCAGGGTGCCTCATGCCTGTCTGCTTGTCAGCCCCTTTGCCAGGCACCCTCTTTGAAGGCTCCCGGCTCATTAGCCCCCTGGGCTTTGCCACAGGGTCTACTATGTTTTGGCCTGAGCCTCTGTACTGACCCCACTGCCTTCTCCCAAGCCAACAGGAACTGTCCTCAATGGTCCTCTGCACAGTCTGACTACCTTCTTTGTTCCTCAAAGCCCAACCTAGTGATACCTTGTTTCCAGTGTCTGCCCAGATCTTCTGGGTTCTTTCTTAGATGCCAGCTTAGTTTATGGGCCTAAAGTCTTTTATATGCCCCAGACCATGTCTCAGACATCCCACCAGGGTGGGTGCTTGAGTGTTGTGGGAGACAAAGCTGCTGGTACAGAGCGGTCTTAGGTGGTGAGCTACTGTCAGGCCTAGCTTGTGACTCGGGAGTTTACATGGATACCAGTGCTGTGCTGAAGTTTTCCTTTTATTCTCCAAGGAGAACTATAATTGCTTCACTGTCAGGAGAGGAAATAGCCTCAATGAAGTTAACAGAGAGGGTGGGTGCATGCCTATATTCCCGTAATCACAGCATAACATGTACTAGTTGCAGCTTACCCTGAAGACTTCAGAGCAACTCAGAGGCTGAGGCAGGAGGATGGCAATTTCAAGGCCAGTCCTGGCAACTGAGCAAGACTTTGTCTCAAAAAATAAAAAGGGCTGAGGATGTGGCTTGGTTGAAGAGCGCCCTGGGTTTAGTCCCCAGCACCAAAACAAGAAAAGTAGGCAGGATGTGGGGATAGAAGGAATTCGATGGGCCAAAGAGCAAGCCAAGGTCACTGTGGCATCAGGGGTTTCATTTGTCCCTTTTCTTGCCTGTGTGTGTTTGGTAGCAGATTCATGGTCATAGATAGGGGAAGCTTAAGAAAAACGTGTAATATGAACAATTAAAGGCCACTCTAGCCAAAGCCCGCATTCTGCCCAGTTGGGAAATGCCTGCTGTTTTGGCCTGTTCTGAATGGGTGTGGGGTGGCCTTTCTGAGGTAACTCTACAAAGGTGATAGATCCTTGGGGATGAGACCAGGGCCTGTGCCAGGCTTTCTTGGGGATAGGGAAGCAGCCTTGAAAGCAGGGGTGTGCAAGGTCTGGCCAGGATTGAGGGCAGGCAGGTAAGGCAGGACTGGGAAGTAGACAGGAGCACTTCAGGCTGAGGCATGCGGTGGCTTCTCAGAAAGCCCCTTGACATTAGTGGGTGCTTGCCCACTGGCCACAGCCACATTGTGTCTTGATTTCCTCTGTCTGACACCCCACAGGCCACGCCAAGGAGGCACTGAGTCTCGCACAGATGCAGGAGCAGACGCTACAGTTGGAGCAACAGTCTAAGCTCAAGGTGAGAGGGCCTAGAGGACACACCTGGACGGCAGGCGCAGATGCCAGGAGCAGATGCCAGCTTGGGCGCTCCTTCAGGAAGGAAGCAGGGGAGGCCAAGATGGGGCTCCGGTGTGGCTGAATCCCCACAGCAGAGTCCCCTGAAAGAGCGTATAAGGCGAGGGGCATCTGGTCGACTGGTCTACCTGAGGGCAGGGGGTCTTTCTTGGAATTCTTAGCTTCATTCTGTGCACTTGGTGGGACTCAACGTCCTTTCATGCATGTAAGCTGGAGAAGGCTCTGCTTTCAGCCCCTGGCTTTCTTGGAGTAGTCATGGTATAAGCCTGGGGGAGGGTGATGTGTCCCTGTGGGACCGATCATTTGTGTCTGGTTTGATCTTGCTCCCTGGAGGCCTTTCCAGATGTTTTCTGGTGCTTCTCTGCTGGGTCTGGGTTCCTTCCAGGCCTGAGCTCAGGTGGGGGTATTGGTCCAGGCTGCATTTTCCAGAAGTGCACACTCCAGCTGGGTGTGCCACTGAAGCCACTGCCCCAGAGCCCTGCAGCTTGAGGAAGAGGGTTGCAGGGAGCCTTCAGCCTCTGGCCAGGTATCCTGAGTGGCCCTGTTCTACAGGAGTATGAGGCTGCTGTGGAGCAGCTGAAGAGTGAGCAGATCCGTGTGCAGGCTGAGGAAAGGAGGAAGACCCTGAGTGAAGAGACCCGGCAGCACCAGGCCGTAAGGGCACAAGCAGTCATTCATACCAGGAGGCCTGGGGTGACCAGGAGGGGGAGTAGGGTGCAGCTTTGGAGCTCTCTTTCACTAGCCAACCAAGGATTTACTGGGTGTCAGCTGTTACCCTTGTAACACCTTGGAATACCCTTGTGCAAACACCCAAAGCCTGTAGATCCCTCCACACTGAGCTCCCCACCCCCAGCACATCTGATTGTCTGTGGGAGGTGGGCAGCTTACCTGAAGCCCCACCCCTGGTGAGGCTGTCGACATGGTTTATCCAGCTAAGGTGTGTCCTCACCGTTCCCTTCCTCTCTAGAGGGCCCAGTACCAGGATAAGCTGGCCCGGCAGCGCTACGAGGACCAGCTGAAGCAGCAGGTGAGCAGGGCACATCTCCCTGAGGGGCCTGCCGTCCTGGCAGTCAGCAGCTTCATGGGCTGCTAGGCAGGCTAGTCCATGGATGGGAGAGCACATGGTTAGTCCTGGGGACCTTTGTTCAGATGCACACAGGCACAGGTGTGGGTACAGAGGTGGGCTTTCCAGGGGCTTTGAGGCTCTTGCCCAGGAGGCCTAACCCAGGGGCTCTGGCTAACTAGGAGGACAGTAAGGGACTGAGCAGAGTCGGGCAGACCAAAACCTGGGTGCCACTCTCCCTCTGTGGGTACTGGCACCCTGTTATTGGTGGTCAGTTTCTGAGTCCTGGCAGCCGTTGCTGCCCCAGGAGGCCTGTGTCAGGCTGTGAGCCCTTCTGGTGAACACCCAGTTTCTCTGGCTCGGAGCAGCTGTAGCCTGTAGGTTTGGTGTTACTGCTTTCTGGTTTTGAAAGCTTCTCCCTTCTCTGTGGCTTCTTCTCAGCAACTTCTCAATGAGGAGAACTTACGGAAGCAAGAGGAATCTGTGCAGAAGCAGGAAGCCATGCGGCGAGGTAAGGGTCACGCTGGGATGGAAGAGGCTCCAGGAAGCAGGGGTTCACTGAGGGGTGTGGCTCTCTGGGTCCCTCAGTCCCTCAGAAGCATCTCAACAGCGAGCCAAGAGTCCCAGTTTAGGCCAGCATCCCAAGCCTGGGCTCTGCAGTGCATCAGGCAGTCCAGATTCTTGTTCTCGTGGTGGGGCTGCTCTCAGTAGAGGCCCCTCTGCAGCCTGGCCGTGTGCCTCTCCAAAGGGTGCCGACACTGTGCCTGGGTGGGAATCCGTGTTTACCACCCTGTGGAAGCTGCATTTATGAGTGGGCCATGGTGTCAGCGTTGCACGAACGTGTGTCCAGAAGAAAGGACCACTATTTCCTGTCTCTCTGGGCCAGGGGGACCTGAAGCCACCATGTGGCTTTCGCTTTGTCGTGGCTATGGGCATTTCCCCCAGACGCTGCACAGAAGGGCACTTGGCTGTGTCCCATGGGTCTGGCCATACGACAGCTGGTCTCAGCGTCATTTGGCTTGCCCAGTGATCCTGTGTGCTTCATCTTGTTTCCTGAAGTATGCACGGCCCTTAGAAGGGTGGCCTGGTCACGGGGTTCCCTTGCTCGCTGGGGCTGGACCCCAGGCGGGTCTTTTCTCTGAACTTTATACTGTTCCTGGACCACTTTTGCTGAGGTCTATGTGTTGGCCTTGTGGGCAGAGGCTGGCTCTGCCAGGCTGAACCCTGCTGTCCTGCCTTTTCTGGGGCAGCCACCGTGGAGCGGGAGATGGAGCTGCGGCACAAAAATGAGATGCTGCGCGTGGAGGCCGAGGCCCGAGCGCGGGCCAGGGCCGAGCGGGAGAATGCGGACATCACCCGGGAGCAGATCCGTTTGAAGGCCGCTGAGCACCGCCAGACCATTCTGGAGTCCATCAGGTGAGCATTCAGCAGGAGCCCTGGCTGTGTGGTGCTGGCCGTGGGATGCCCCTCTGAGGTCACTGGCTGGGGTCATCATGTTGGTGGGGCTTCTCTGCCTCTGTGTTTCAGGGCTTGCCTCTGAGAGTATAGGAAGCTGCAGGGGGGTGTCGCCCTTGACCTCCTCCAGCCCTGTGTCCAGGTCCCACATCCCTTCCTATCATGTGGCTGTTCTCCCCCAACAGGACGGCTGGCACCTTGTTTGGTGAAGGATTCCGTGCCTTTGTGACAGACTGGGACAAAGTGACAGCCACGGTATGCATCATGCATTCTCAGAGGTGTGCCTGGCAGGCAGCTCTGGGTGTTCTGGGGGCCCTCTGGTGTGCTGCACCTCTGTTCCTGCTGACAGGGTGGAGCAGCTGGTGCTTGGGGGTGAGATGGAGCTGGAGCAAGGCCGGGGCTGCCTCTGCTTGCACTGCTGGCTGCTGCCGCTGCTCCTGTTCCTCCTCAGCCAGGGAGAGGAGGTGCAGCTAGATGAGAGGGAGCCTTTTTGGATCGATTTTAAGCGATTTGGTCTTCTTTTCTTTCCCCCCTCTAGCAAAATACCCAAAGCTGTGTAACTTATAAAGAGGTTTATTGGCTTTAGATTCTGGTGCTGGAGGGTCCAAATGACATACTACTAGCCTCCTGGCCAGGGCCTACTGGCTGGGACACAGTGTAGCAGAGAAGTGGAAAGGGAACCAACCAGTCACACGCAGAAGGGTTGGGCATAGGGGGTGACCTTGCTTTATGATCTCCTGCTCTGGAGAGAACTGATAGTCTGTCCAAGAGACACTGATCCATTCCTGATGCTGAGCCTCCGACCTCATGACTCTCTCCTAGGCCCTGCCTCTTTTTTTGGTTCTGGGGATTGAACCCAGGAGTATTTTAGACCACTGAGCTGTATCCTCAATCCTTTTTTTTTTTTAACGTTATTTTTTAAAATTTTTTTTGAAAGAGAGAGTGTGAGAGAGAGAGAGAATTTTTTAATATTTATTTTTTTTAGTTATTGGCGGAAACAACATCTTTGTTTGTATGTGGTGCTGAGGATCGAACCCGGGCCGCACGCATGCCAGACAAGCGTGCTACCACTTGAGCCACATCCCCAGCCCTTGTTGTTATTTTTATGTGGTGCTAAGGATTGAACCCAATGCATCACTCATGCTAGGCAAGTGCTCTGCCACTGAGCCACAACCCTGGCCCCTTCTCAATCCCTTTTTAAATTTTGAGACAGTCTTGTTAGGTTGCTTAGGGCCTTGCTATGTTGCTGAGGCTGGCCTTGAACTTACGATCCTCTTGGCTCAGCCTCTCCAGTCACTGGGATTGTAAGTGTGGCCACCACTGCTAGGTTAGCTCTCACCTCTTAAAGGTTCTGCCCCTTCCCCTCCATGGACAGGACCAGGCCCCCAGCATGTGCTCCTGGGCACAAGCATCCAGCCATGGCAGTGCCTTGTTTGAGGCTTTGGAAGACTGGAGGACTGGAGCTGGCTTGCTTGCTTTGCAGCATCCTGAAAGGATGTGACTAGAACTTTCTTTCTGCCACCACTTTTTTTTTTTTTTTTTTTAATACTGGGATTGAACCCCAGGCACTTTACTACTAAGTCACATCCCTAGCGTGTTTTTATATTTTGTTTTGAGAGGACCTTTGCCAAGTTGCCCAGGCTGGCCTTGGTCGTGTGAGCCTCCTGTCTTAGCCTCCTGAGTTGCTGATAGGTTCCACCATACCTGGCTCTTCCTGGCAGCTTTTGTAGAATGGGCCTACCTACTTCCACTGGGCAGGGACTCTGGTGCTGAGCGGTGGACGTCTGCTGCTTCCTCACACCGTCTCTGAGGGCTTTTCAGTGTAGCAGGGGTTGATCACCCAGGGAAGCACTCGGGGTGCGGTCTGGCTGGCATGGCTGTGGGACCACAGCCATAGGGCCTGGCTGAGGCCAGCCTTGCCCACTCAGCTGGGACTCCACAGGTGCAGTGTGTCTGTTGAGGAAAGAAGCCCTTCTTTTCTTCTGTGACTTGTGTTTTGGCATTTGCAGCGTTGGGGTGAACCCAGGGCCTCTTGTCTGCTGGGCCAGCTCTGCCTGAGCCCCGGTTAGGAGGTACCTTCTTACCATGTTGTGAAGTAAGGGAGCTCCCAGTAAGCTGGTTGTTGACTGGTGTGTGTATGTGTGCGTGTGCATGATATGGATTAGTTTTTGAACGGGTTAGTCATTTGGGGTTAGTCTTGTTTTCTAGGAGTGAACTTTTAACATTTTCATTGGGCAGAAAAGCAGTGGAGGCTGTGGCCGTGATAGCCACCTGGCGCTAAAAGGCTGTCCTCAGCCTGCAGCCTCAGGGTCAGAGGAGTTGCAGTGCAGGTCACAGAGAACACAGCTCTGAGAAAGGTTGGGGTGGAGAGCGTCTGATCTGACTGGGCCAGGCCTGTTAGGGACTCCCAGGAGGTGAGGCTGCTGACGGGCCTGCTGCCTGCTTCTCTGTTCCAGGTGGCTGGGCTGACACTGCTGGCTGTCGGGGTCTATTCAGCGAAGAATGCAACTGCCGTTGCTGGCCGCTATGTGGAGGCGCGGCTGGGGAAGCCGTCCCTGGTGAGGGAAACCTCCCGCATATCGGTGCTGGATGCTCTGAGGCACCCTGTGCAGGTATGGCTGCAGTGGGCACCTGCCCCCTAGAGCTCTCTGTCCTTGCCAGGCCCCTTCCCATGACTGGCAAGTGCTGCCTACATCACACACCATCATCTTTCCCTCCCTTGTGCCCCAGCAGCATCTGCTTCCTCCTGCGGAGGGTTCTCCAGTCTGAACTCGCCTTCAGGCCCTCTTGTGTCAGTGTGGTGCTGTAGGCTGGGTGACCAGCACCCTAGGGCACCGCTGGCTCTGTACGAACCCTGGGCCCGTAGTCCAAATGGGTTGCGCCCAGATCTCCTCCATTCATTCTGGGCTGGTGGGTAAGAAAATAAGTTTCAGTGAAGGATCCACAGATCACCCCAAGCCCCCCAGCAGATACCATGTGTCCCAGGGTCTGGCTTCCCAGCTCCGAGAATGAGGTCCTTGCATGTCTGCATCTCTGCTCCCCCAGGTTAGCAGGCGGCTCCTCAGCAAGCCCCAGGATGCACTGGAGGGTGTCATTCTCAGTGTAAGTCAGTCACCATGGGTGGGGTGGGTCTGGGTGGGCTATGAGGTCCTGTGGAAGTCAGTAGAGCTGGGCCCATGGGTCTCCTGTTGATGGCCTTTGGCTTCTGAAATTCACTTTGTTAGCTAGAGCCAGCCTGTATTCAGCTAGTCCAAACTAGCCCCCGGGAGTAGACTGCAGCAGAGTGTCCACATGCCCGCCCCCAAGGATGTCTCCAAACACACTTCCCCTGACAGCCCAGCCTGGAGGCACGGGTGCGGGACATTGCCATAGCAACAAGGAACACCAAGAGGAACAAAAGCCTGTACAGGAACATCCTGATGTACGGGCCGCCAGGCACTGGCAAGACACTGTTTGCCAAGGTAAGAGCACCCACTGCAGGGGCACCGTCAATGTGAGGAGGCCCGTTCTTGCTGCGGCTAGGTGCCCATCGGTGACCCCCACCTCTCGGCACCACTGTGATGCTCAGCACCAGTGCTTCTTGTGGGGGCTAGAGTGGCTGGTGGGCTGTGGGCTTTGCAGAGGGTGTAGAACATCTGCTCTCTCTCCTTCCTGCACCCCTTCTGCCCAGAAACTCGCGCTGCACTCAGGCATGGACTACGCCATCATGACAGGCGGGGACGTGGCCCCCATGGGGCGGGAGGGTGTCACCGCCATGCACAAGGTCTTCGACTGGGCCAACACCAGCCGGCGAGGGTGAGAGTGTACCCCTTGCGCAGGTCCCTGGTCCCCAGGCCATTGGCCACCCCAGGGATGCTGTTCCGTAAAGCGGCCGTGTTCACTCCACCTCCACAGCTGGGAAGCAACTCTTTCTGGTTGCTGGTACCCACTGTCTCCTTGTGTTCAGTCCTCCATGCTGTGCAGGCCACAAGCAGCCTCTAGCCTTTGAGCAGTGGGGACTTGTCAGAGGGTCCCTCTTGGAGCAGAGAGGGCTTGCCAGAAGGTTTTTGAGAGCAGAGGGGCCTTGCTGAAAGAATTTTGAGAGCAGAGGGGGCTTGCCAGAGGGTCTTGTCTAGAGCGGAGGGTCCGTCAGCATGCTGAGGATGGGCTGTTGGTCTTTCCCCTCCAGTTCGAAGGGGCTACTGGTTAGAGATTAGAGACTAGAGAAGTGAGGGGTGAGCTCAGGTGGGGAGGGTCTGCCCCACACAGGTGCTCCATTGAGTGTGTGCACAGGTGGTGTGCATGCGTGCAGGTGGATGTTCCTACGTGAACCTCCTGAAAGCCATCTGAGGCCCTCATGACCCCTCAGCAGGATAGTCTGGCAGTGGCGTGGTCAGCCCTACTAGTCGCCCCAGGCGTGCCCCCTCTCCTGTCCCCTGGGCTTGCACCTTCCCTGGCTGCTCGGGCCGGCCCTGCACCAGGCCCTGCACCAGGCCCTGCACCCGCTCCTCTGGAAGCTGCAGGCAGCCTGCACAGGTATCCCCTGGCCTTGCTGCATGGCTCTACTGGATGCGTGTTAGAGGTCCTGGCGGGTAGAGCCTGTGGCCCTGGGGCTGTCTGTGGGTTCAAGCATCCACTCGTGTGCCACGCTCTTGTTCACAGCCTCCTGCTCTTTGTGGATGAAGCAGACGCCTTTCTTAGGAAGAGAGCCACAGTGAGTCCCCTGGGTGCGTCCCTGGCCATGTGAGGATGCTGGGCACTCTGGGCATTTGCAGCTGGAGCCAAGAGCAATTTTGTGGTGATGTGGTCAATCAGGACCCTGGCTGTGCCAAGCACATGTGCCACCACTGAGTGCCCAGCCGTCTTAACATTTTTGAGGGCTTAAAGTGCAGTTTCAGCTTTCAGATGGGGTTGAAGCTCAGACTTGCCCTTTGGGAGTGGCCTGCAGAACCCTCCCCACTTCTGAGGCTTATGACCAACGCCAAAGCCTTCCCTCTGCAGGAGAAGATCAGTGAAGACCTCAGGGCTGCCCTCAACGCCTTCTTGCACAGGACTGGCCAGCATAGCAGCAAGTGAGCCCCTGACCTCCCCTTGCCCTGGGCAGAGTACCTGCAGCATTGTCACCCTTGGCCTCACAAGGGAAGTGGGGGCACTGCCCAGGCATGCCCACTGCTAATGGCTAGGGTCCGGAGTCCAGCACTTGGTGGACAGGCAGCTGTCAGGGCTGTTCTTGACACCCTTGTCTGGGAAGGGCAGCGAGTGTCACTGAGAAACCATGCCAGGTTCTGTCAGGCAAGGCCACTAACTCACATGACCTCTCCCACCCTTTGGCTTCCAATCTTCCACTTGACTCTGAGGGAGGCAAAGCTGGGACCCCCGTTGTGGCAGGCGTCCCTCAGGATTGCAGGAGGCTCACCAGGGGCATAGGTGGGCACTTTGGGTGGGAGCGAGGGCAGGAACAGTTCCCACGTATCCTGGATGGAGCACAGGACTTGGCCTCCAGAGGGATTCAGGTCCCAGGGTAGCCTCCAGGCCTCCAAGAGAGGTCTCACTTGGAGGAGCTTCTTGGGCTGTTCCAGAGGTAGGTCAGCCTGGGTGCTGTGTTCCCACACACTCCTTTCCAAGTCCCCTCGTCCTGGTTCTTGCTCACTGGTCACAAAGCATTCTCAGACGCCTGCTAGCTGGGGCTGCTGTTGGAGCCCGGATGCTCTGAGGCAAGTTGGGGTTCCTGCCAGGCCCAGTCAAGATCCCCGTCCCCAGCCTGGCCAGGCATCTGCTGGACACCATGGCCTTGTTTGCCCAGCACAGTGAGGCTTCTCGGCAAGAGGGAGCAAGTGTCACCTGCGGGTGCTGCCTGTTGGTCTGGGATCTGTACTGGAGAAGCCCACTGGGGCGAGAACAGGAACGTGGACACGGCAGCTGGGGCCTGCACTGTGCAGGGGGCCTTGCTGGGGCTCCCAGGGTTTCCTGGGCTGAAGTGCTAGCCAGGGTAGGTGCAACTCAGCAGTGCAGTCCTGGCCTCCCACGCATGGGTCCCTGGGCTCGGCCCCCGGGTGCCAAGTGGTTCTTCTGGAGGTTTCCCTGAGGAGTGAGAAGCCCTCTGCCTGCCGGTTTCAGCCTGGGTGCCTGCTGCCTGCAGGTTCATGCTGGTCCTGGCCAGCAACCAGCCTGAGGACTTCGACTGGGCTGTCAGTGACCGCATTGATGAGATGGTCTGCTTCCACCTGCCGCGGCTCGAGGAGCGGGAGCGCCTGGTGAGGATGTATTTTGACAAGTTTGTTCTTAAGCCAGCCACAGAAGGAAAGCAGTAAGTGTCCAGGCCCGCTTGCCACCCTCTTGCCATCTGCTGTCAGCAGCCACCCCACCCCTCCTCCCTGTGGGCATGTCCAGCAGGTGCCACCTCCTGGTGGCATTTCCATTTCCCTGGGTCTTGTGGCCATTGGTGGGGTCCTGTTCAGACCAGGCATCCTCGGATGGTTCCCCGGGGCCCTGGAGTAAGCACCTCTGTTGTGGGGTCATTGACCCTTTTCTCCAGCCACTCTTTACTTGAGGGCAGCAGCCGATGTATCTAGTGTCCACTTTGCGTTCTTACCTTCCCATTATTTGAAGCACCCGGGTCACTTGGGAGCTTTAGAGAAAATGTTGGGCCCTGGGGTGAGGCTAAACTCTGTTCCCTGAGCCTCACTCCAAAGCCCTTGTGCCTGTTGAGGAGAGGGGTGGTCATGGCAGTCCAGGGCTGACCAAGTGGCCTGCTGCCTGTACACCGTGCTGCTCCCAAGAGCTGCTCAGAGGGGCCCTGAGCCTCGTGGGTGGGGTGTGGCTCCCCATGACTGTTAGGTGCTGGGTGCAGGGCGAAGCCACTGGGAAAGCCTGCCTGGTGGCAAGGCCCTGGCTCTCCCTGCTCCCCTTTCTGTTGCATCCAGGACGATCCCAGTCAGCTGAGGCTGCTCTGCCTTCAGCCTCTCCAGGGGCCTAGGCTGGCAGCGCCTGGCTCCATGTCCTGACCTGAATCCTTCCTGCCCGCCCCCCCACCTTCTGCTGCCTGGT